>NC_090732.1:11047415-11052415 GCF_036898095.1 Palaemon carinicauda
TTTGAATTATTCATTCTCATATAGTTTATTTACTTCCTTATTTCCTTTCCTAACTGGGCTATTTTTTCCTCTTCGAGCCCTTGGGCTTATAGCATCCTGCTTTTCCAACTAGGGTTGTAGCTTAAGTAATAATAATAATAATAATAATAATAATAATAATAATAATAATAATAATAATAATAATACACAAATATGCTTAAAACCAGCTCGTAGATACTCAGGTTTCAACTAATATGTTCTGTTTACGTAAATAAACACTTCTTGAGTCAAAACGCAGCCTTCCTAGGAAAATAATTCGAGTTCCATATCAACGTGACCAAATACTTCCTCTCCTCTGTTATTACAGACAGTTTTGGTAACTTGAACGTGTGTTTAAAGACTGTTTAAGCCAGATAAAATGTCATCACCTGCCCTAAATTACCCGTTTTTACCATAGACTGTCGTCTCGAGAGACATGCAGCGTTTATATTTTTTTGCCTGGTGGGAAATTTGTCTCGTTCAAGATAACACCGAAGGTTTTCGACTTACGAACATTCGACTTACAAACATTCGACTTGCAAATGTTCGACTTACAAACATGTGACTCACAAATATTCGACTTACAAACATTCGAGTCACAATGTTCGACTTACAAACATTCGACTTACAATCATTCGGAGATACAATCACAAATTCAACTGAAAATAACAAAGTTAAGATAAAGAAATACTGTAATAAAAAAGAATTATATTATTTAATACAGTCAGTAAAATGACATTTGTAATAATATGATATCTATTTCATATGAAACCTGATTATTTGCTGACCTTTGTAACTGGAAATCACAGGCATGGGATTTAGTTTAGGCCTAGGCCTACTCATGGCTAAAATTGAGCAAAATTCGACTTACAAACAGCTTCCTGAAACCAATTAAATTCGTAAGTTGAGGACCCTTCTCAAAGAAAGAGAGAATTAAACGAGAGAATGAGAGCTAAAGATCTTGAACGCTGTTTCGCAAAGATCCTTTATGATACCTTTGATAAGGCAAACCATAGCCGTCTGCTTAGCGTGCGGGAACTTCAATTCCAGGATGTTTCAAGGTCAGAGCGAGAGGCCGGAACTCGCTGGAAACAAACGCGTGGACTGTCTCACTTTTTTTTTCTTTTTTTTTTTTTTTTGGTACTTGATGGTAATTCCTGGATAAGTAGCGAGGTCGTGTTTCTCTCTGGGCGATTATGAAGGATGATGGCATGGTTATATTCACTTTATCACCTTTGCAAGTGTAGCCTTATTGCCAGGAAGGACGGTAATACAAGAAAGGGTCAAAATCACACCGTCTGGAAGCTCGGATTAACGTAGCCTACAC
The DNA here is from genome assembly GCF_036898095.1 of Palaemon carinicauda. NCBI lineage: Eukaryota > Metazoa > Arthropoda > Malacostraca > Decapoda > Palaemonidae > Palaemon > Palaemon carinicauda. The sequence continues at coordinate 11,048,761 of NC_090732.1, forward strand.
TGTTGAGAATTTGTTTTAAAAACGGTAAAAGTCTGGCAATATTACTTCCAGGATTTTTACCGTTTTAAAAACGGTTATATTAATGTATAGAGTGATATTACGGACACCAACCCGTAAAAGATAATAACAAAGTAAGGCAAAATTAGGTTCGCTTGTATCTTACTGAAATACGGTTGAGAACAGTATATTTTTTTACGGAGAATTTCCGATAAAAATTACGGGGTTTTTATATATATAAAAATGTACCTTTATTCAGTATTTTGTAATGTGAACCGACTGGCCAGTGGATAAACAACAGCAAATCCAAATATGGATTTCTGTACATAATCTTATCGTTACACTGAAAAAAATATATATCCGAATACACATTGTTATTTTTCACATCCAATTGATCAGAGAGTTTTATTTATTCTTTGCTGCGAAAGTAACGAATGTGAAGGAATTGCTAAGGTGTATTAGACGTTTAAACTTACTAAGTTTGTTTACATATCTACTGTTTATTTACTAATAAAAAAATATATTTGAATGAATTTTGTGAACTTTGACTTATGATAATACAAAATTCCAAGTAAGTAAGTATTTATCATATTATTATTATCATTATTATTATTATTATTATTATTATTATTATTAGCTAAGCTACAACCCTAGTTGGAAAAGCAAGATGCTATAAGCCCAAGGGCTCCAACAGGGAAATATAGCCCAGTGAGGAAAGTAAATAAGGAAATAAACAAAGGATATAAGAAGTAACGAACAACTAAAATAAAACATTTTAAAAACTAAGAACATTAAAACAGATATTTCATATATAAACTATAAAAACTTATGTCAGCCTGTTCAATACAAAAACATTTGCTGCAAGTTTTAGCTTGAAGTTCTACCTATTCAACTACCCGATTATTATTATTATTATTATTATTATCATTATTAAGCTACAACCCTAGTTGGAAAAGCAGGATGCTATAAGCCTAGGGGCCCCAACAGGGAAAATAGCCCAGTGAGAAAGGAAACAAGGAAAAATAAACTATTTTAAGAACAGTAACAACATTAAAATAAATATTTACTATATGAACTATGAATCCTTTAACAAAACAAGAGGAAGAGAAATTAGTGTGCCTGAGCGTGCCCTCAAGCAAGAGAGCTCTAACCCATGACAGTGAAAGACCATGGTACAGAGGCTATGGCACTACCCAAAACTAGAGAACATTGACTTGATTTTGCAGTGTCCTTCTCCTAGTAGAGCTGCTTACAATAGCTAAAGAGTCTCTTCTACCCTTACAAAAAATAAAGTAGCCACTGAACAGTCACAGTGCAGTAGTTAACCCCTTAGGTGAAGAAGAATTGTTTGGTAATCTCAGTGTTATCAGGTGTATGAGGACAGAGGAGAATATATAAAGAATATGCCAAACTATTCGGTGTATGTGTAGGCAAAAGGAGTGTATGAGGACAGAGGAGAATATATAAAGAATATACCAAACTATTCGGTGTATGTGTAGGCAAAGGGAAAAAAACCGTAACCAGAGAGAAGGATCCAATGTAGTACTGTCTGGCCAGTCAAAGGACCCCATAACGCTCTAGCGGTAGTATCTCAACGGGCGGCTGGTGCCCTGGCCAACCTTCTACTACTATAAGATCATTCCACAATTTGGTCACAGCTGGAATAAAACTTTTAGAGGAATGTGTAGTATTATGCCTCATAGATTCTATGAAGATATCAATTATTTTCACAATGAAGGTAATAAGTTTTTCTGGTATCCCGTCATAATTACTTTGGAGAATCTAATATGTTAGAAGTAACTTCAAAGATGGTGATTAAGTTCTGAGGAGAAGCATGGTATTTATTAGAACAGAGGTTCCCATTTTTCCTCTTCAGAAGGGTTAAATGTTTAAAGGTTTAAATTCCGCTCATGAATGGCAGAGGCAAGGGACAGTGACATTGCCCTATCAAGCAGGATAATGCCATAGAGACTGACTATATATACATATGATCAGCGCCCAAGCCCCCTCTCCACCCAAGCAAGGACTAAGAAGGACCACGCAATGGCTGCTAATGACCTATAAGCTCCCTCAAACCCCACATCCTTAGCTCGTGAGGAGGGTGAGGTTGCAGAGACCAAAGGAACTAACGAGTTTGAGCGGGACTCGAACCCCAGTCTGGCCATCACCCGGCAAGGATGCTACCACCAGGCCACCACAACATTGGATCTGAGAGAATAACCAGTACTGCGCAATACATAATGTCATCTGTATTGATCATCATCATCATCTCCTCCTACGACTATTGACGCAAAGGGCCTCGGTTAGATATCCCCAGTCGTCTCTATCTTGAGCTACTTCTCCATTCATCATCTCCTACTTCACGCTTCATAATCCTCGGCCATGTAGGCCTGGGTCTTCCAACTCTTTTAGCGCCTTGTGAAGCCAAGTTAAAAGTTTGTTGAACTGGTCTCTCTTGGGGAGTGCGAAGAGCAATTTTAATGTAAATTTAATGAAAGCAAATCTGCATTACAATTGAATAAAAATGTCTCAAAATATCAGTTCCATTGTCTCTTCCACATCCTTAATTTTGGGGATACACAGGAATCTATAAAAATCTCCAGTATGTACAAAAGTACAAAAAGGTTTAGTATTCCTGTATTACTTGTACACTTAAAAAAACCGGAATTTCAATCGGAAATTATCCGTAAAAATATACTGTTCTCAGCCGTATTTCAGTAAAATACAGACGACCGTAATTTTACTCTATTTTGTTATTATCTTTTACTGGTTTGTGGCGGTAATATCACACCTTAACGTCAATATTTCCGTTTTTAAAACGATAAATGCCTGGCAACATTTATTCCACGATTTTTACTGTTTTTTACGGCAAATTTTTAACTGTGTGGATCATAGTGACCTGTGTAATGAAAGAATCCTTTTAATGTATAATGAATATCAATAAATCCTGTTGCTCAATGGCATAGGATCCTATCCATGGCTTCGTAATTTGCTTATTTGTCGTTCGTTGGGTAGAGTCCTTCCATTCAAAGACCTTGTTGGTTAACAACTGGATTCTGTCGGGAAAGATTCCTTGCAACTCCTATTAGACTTTCCACCATTACTTGCAGAAATATGTGTCAATTGATTGTGCATTTGTGTAAAAGCCTCTCAGATAATGACGGTGTCGTAATAAGAGCTGTAGTACTCTTTGAATGGTGGACAGGTTTTCAAACTAATCGTTTATTAACCTACTTCGAAATACAGTACTAAATTATGAGACAAATCCAAGAGACAGTGAGACAGAATGAAATTATTTTCTGGATATACCGTTTCATTTTCCTTGTTTCCTCTCCTCACTGGGCTATTTTTCCCTGTTGGATCCCTTGGGCTTATAGCACATTGCTTTTCCAACTAGGGTTATAGCTTAGCTTGTAATAATAATAATAATAATAATAATAATAATAATAATAATAATAGTAATAATAATAATAATAATGATTGCCCTTTAGAACTCTCTCTCTCTCTCTCTCTCTCTCTCTCTCTCTCTCTCTCTCTCTCTCTCTCTCTCTTAATTAATATACCACGTGCCAATTTGAAACTGCGTTAATACGACAGAGTCGTTTTAAATTCATTGGATATTAGAGCTAATACGTGCAAAGCAATAAGCGGTGGTCAA
>NC_090732.1:11059915-11072415 GCF_036898095.1 Palaemon carinicauda
TCACAAAAACGTTTTTATTACATCGATGTGATTAATTTTCAGTATATAAACAATTTTATTTATTTTATGTATTACTAAATTAGCCTAATTCAAGTCTCTTTTTCTTTTCAGGCGCAGCTGAAGGTGCTCAAATTAGCAGTCTCTGTAATGCTAATTGCAGTCTGTATTGCTGAAATCAACAATAACTTGGAATTTGGAAGTGGGCCTATAGAAGTATCAACAAAGGATATTGGTTTTTCAACAACACAGTTCCCAGATAATCTATTTCCCTTAAATGGCTCATCTAAAACTTCTCCGCAAGATTTAGATTTACCAGATGTAGACAGTTTTGAAAAAAATCAAGCTAGCGATGTCTTCAAAAGGCCCAAGAGAAAATCGGAGAAGAAAATGCATGACGGTGATGAATTAGTCGCACAAGGGTCAGAACTAATAGATACTTATGCAGAGGTTCCATCGCAGAAGCATATTGATTCCCACTCACCAGCTCATACTCACCACAAACTTGAAGCTCCACCTCATCTTTCATCTCATCCAGCCCCTGCTCACGCCGTCCAAGCAGTTGTTATGCCTCATTCAGTACCTGTTCCGGCAGCTTTTGCAGTTTCACCAGGGTACTCTTACACACCACCTTTCGGTGCCCCCCAGTTAGCGTACGGGGTAACTCCTCATTACGGCATCACCCCGTCCTATGGAATCGCTCCGCAGTACACTAACCCGTTCTCCGCAGGCCACTATCCGTCGACGCATATTGGCTATGTTTCCCCAACCCCTTATGTAATGAATGCTTACAGTCCCTCCTTGCCAGAAGCTACATACAAAGAACCTGCCGCTGATTACAAGGCCCCAGCAGCTGATTACAAGGCACCTGCAGCTGATTATAAAGCCCCTGCAGCAGATTACAAGGCCCCTGCAGCTGATTACAAGGCACCTGCAGCTGATTATAAAGCCCCTGCAGCAGATTACAAGGCCCCTGCAGCTGATTACAAGGCACCTGCAGCTGATTATAAAGCGCCTGCACCAGCATACAAAGCACCAGAGCCAGCTTATAAAGCCCCTGAACAATTATACAATGCCCCAGCACCAGCATACAAAGCTCCAGAGCCAGCTTACAAAGCTCCTGAACCTGCATATAAAGCCCCTGCTCCAGCATACAAGGCTCCAGAACCATCATACAAAGCCCCAGAACCAGCTTATAAGGCCCCTGAACCAGCATACAAAGCTCCCGAACCAGCATATAAGGCCCCTGAGCCAGCATACAAAGCCCCTGAACCTGCATACAAAGCTCCGGAACCTGCATATAAAGCTCCTGAACCAGCTTACAAAGCTCCTGAACCAGCTTACAAAGCCCCTGAACCTGCATACAAGGCGCCTTCTCATTCAGCAGGGTACCATGCCCCAAAGCCAACCTACAAGCCACCAGTGAAAGCGTATTCATCTCCTCATAGTGGGGGTTATGAATATAAAGCTCCCAAACCCGCATACAAAGCCCCCGAACCTGCCTATAAAGCCCCTGAACCAGCATACAAAGCCCCTGAACCTGCCTATAAAGCTCCCGAACCCACATACAAAGCCCCCGAACCTGCCTATAAAGCCCCTGAACCAGCATACAAAGCCCCTGAACCTGCCTATAAAGCTCCCGAACCAGCATACAAAGCCCCCGAACCTGCCTATAAAGCCCCTGAACCAGCATACAAAGCCCCTGAACCTGCCTATAAAGCTCCCGAACCAGCATACAAAGCCCCTGAACCAGCATACAAAGCTCCAGAGCCGGCTTATAAGGCCCCTGAGCCAGCATACAAAGCCCCTGAACCAGCATACAAAGCTCCTGAGCCAGCATATAAGGCCCCTGAGCCAGCATACAAAGCCCCTGAACCAGCATACAAAGCTCCTGAGCCAGCATACAAAGCTCCTGAGCCAGCATACAAAGCCCCTGAACCAGCATACAAAGCTCCTGAGCCAGCATACAAAGCCCCTGAACCAGCATACAAAGCTCCTGAACCAGCATACAAGGCGCCTTCTCATTCAGCAGGGTATCATGCCCCAAAGCCAACTTACAAGCCACCAGTGAAAGCATATTCATCTCCTCATAGTGGGGGTTATGAATATAAAGCTCCCGAACCCGCATACAAAGCCCCCGAACCTGCCTATAAAGCCCCTGAACCAGCATACAAAGCCCCTGAGCCTGCCTATAAAGCCCCTGAACCAGCATACAAAGCCCCTGAGCCTGCCTATAAAGCTCCAGAACCAGCATACAAAGCCCCTGAGCCTGCCTATAAAGCTCCTGAACCAGCATACAAAGCTCCTGCACCAGCATACAAAGCCCCTGAACCAGCATATAAGGCCCCTGAACCAGCATACAAAGCTCCGGCCCCAGCATACAAAGCCCCCGAACCAGCATATAAGGCCCCTGAACCAGCATACAAAGCTCCGGCACCAGCATACAAAGCTCCTGAACCAGCATATAAGGCCCCTGAACCAGCATACAAAGCTCCGGCACCAGCATACAAAGCTCCTGAACCAGCATATAAGGCCCCAGAACCAGAGTATCATGCACCAAAAGCTGACCATAAGGCCTCTGATCATCATGCTCATCATGGAAAACATGGCTATAAGATTCATGACCCATCCTACTCCACAACTATTGATCCCCACTGGACTCCAAAGTACACTACTCCTTACCCTGATTATGTAACATTTGTCCCTCCTTACAACTTCGATCATTATAAGGATAGCTGGTTAAGTAAAGTTCACGGTAACGTACACGAACATCACGATTCTCACAAAGCTGCAAAAGGTGCCCACGAAGTCCCTCATGAGTACGATATTGAATACAAACCAGTTGGTGACCATCCACCGAAAATAGCTACTTATGGCGGAGTCCACAGCAAAGACCACGAGCCTATATATCAACCGGATCCAACCATATACCCAGCGCCAGAGCATCCTGCGCCAAAAGAAACAGGTTATGGTTACGCCACCCCTAAACCCCACTTTGATCCATATAAAGGCCATGAGCCTGCATACAAAGCCCCAGCTCCAGCTTACAAAGCACCAGAGCCTGAGTATAAAGCCCCTGCTCCAGCTTACAAAGCACCAGAGCCTGAGTATAAAGCTCCAGCTCCAGCTTACAAAGCACCAGAGCCTGCATATAAAGCTCCAGCTCCTGCTTACAAAGCACCAGAGCCTGAGTATAAAGCACCTGCTCCTGCCTACAAAGCACCGGAACCAGCTTATAAAGCTCCTGCTCCAGCATATAAAGCACCAGAGCCTGAGTATAAAGCGCCAGCCCCAGCTTACAAAGCACCCGAACCAGAGTATAAAGCCCCAGCCCCAGCTTACAAAGCACCCGAACCAGAGTATAAAGCTCCAGCCCCAGCTTATAAAGCACCCGAACCAGAGTATAAAGCTCCAGCCCCAGCTTACAAAGCACCCGAACCAGAGTATAAAGCTCCAGCCCCAGCTTACAAAGCACCCGAACCAGAGTATAAAGCCCCAGCCCCAGCTTACAAAGCACCCGAACCAGAGTATAAAGCTCCAGCCCCAGCTTACAAAGCACCCGAACCAGAGTATAAAGCCCCAGCTCCAGCGTATAAGGCACCAGAGCCCGATTATAAACCTCCAGTGTACAAAGCACCAGAATCAGAGTATAAAGCCCCAGCTCCAGCATACAAAGCACCAGAACCTGAATATAAAGCACCAGCCTCAGACTACAAAGCTCCAGAACCTGAATACAAGGCTCCAGTTTCAGATTATAAAGCTCCCACCAGAGGATATGACTACAAAGAGCCAGACAATGCTTACAAACTTCCAGAACATACAACAGCCAGCTATCTACCGCCCCCACCAGAGTATGGCTCTGCAGAAAAAGTATACGGTGTAAAAGATCCTGTGCCTGTTTATGGACCCCCAACAATACCTCATAGGGTGAGTAATGAAGTCGCTATGTGATATATGGTAAAGGTAAAGGGTAAGCTCAACACCCCAATGTTGCCCAACCACAGCAGTGGCTTCCCCAGTAAACAGCTTAAGCTTACGGTCCCGGGCGGCGATCGATCTGCTGCCATGCGAATGCTAAGCAAAGACGTTACCGCTATACTAGCCAGGAGGCTAGTACGGGGGTAATATGCTAGTACATGTAGATTTTATATGAGATAGTCTTAATTTTTACTTATTTGGAATATTCTTTCAATCAGTTTACTGACTGGTGCATGTTTACATTCTCGAAATGCAAAGTGCCTCGAAATTACAGCTTGTACTTTGTGCTTATTGTTTGAATTAACAGGGTACATCAGAGTTGTGACTGCAATTTCTTAGCCAGGCTGAATAAATTTTGGTTTCTTAATTAAATGTTGTTGATTAAAACTTTCCCGACCAAATGCCGTATGTCGTTGGAAGATGGCTAGATCATTGTCTCGTTTGATACAGTACAGCGTAATGCTGTTTCATACTGTGAAATCTGGACCCCTATGAATTTCAATGTTAAAAAGTAAAGACCTTGTAATATGGAAATCCAATGTTATAACAATAAAAAAAACTGAAGTCAGTTTTAAATTACAAAAATTCATTCTTGGCATTCTGCATTATTGCTCTTTGATAGACTGTAAGCTAAGGTTGCCAATCAGAAGTTCTGATATATTTCCAAATGATGTGATTAGGACACTGCCGATTTTGCTTGATAAATGTTACAAGTACCTTACTTTACATGAGATCGGTTTTAATTGATTTTTATCTTAGTCACTTTCCAGATTTGGAATATCTAATGTTGATTTATTGACAGTTACACTTCCAAGTATGCTTGAGAACAAAGAAAGTGTGAAAGACATGATTGTCATCACCAACTAATACAAACTGGATGCATGGTATCTTAGTAAAATAATGTCATGTAACTTTTCCTAAAGCTTTCTCATTCAAGACATATCACCTCTCATTTACAACCAAACAAGTTTTTAGCCATTTACATGACTATAGATAATACACCAATAAGGGGTAAATATGAAAAGAATACTGTCAAGAGAAATAGAATCTCATGATACCAGGTTTCTTTAGGATTTGTGCTGCCTCTTACTAAAGTCCTTGAAAATATTTGCTGACACCAGACTTTACAAATAAATTCGTTTTAAATAAGATGTGAAAGGCTCGGACAGTCAAATGTGAAATAATGGTCGTGCATTTGTATAATGTCAACATTACATTTCGTTTAAACACTTTTGAACGTTTAAGAAAAGATTAAAAAAGGGACGCATGGATAGCAAAGTATGCACTTGCAAGCCTGACCAATACATGTCTTCGATGCAATCACAAATTATGAGTTATGTTCTGTATAAAGGTATGCAAATAATCCATTATAATGGATAACCATTACAAAGGATGTTTGAAACTCAAACAAAATGTTTAAAAGACAAAGACAATTACGAAACTTATTTATAACTCCGTTAGGCAAACCCACTTCTTTGAAGTATCTATTCCCAGTGTGGTATATTCATCCTTCGTTTTATGTAGAACTAAAGGCTTCTTTTGGAGAAAAGAAAAAGTTTTGTGTTAATGTGGGTAAGAGTAAGGTTATGAGATGCCCGAGAAGGGAGGAGGTTGCTAGACTGAATGTCATGTTGAATGGAAAGTTACTTGAAGAAGTGGATCAGTTTAAGTATTTGGGTTCTGTTGTTACTGCAAAGGGTGGAGTCGAAGCAGATGTGCGTCAGAGAGGATTGTGGTTGACCATATGTGTCTCCACTCTGCAGCATTAATTGTAATATTTATCCTGATCTGTATAATTTGATTTACATCATGGCCATACGTGGCCATTAAAAGCAAGATCAATAAATGTCTCTAATTATACTTTTTCAACCTCACAGATCTTAGATCCCTACGCTCCGGATTATGACGACGTCATCTACGCTCCTCGACGACGAAGGCCCCAGAGGAGGAGGCGCCCTGGCTACAGATTAAGGCCTCGATTTTATAGAGAGACTTCCAAGGAATAAACATTCCTTGTAAGAATAAGTATCTCCCCAAGAGATCTATTTAGATGTTCTTATTTTATAATTTTCCTGTCAAACTAATTTACATTATCTTCAAAATGTCTTCAAGGAAGTTTATTGTGGTAGGAAAGACACATTGACATATTACTTCCCAAGAGATCTATTTAAATGTTCTCAATTTATAATGTTCCTACCAAACTATTTTTCATTATCTTAAAAATGTCTAGGAGGAAGTTTATTGTGGTAGGAAGGAGACACTGACAATTTTTTTTGTCTTAAAATTTTTCATTTTCGTGAATGTATTAAATCTATTTCTTTTAGATGCTATTCATACTTTGACGTACGATTTCTATTTCAGGCAAAGAAAAATTTTGTGTGTAAGTGGATCATAGCAAATTGTTTAATGGGAGAAGTGAAATATGTAAGGTGGATGTTGATAATGGAAACAGTTCATTTGCATTCGTATGCAGATCAAGGCATTATAGAATAAGAAATGAGACGCAAGACATGACGCTGAAAAAAAGAAGAAAATTGACATGAACGAATTTCATCTCGAGAATCTCTACTAATTTTGAGGGGGCTATGACTGTCTAGGAGCCCCGTCCGGAAAAAAGGTCCGGGTAATCTGTGTGTGTTTGTGTGTGTGTCTACTATTGTGGGATTACAAGTTGATTGTGCCATAAGGAATTGCAATGTTAAAGTGATGAGGAATCGATAATATTCCAAATATTCCAGACTGAATTTGCTTATTTACCTTGGACTCAATACTCGAATATTTGGATAATTCCGGGAGACCCAACAATTTGTGTACCAACTTTTATGACAGTGTAGAAGAGATTTTGGACGAGACATACACGATATACAACATACAATTATACAATAGACGATACAATAATACTCACCAGAGAGCCTCCCTTGTTATTATATCCTGCCGTAAGCCTCGTTGTTTTATGTGTAAGGTAAATATTAATTTCAATTACAGTACTACTTTTTTTTTAAATCAAGTATTTTAATTTTCCATTGTTGTTTTATTATCTTTATTTGTTTTTAATTTCAGATTATTCATCGGATTGTGGAAAACATTAATCGGTTATTCATTTGAAATCATATGTATCTAAATCAATTTATTTTCAATTTAACAAATATTACATTTTATAGGCCTACTCAAGCCTAGATTCCCGCCACTCAACTTCTTCAATACTTTTTTAACTTATTTATGCATTTACTTACTCTCAATCATCAATAATATTTGCCTTTCATAACTCTACTGCATAATATATGTTGATACCCAGATATTTGCATGATATTCATCAAATTAAAATGTTTGGACTTGCTCAAGTGACTGAAAATCAGGTTCCAATTCGAGATATTCTGAAAATCAGGTTCCAATTCGAGATATTCTGAAAGTCAGGTTCCAATTCGAGATATTCTGAAAGTCAGGTTCCAATTCGAGATATTCTGAAAGCTAGGTTCCAATTCAAGATATTGTCAAAATCCGGTTCCAATTCGAGATATTCTGAAAATCAGGTTCCAATTCAAGATATTTTGATTTGAGATTATTCTTTGTGAAATGTTCTTCAGTATTAAAGAATTATGTAAATTATATTAGAATTTCGATTGTCATATTATAGAGTTCAGTTGACTTAGACTAAGCATGTTAGCTATCAGAATGGGATGGGGTCTAATTAGCCCAAAGGTGGGGAACTTAGCTGATCAGTTACCCCCACCCTCTCTCTCTCTCTCTCTCTCTCTCTCTCTCTCTCTCTCTCTCTCTCTCTCTCTCTCTCTCTCCTATTTTGTGAGGTTTTAATGTAAGTTTATTTCATTCATAAAATAAATTAATGTCCTAATTCAAATTATTAAACTAAAGGGACTTGAATTAACCTTTTGAGGCACAACCTTTCTCGTGTAGACTACCAACTCACTGTTCGACTTTTCCGTCTTTCCTTCATCAAAATATAGATATACTACTTTTAAAAATGCAGGTTATTATGCATAAGTTCTTATGGAAGGCAAGTCTCTCACCACTGGAGAATAGAAAGTAACATTTAGACTGTGTTTTAGATACAATATATAACTTTTACTTACAAGATTTTTTCTTTTTATCAGAAAATAAACTGACAGTGAAAATTTTAAATGTTTATTAAAAAGTTTTTATTAAATAAGTTGACTGAAAACTTAAAACATTTATAAACAAGATTTTTTTTTTCTTTCTTGGAAATGAGCTGACAGTGGAAATTTGAAACATTTATTAACAATTTTTTTTTCTTTTTTTTGGGGGGGGATAAGCTAACAGGGAAAATTTAAACCGTATATTACTAATGTGTTTTTATTTTTGGAAATAAGCTGACAGTGAAAATTTAAAACTTTTACTAATAAGATGTTTTTTATCTTTTTTTCTGGAAATAAGCTGACAGTGAAAATTAAAAACGTTTATTAACTAATTGTCTTTTTTCTTCTTTTTTTCTGGAAATAAGCTGACTGTGAACTGAGTTTGCCACTTCGCTTTTCCTCCACTCATCACAAGTTAATCTCCAGCAAGAACTTTGGATCAAATTGTCTTTCAACGCCTTGTGATAATAGTCAGCAACTCACATATGCCTTCTTATCATACTTTCATTGCAATGCAAGTATTTCTTTGGCAATAGAGAAACCAGTACCCTTAAGTTAATTATTTTTTCTATAGATATTTAATTATATATGATTACTACTATCAAGAGATAGCAGTATCATTTTTTATAGATTACTTGCCAATTGTATTTTCTTATCTAAGCTGCAAACCTACTTCTCTTGGATGTTGTAAAATACTTTTGCAATTGTATAAAACATTTTTTTTTGTCCAATGTGCCTTAATAACTTATGAATGCTTGTAAGATTTTCCTATATTTATCAATAAATTAATTACCAGTATTGAACGTTTATAATTATCCCCCAACATTTAAGTGGACTCCACAAGGCACTAGAATAGTTGGTGGACCCAGGCCTACGTGGCTGAGGACTATGAAGCGTGTAGTAGGAGATGATGAATGGAGGAGTATTGATTCAATAGCTCAAGACAGAGACGACTGGCGAAATCTAACTGTGGCCCTTTGCGTCAATAGGCCTAGGAGGGGATGATGATAATGATGATGATGATAATGATGAGGATGATAATGATGAGGATGATGACTGATATATGATTGCTAAATGCTGTGAATATATAAAAAGCAATCTCTTATTGTTTGATTTGTTTTAAGAAAGTGTACTTTTCTATAAAGGTTATAAGTAAGAGCTACTTTATAGACAATAACTAATAGTACTAGGGTGTTCGGTAGCTGGTATATCCTTACCCAAGTATTTCAGGATGTGTAAAGAATAAAAGGATATAATTTAGCTAATGGCAGCATCTTGCCAGGAATATTGCTCAATGCTGCAGTAATCTTACTGGAATCTCAAGTTCATTCAAATTTACCCAGAATTCATTAAACAAGAGTCTAAGATGTTTATTCATTAATAATACATTTGCCAAATATTGTTCCATAATTCACTATTGCTTAGACAGTTAACATTCTAGCTTTTTCAGTTCTGAGAAGGTGCTTTAAAATCTAAAATTACTACAGTTGTTTTGGCTGTAACAAGTTAAATGGTACCCTTCTAATTATGACTGTTTCTCTTTGCTTTGAGTAGAATCGGTGTTTTTCCAACTTGTTTACAGGTCTCCTATAAAGTCTGAATATGCTTTAACTGTGTTGGCCGAGGTATGTTAATTAGGTAAGTTCTCTTTATTTCATTTCTAAAGCCGTTTTCCGATTTCTTTTGTAAAGATTCAAATAAAAATTATATGCCGGTTTCGTGAGATATAGCAATAAAACTTTTAATATTTGCAAGATATGCAGAACAGTGTAACTTCCCATTTTTTTTGTCAAGGATTGGACAAAATGTTCAAGAACAATGACTGTTGTGTTTTTTGTCAATCATTTTACGAAATGTATATCACAAAAGATTTCAGATAGTTCAAAAAGTGGCCACAAGATATCAGACTATGTAATGTATTGTTCCACGTATGTAGAATGTATTAGATCCAATGTGGTGATATATATATATATATATATATATATATATATATATATATATATATATATATATACATACATGATATATATGTATATATACATATACATAATATACATATATATACATATATATACATATATATATATATATATATATATATATATATATATATATATATATATATATATATATATACATTGGTGTATTGGCATGGTTGGAAGCGACCTGACCTTTCATTAGAAGGGGCTATTGTTCGATCCCAAGTATGAGGTAGAAATTTATTTATTTGAGAACGATATTTTGTTGATATTTATCCATATATATATATATATATATATATATATATATATATATATATATATATATGTATATATATATATATATATATATCAGCTTTGTGTTTTGCAATGGAATGAGTGTCATACCATTAATCATACCAAGAAGATCTATGGTGGTTTTTAGTAAGAAAGATTTCTTATATTATAATTTTTCAAATTCGGGATGAGTACTTTAAACGATTATAAGTGTAGGACGTCTCTCTATGCAACCAGCAGGAAAACTAAAATTTTTAATTTCCTTCTATAATGCATTACCGTATAAACACTACTGAAATAACCGAGATAACTCTTAATAGATAAAAAGGAGTTTTAGATTACATTTCACCTAAAGATATTGACCATTATCATTTTGACATTAACTGATAGTTCTTTTTACTTTAATCATTGGGCATAACAACTGTCTAAAGGTCCATGGTTTGGGCTTATGCTGTTAATACTTCTCGAAATTGACAAAATTTGGTTCATGTCAGTTTATGTATCTCAACGGGTCGCAAATGCCATTTCTATTTTTTAAGTCATTAATGGTCTTCCACTGTCTTGGGTTAGAGTTCTGTTGCTTGAGGGTACACTCGGGTGCACTATTATATCTTGTTTCTCTTCCTTTTGTTTGATAAAGTTTTAAGAGTTTACATAGGAAATGTTTATTAAAACGTTGTTGCTGTTCTTAAAATATTTTATTTTTCCTTATTTCCTTTCCTAAATGGGCTACCTTCCCTGCTGGAGCCCCTTGGCTTATAGCATCCTACTTTTCCAACTAGGGTTGTAGCTTAGCAAGTAATAATAATAATAATAATAATAATAATAATAATAATAATAATAATAATAATAATAATAACTGTTGATACAAGCGCCCGAACAACTCTGAGTAGTCTAATAGTGTCGTCTCTATCTCCGAAATTTCTGTAATTATCATTTTGCTTTTTTAGGGTTGTGGTGGGCTTTTGGAAGTGTCCCTGCCTGGTGCTCGCCCAACTGGAGTTCAAATCCCGCTCAAACCCGATAGTTTCTTTAGTGTCTGTAAGCTCACCATCCCTGTAAGCTAAGGATAGGTGGTTTGGGGGAGCATATAGGTCTACCTGCTGATTCATCAGCAGCTGTTGCCATGGCCCTCCCTGGTCCTTGCTTTGGTGGAGAAGAGGCTTGTGTGCTTTTCATACGTATATATGTCAGTCTTTAGGGTATTGTCCTGCTTGCTAGGGCAACGTCACCATCCCTTACCCCTGCCATTCACGAGTAGCCTTTAAATTTCTAAACCTTTAGGTTGGGTAAAGCTGTCATTTTTGGAAGGAGCACATTTTTAAGATGACTGTATAGTATACGATTAGCACAGGCTTACCATCATCACATCATGGGATTTGATCTTCTTTTTACTTAGTATATTATTATAATCTTTTTTTATTAAAGTAACACTATACTCATTTTTTTAATGAGGCGCATTTACACAGACTCGCAGTGGTGCCATTTTAGCTCGGAAATGTTTCCTGCTAGCTGATTGGTTAGAATTATTTTGTTCAACCAATCAGCTAGTAGGAAACTTTTCCAAGCTAAAAGGGCATCCCTGCAAGCGCATTTGCACTGACTCGTAGTGGTGCCGTTTTAGCTCGGAAAATTTTCCTGCTAGCTGATTGGTTAGAATTATTTTGTCCAACCAATCAGCTAGTAGGAAACATTTCCAAGCTAAAAGGGCATCCCTGCAAGCGCATTTGCACTGACTCGTAGTGGTGCCGTTTTAGCTCGGAAAATTTTCCTGCTAGCTGATTGGTTAGAATTATTTTGTCCAACCAATCAGCTAGTAGGAAACATTTCCAAGCTAAAAGGGCATCCCTGCAAGCGCATTTGCACTGACTCGTAGTGGTGCCGTTTTAGCTCGGAAAATTTTCCTGCTAGCTGATTGGTTAGAATTATTTTGTCCAACCAATCAGCTAGTAGGAAACATTTCCAAGCTAAAAGGGCATCCCTGCAAGCGCATTTGCACTGACTCGTAGTGGTGCCGTTTTAGCTCGGAAAATTTTCCTGCTAGCTGATTGGTTAGAATTACTTTGTCCAACCAATCAGGATGTAGGAAACTTTTCCGAGCTAAAAGGGCACCACTGCGAGTCTGTGCAAATGCGCCTCATTAAAAGAAATAATT
>NC_090732.1:11087415-11092415 GCF_036898095.1 Palaemon carinicauda
CAGGTCAAAGGGCTGTAAATTCCTATCATTATGTAGGACATATTTCCTTACAGGTCAAAGAGCTGGAAGTTCCTACCGCTATACATAACATTTCATTATAGGTCAAAGAACTGTATAATCCTTCTGCATAAGATGAAAGATTGCTCGATAGATTAAAGAGGTAAATTTTTCTTGGTATGGATGAGAAAATGGATGAATGTTTTGAGGTCTTTTTAAAATCCTTAGGATATGGATGAGATATTATATGACGGGTGAAAAATGTTGTAAATTCATTGGCTGGGAAGGAAGCATTGGATGACATGTTAAGTTTTTTTTTTTAGATGAGAAAATGGATGACAGGTCAAATGGATTCTAAATTGCTTTTGGCATGGATGTAGTATTGGATGACAGCTTAAAATTTATTGTAAATTCCGTCTGTTTTGGATGAAACATTTCATTGCAGGTGAAAGGTGTTGTAAATTCGTTTTTCTATGGATGAAATTTTGTATTCTAGATAAAAGGGTTTTCAAATGCCTTTTGCTTGAGATGAACCATTGTATAACTGCTCAAAATCATAATAAATTCATTTATTATTATTATTGTTATTATTATTATTATTATTATTATTATTATTATTATTATTACTTGCTAAGCTACAACCCTAGTTGGAAAAGCAGTATGCTATAATCCCAGGGGCTCCAACAGGGAAAACACCTCAGTGAGAAAAGGAAACAAGAAAAAATAGAATGTTTTAAGAACAATAACATTAAAATAAATATTTCCTAAATAAACTATAAAAACTTTAACAAAACAGAAGGAAGAGAAATTAGATAAAATAGTGTGTCCGAGTGTACCCTCAAGCACTCAAGCAAGAGAACTCTAACCAAAGACAGTGGAAGGTCATGGTACAGAGGCCAAGGCACTACCCAAGACAAGAGAACAATAGTTTGGTTTTGGAGTGTCCTTCTCCTTGAAGAGCTGCTTACCATAGCTAAAGAGTCTCTTCTACCCTTACCAAGAGGAAAGTAGCCACTGAACAATTACAATGCAGTAGTCAACCCTTGAGCGAAGAAGAATTGTTTTGTAAACACAAGTGTTGTCAGGTTTACGAGGACACAGGAGCATGTATGTGTAGGCAAAGACAAAATGAGCCGTAACCAGAGAAAGTGATCCAATGTAGTACTGTCATGAATGAGACGAAGATGATGTGTGAGGCATTGTATTACATGTTAAAGGGGTTGTAAATTGCACTTGCTAGGGATTATACATAGTTGTAAAGTCAGTGGTTGTAATTTCCTTCTGCTATGGATAAGATATTGGATGGCAAGTCAGAGTATTAATAAATTCTTTCTCTTTATGAAACATTGTATGACAGCTGAAAGGTGTTGTAGATACCTTTTAGTGTGGTTTAGACATTGGATGACAGATTAACGGGCTTTTAAATACTTTCAAATACTAAAAATACATTGGATGATAAATCAAAAGAGTTGTGAATTCCATTAGTATAGATGTGACTTTGTATAGTAGAACTAAAGGTCGTAGATCACTTCTGATATGTATAAGACATTGCAAGACGTGTCAAAGTGGTTGTAAATTCTGTTTGTTATGGATAGGACACGTTTTGACAGGTCTAGAGGGTTGTAGATCCCTTGTGCTGTTGATGAAGCTTTGGTGGACCAGTCAGGGGTACTGTAAGTTCCTTCTACTATGGAAAATGATTAGCCTAAGTGGGTTTTAGAATCCTACCGTTACAGATGACACATTAGTGTGTCAAAGATATTTATAGAAATGAGAATATTATCCCATTTTGCATATTTAATTGTATTCAGTCTATCCTCATATTGATTAGTTAGTTAAAAGGTCCACTGCATCTTCATAAATCAGTATTTAAATAAGACCAAAATTTAGCCACCATATATGTAATAGTTTTGTTCTTCAATATTTTACCTTATCATTCAAAGATTTTTTTCCATGAGTTTATTTCGATAATGTTCTCTTAAAACATTACATTGATTATCCTAAATAAATCCAAAATTTATTCACCATATATGTACAGTTTTATTCTTCAACATTTGGGAACCTTACTTTCAACGATTTTTTTTTCTATGAGTTCTTTTCGATCATTTTCTTTTAAAACATTACATTAATTATCCTAAATAAACCTAAAATTTATTCACCATATATGTACAGCTGTGTTCTTCAGCATTTTGGAACCTTAGCCTTCAAAGATTTTTTTCCATGAGTTTATTTCGACAATTTTTTCTTAAAACATTACATTGATTATCATAAGAGTTTTACGTAATTCTAAATTTTGTTCTCAGGCAACTAAATCGCCTGCTATTATTTCATGCGGAAGAATGAAAGACCAACAAATAATCAGTAAAATGGAAATGAGGGCAGGAGGAACTTTTACAAGGAGAGCCTTCACGCATCCCTAGTGTCCAGTAGAATAGGACTCCTTCCATCTCTTGACTTCGACTTCAATTCCTTTACCTGCAAAATGTTCAGCCCACTGACTCCTCCAGTACGTCGAGGAGGAAAAGAAATCAGGATTTCAAATAATACCATGGATGTAAGTTGCAGTGTTCTTCAAAACTTTCTTTTGTAATTTCTTTTTCCTGATATTCCATTTCGGAATCAGTATATGTATTTTGGAGCTCTTATAATGAAAGTAAACATGCCCTTTACAAAATCTTAGCTGATATTGTTATAACATGAAAGTATATAGACATTATAGTCGCCACAGAGATTCCTGGCAAAATAAGCCCCGCCCCCTTATGACGTCATGGCCAATCACGTTATCTCCCGCGGTAACAGCGGTTACAACACATCTCCTTAAAATGATTGTAAGTTAGTATAGTAGGAAATTTGTAAGGGGATGTATTATAACCACTGCTAACGTGGGAGACAACGTGATTGGCTATGACGTCATAAAAGGGTGGAGCTTATTTCATCCAGAATCTTCGCGGCAACTATAGGCAACAATGGGAGCAGGTTAAATAATCCACAAATCTCTTTATCAGATTGAATCCATCAGAGCCCGTCGGGCGAGGCTAGAGGATATGATCAACACGATGAGGCTGCCGCCTCTAAGTCGCACCTCCTCCTTGAGCAACCCTCTCTTGAAAGGGACTGGATCTCCAAACAATACAACGATACCTTCATATTTGCAACGAAGGAGGTCCCTCGAGACACCCAGCAGTATGGCACCACGTACTCCAGCGTCCAATCAGAGGCTTCCAGATACCATCTTCCCTCTTACCCCAATGACGTAAGCAGATGAACTTGTTATTCTCTCTCTCTCTCTCTCTCTCTCTCTCTCTCTCTCTCTCTCTCTCTCTCTCTCTCTCTCTCTCTTCTTCTTCTTCTTCTTCACAGTTCTCCCTACATTAAAGGGTTGGTTGCCTGATTGTGCTCTCTCCAATGCCATCTATCAAAGGCATCCTCGTCCACCAAACATCTCTGCATATCATCCTTCACCTTATCTCGCCATCTTATTCTCTGCCTCCCTCTTGATCTTCTACCCCTAACAGGTTCCTCCCAAACCCTCCTCACTCCCTCCCCACCAACCATTCTCAATACGTGCCCACACCATCCCAGTCGTGACATTCCTATCATCTCTGTAATGTTTACTACACCTACTATTTTCTTATTTCAAGCAGTGATATACCAATAATCCACCTCTCTCTCTCTCTCTCTCTCTCTCTCTCTCTCTCTCTCTCTCTCTCTCTCTCTCTCTCTCTCTCTCTCTCTCTTCAAATAAATATTTTCCATGTTTACATAATTTGGCTGTTCAGCTATTCATAAAATGGAATTATTTTCCACGGCTTATCAACTTCGCTATTCAACACAAGCATTTAAATTGAACTTAGGGATATCTAAGTCAGGATTAAGATTTGAAGATTCTTTTCCGGAAAACAAAATTATTCCTAAAACGGATGTCCAAAGAAATCAACCCTATTGACAAGCAAACCACCTTCATTTGAAATTTTCTCAAAAATTATTTTGATCACAGGAATTTATGTAATGAATATTTTGTTAACCAGAAATCAAGCGAGCAGAAAGCAAATTTTATAAAGTGCTGAAAAAATTAAATCAGGTTATGGGAGAAAATTAAGTTTACTACGACAGGTTCAATTTTGAAATTTTCATTCGGTATTTTTTATGTTTGTTTAAACATTTTTTTTTCAGCGAATTCTTAATTCATATATGCCGTTAGTTTTTCAGTTTGCTTCTCGGTACTTAACCATATTGGTTACCTCCCATTCCATAAGGTCTATCAAAATTGGATCGTCTCTGATGACATTTCTATTTTAACTGAATTAGTTCAGATCTCGCACTCCCCAAGAGAGATTAGTTCATCAAACTGGGCACCACAAGGCACTATAAGAGTTGGAAGACCCAGGCCTACATGGCCCTTTGCGTCAATAGGTGTAGTAGATGTTGATGAGTTGAGGTCTCACAGTTTTATTCAAGTCGTGAACACATTCAAAACTCTGAAAGAAGTAGCATTAATGTCCATGAATTCTATATGTAAACGAATGTTTCTACAGTTCCCCCTCCCCAAACCCTTACCCCCTCCAAAAACCCCACCTCCTCCAAACTCCCCTCCCCCTCAAAAACTACAATACGCGCACATTCTAACCAGACGTGTGATTTCATTAGAGCAAGTTTGTTGAAAACCATTTGCTCTTGTAGCACGCGAACACCAAACTGAATTCGCATGTTCGTTTACATCGATCTGTGCTAATTTCTTAACGGAACGCATTTCTCCGTTATTACTCCGCTTTTAACCTCAGCTTGTTCAAGGAGAAAGAGAACATGAATTTCGATCTGTAGATGTATTAGAACACAATATAACCTTGCCTTCAATGCATAACATTTGCGAGGAAAGTAAAATAAAACATTTTGAATAAAAGTATAGACAAACTACATATGCAGTCACTAGCATAAAGTATTGATTTTAAATGATCTAGAAGCGTTTAAAATCTTTTATTTAAGGAACTTACTTGCAAACCAAT
>NC_090732.1:11109915-11199915 GCF_036898095.1 Palaemon carinicauda
CTGCAAGAAACCAGCATCACGTCCGTTTCGCTTACGGCCCTCAGCAATCTCTTGAAGGTTCGTGCATTTATGAAGGCTCAACTCACTGGCAGTCCTATCCTCACACAGCCTTTACATTGTTTATAACGTTTCCAGAAGCCTAAAATCACTGGATACAACACCACATGCACTTAGTGCACTACCTATACAACGTTGACAACGATTCCAGAATGCTCAATTTATTGACAAACTACTGGAAACGTCCCTGCCTGCCGATCGCCTAGCCAGGGTTCGAGTCCCAATGCAGAAGTGGCCTACTGGAAACCTCCCTGTCTAGCGATCGTCGGACCGGGGTTCGCCCAACCTCGATAATTTCTTGTAATGTCTGCAACCATCCTTGTGAGCTAAGGATGCGGGTTTTGGAGGAGCCTATAGGTCTACCTGCTGAGTCATCAGCAGTAATTGCCTGGCCCTCCTTGGTCCTAGCTTGGGTGGAGAAGGGGTTGGGCACTGATCATATGTTTATATTGTCAGTCTCTAGCGCATTGTCCTGCTCGATAATGCAATGTCACTCTCCCTTGCCTCTGCCATTCATGAGCGGCCTTTAAACATTTAAACCTATTTACAATTCTATCCGTCTGACCGTGTAAATTTTGCCGTCAAAACAACTGTTTACAATTTACGCTTAAACAAAGTTATATAGAGTTTCTTTCATGTCTTTCATTTCAGGGTACTATTGCAATACACGTGATGATAAACTGAAATCTGTACTATTCATAAAGTCATTTCCTCTTCAGTATAAAGTAGATAAATACCACTATTTCTGTTTTCTCGCTCCAGGTTCCAGAAAGAGAAGAAGAGGTGAGAAATTTGGTAAAGAGTGGAGAAGGAATGGAAACGCTGGAGAATCTGGCTCAACACATTGATCCATCCATCTCGATTAAAGCGAACAAGATTATAGAATCCCTTGAAGAGAATGAGCAAAGCGAAAAGGAAGAAGAAGAAGAATCCTCCAATGAAAACGACTCGGACGCCAACGACGAGTAGCTAGAAATGGTGCGACGTCAGAGACTGGACAAACAATTATCTCAGATAGTATGGACCGAATAGTCAATCAACAATGGCATTAAGACGATAAATAAGATTCTCTCTCTCTCTCTCTCTCTCTCTCTCTCTCTCTCTCTCTCTCTCTCTCTCTCTCTCTCTCTCTCTCATACAAGAATAATTGAAAGTCACAAGGAAGTGGAAGTGAATTTTCACAGGTAGGCAGCAGGGCTATCTATATATCTCGATAATACTTGTGTTGGCTACACACATTCACACACACAAACACACATACATACATGCGCGAACACAGACACACACACAGACACACACACACACACACACATATATATATATATATATATATATATATATATATATATATATATATATATATATATATATATATATATATATATATATATATACTGTATATACAGTATATCATCATCATCACCATCATATCCTGTCACTCCTATCTGTTTATGGTTTTTCTATGCTTGTCTATACACGCAAATTTCCTTAGCTCGTCAATCCATCGTCTTCTCTTCCTACACATGCTTCGTTTGCAATTTCTAGGGACCCATTCTGTTATTCTTTTTATCCATATAATATGTTATTCTCATTATATATCCTGCCAATTTCTTTTTCTTACATGTTACAATGTCCACTACGTAGTGTGCTCTCGTATCTGTGTTGTTCTTTTTCTGTCTGTTAGTGTGATTCCCATCATTATTCTTTCTCTAGCTCTTTGAGTTGTAACTACCTATGTTCTAAGATATTAGTAAGGCTCCAATTTTCTGATGCATAAATTAATACTAGTAGGACCATCTGATTAAATATTTTTCTTTATAGAGAAAGTGGCATTTTACATTTCATAATCTCATTTTGTTTACCAAATGCTCTTCATCCTACGTTTGTCCTTCTTTGAATTTCGGTCTCGTGTCCTGAGCAAACACTCACTGTTTGTCCTAAGTACGCATGTTCATCTTCAGTCTTATAGTCTCTGCATTTTCATTGATCATTATTTAAATTTTACTCATATTCATTATCATCCCTTCATTTCTGCTTTTTCTATTCAAATCATCTTTTCTATTCCTCACATGACTTAGTAAACAGACCTGTGACATCTGCAAATCTTATGTTGGTAAGGTTTTCCCCATAAATGTTTATTCCTACTTTTTCCCAGTCAAAAATCATAAACACTTCTGGGCATGCTTTGAATAATTTAGGAGAGATGTGGTTCTCCTTGTCTAATTCCTCTCTCAGTATATATAATTATATATATATATATATATATATATATATATATATATATATATATATATATATATATATATATATATGTGTGTGTGTGTGTGTGTGTGTGTGTATGTATATAGTGATATGGTGTGTGTGTATCTATATAGATATTTACATCCTTATATGAAGTAGTGCAAATCTCATTACCAACAAAATATGTACGAAAATAAGTTCTATTACAAAGCAGGATAAATGAGCTTTAGAAAACCAGCGGTCATTTATTTATTTAATGAATTCTAAGTAAAACCGTCGATGCAATAGTTCGCTTTTAGTGATATCCACTGAAAAAAAAGGAAAGTAAGCTAGAATCATTGGTCCAGTTGACCCCAGGTCATCGAAAGACTCTTGCTGTGATGTCCATAGTTATTTTATCATGACTTACAGAAAGTAAATATAAACGTGATGCCGATGAGTGTGAGGAAAGGAAAAATAAAATTAATATGAGGTTGGAGATATTATTTTCTCACTAGTAAATTGAGGATGAGTTAATATCAGGGCTTCGATAACTTTTATAGTCGTCACAATGTCCCAAGATCTAAGTATTTGAGCTGAAGTTTTTAGTTATTAGTAAAACTATATCAGCTAAACTTTGTTATTTCATCAGGGTTGTTGTGGCCTAATTGGTAACGTCCTTGCCTGGTGATTGCCAGGCTGGGGTTCGGGTCCCACTCAAACTCGTTAGTTCCTTTGTTCGTTGCAACTTCACCATCCTTGTGTGCTAAGAATAAGGGGTGGGCCGGTTTTGAGAGCCTATAGATCTATCCGCTGAGTCATTAGCAGCCATTGCTTGGCCCTCCTTGGTCCTAGCTTGAGTGGAGAGGGGGCTTAGGTGCTGATCATATGTATATATGGTCAGTCTCTAGAGCATTGTCCTGACACTGTTCCTTGCCTCTGCCATTCAATAGCGGTCTTTAAACATTTAGAAGGAAACTATCATAACTGATCCAATAAATATCCCTGTATTTGGAGCCTCATAGAGTGTATATATATTTCTCATCTTCCAGTAATAGTATTTTGAATATATTGTTCCGCTTGGTTTGAATTTACCTGTGAATTTGCCTGTACGAATAGCTTACCATTGAATCCTCTTATTTTTAAAAGTCATGTCTCTCTTTTCCTTTATACTTACAAAAGTTTTATAAAATGCGAAAGAGATTTACTTATCTAAAGCGTGTGTTTCTAATAGTTTATGTAACATATCATCTCACCAAGAGTGCCTTTATAATGGAATGTTACTCCTTTGCTTCGATAATATATAATCGTAACTTTCAATGCCATCTCTCTCTCTCTCTCTCTCTCTCTCTCTCTCTCTCTCTCTCTCTCTCTCTCTCTCTCTCTCTCTCTCTCTCTCTCTCTCTCTCTCTCCTCGATAGTATATAAACCTAACTTTAATGACATATTTGTTATTCAGTATTACTCTCTCTCTCTCTCTCTCTCTCTCTCTCTCTCTCTCTCTCTCTCTCTCTCTCTCTCTCTCTCCTCTCTCTCTCTCTCTCTCTCTCTCTCTCCTCGATAGTATATAAACGTAACTTTAATGACATATTTGTTATTCAGTACTACTCTCTCTCTCTCTCTCTCTCTCTCTCTCTCTCTCTCTCTCTCTCTCTCTCTCTCTCTCTCTCTCTCTCTCTAAATATATATAAATATATATATACATACATATATATATATATATATATATATGTGTGTATATATATATACATATATATATATATATATATATATATATATATATATATATATATATATACATATATACATATATATGAATATATATATATATATATATATATATATATATATATATATATATATATATATATATATATATATATATATACGTTTATATATCTGTGTGTGTTTGTAGATCAGCATTTGTATATAAGACAGATATATAGCATTTTAGAAATAATGTCATTAATCATCATGCAGAAATATTTCAATTAAATTGCCTTACTTCTGATACTATTCATATCTTGTTCTCATTACCGAATTATTCTGTTAATATTTATTCTTTTTGAATGAAATACGCAAAAGAAAATAAAATTTCTAATAATTGGATTATTTGGAAATATTGTTCTCCTTAGTTATTAAAATAAGGACATTGGTAATGTGTTCGCCTAGCATTCGCATGACAGCAGATCGATCCTAGCCTGGGACCGTGAGTTTAAGCTGTTTGTTTGGGAGGCCACTGCTGTGGTTGGGCACCACAGTGGGAGTTGGCTTGCCCGGCTGACGTTCTGGTGAGCATCTATTCTGATGAAACTGGAATTGAAATCAGACACATTTACCTTTAAATGCTAATTAAACTATATTAAATATTTTCTAAGCATCAAGTTCGCAAGTTTAAATGTTTTTATGTTGAACAGGCTGACATACTTTCTTTTTTTATGGTTTATATATGAAAAAATATGCTTTTATGATGCTACTGTTCTTAAAACGCTTTATTTTAATTGTTCATTTGTTATTTTGAAGTTTATTTATTTCCTTATTTCCTTTCCTCACTGAGCTATTTTTTCCCTGTTGGAGCCCGTGGATTTATAGCATGTTGCTTTTCCAACTAGGGTTGTAGCTTAGCTAATAATAATAATAATAATAATAATAATAATAATAATAATAATAATAATAATAATAATAATAATAATGTCCTGATGTTCATGACACTTTTCCATTCAAAACAAGATTTGTTATTTTAATTAAGATCCGATAACTGAACTACTGGGGCAAGTCTATGAAAATATCAGTCATGATTCAATCCTGCAAATTTAAACTGGTTTGGCTCAGATCATGTGATAATCCTTAAAACATAGATAGATATTCTACAACAATCTTTCTTTTAAGGCTAGAATTATTTACATATATCTTATGACCATCAGAAAGGGTCCAGTTTACTATTCGTTTTCATATATTTTCAAGCTCTTCCCTTGAGCTTCAGGTGGGGTTTTAGGGAGTGCCGTTGTAGAGGATGCTGCGTGAATATGGAAAGTGCTGGAGTAGGAGTATAGAGGAAACCTGATATCCAATTTCAAAGTAGAAGGGAATAAAAGTAAAGATTGAGAACCTCATTATGATATTAATTTATCTAAGGCACAGATGATATAAACTTAATAACAATAATAAGAATAAGCTTAGAAGCTTTGCACCTATCTATAAAGAGATAGAGTGCCCCCAAACTTATTTTGCAGAGTGAGCAATAAGGAACCAGGAACCAGGAACCTGATAAGAGATCGATATGAAAGATCTGGAAAACCTTCAATATAGGATAATAAGGAATATGTATGAACAACCTGCAAGTACTCCATATTGGGGCATCCTTGCAGAAAAAGGAATATGGCCGGTGTCCTGCAGAATAGAATATAAGAAATTAATGCTCTTCCTTAACAACATAAACTCTGAGAAAAAAAAAGTTACTAGTAAGAGAGATAATTGAGGATCAATTGAAGAACCCTTATGGAAAGTGCTGGAGTAACAGCATAGAAGAAATCTGTAGTAAATATGCGATGGAAGTTTAAGAAATAAGAAGTTGGGGGAAAAGGACACTGAAAAAAATAAACCAAGAAAAGAATTTTGGAAAAAAAAACATAAGAAACTACTGAAGAAAAAAAAAAAGGTGATGAAAAAAATTAAGATTTATAGAAGGAAATGGCCCACAGCCTTATATCAGAGAAATTAATCTGGATAAGGCAACCCTTGTGATGAAGACAAGATTAAATATGCTCAATTTAAAAGCAAATTTCAGGGGGAAATATGCAGATAATTTGTGTGATCTTTGCAAAGATGAAGATACTACTGAATATTTATTTTCATGCCCAAAATCAGGACAGTTAATGCAACTAGAGATAAGTATAGGTAAGTTGCAAAATCCTAACAACAGGGATCTGGTTGCATTTTCAAGTAGACCAATGCACATGAAAGAAGAATTTAAAAAGTCCAATCTGACCACAATAGGTTGCCAAAACTTATGATAGCAAGGTGTTATCCTATCTGATTCCAAGGTAGAATGGGATAAAATTAAATATTGAGAATTTCCTTATTAGTTTATTTATGGTACAGGTAAAATAAGCTTAATTACAATAATAAGAGTAAGCTTAGGTTCCAGGTTCCTCGTTGCTCTCTCCACTACACTGTGATTGTGAGCACACTACTAGAAGACGTGAGCAGACAGAATGCCTAATGACATAATGCCTAAGGACAAAATGCCTAAATCCTCAACACGGACAAAATGCCTAACAGACATAATGCTTAATGGATAAAATGCCCAATGGCCTAATGGCCAAAACATCTAAAAAGGGATAAAAAAGTGAACTATATAGCTTAGCACTCTGTAGAGTACTGACCTCGGCCAAGGCGGCTTAGTTTATTTCACATCCTCTGGAAGAACAAAACCAAAGGCTTGTATTTGTTTGATTATGAAAGCATTGTCATTATTTGTGTACCAGCGCTGGAGACGAAGATTTTGTATATTACGACAAAGACATTGACTGAAATGAAAGACAGCCATTGATTGAAGTATTTGAAAAACATTTCTTTAAAATTTTTATTGCTGCTTGTTCATAATCAAGAGTCACAGACTCTGGGAAAAGGCTCTGCTCTTTAACTGTAAGATCTTTACTAATCTCGATTAATTCATTTAAAATTGCTAAATAAGATAATTTTGCCTAGAATGCATTTTGTCCATAAGGCATTTTGTATATTAGGCATTTTGTCCATTAGGCATTATGACTGTTAGGCATTTTGTCCGTGTTGAGGAATTAGGCATTTTGTCCTTAGGCATTCTGTCCTTGTGCATAGACCGGAGACTGACGACGGAGAAGTATGGATATGTGAATATAAATCAATGTAAATCATTATTGAAGATCCTTGTCATGTTCCCAGTCAGTGTGTCGAAGTTTATCAATTTGAAAAGGAAGAAGAAAATAAAAGGTTACAAATGAGAAATTGAAATAAGATGATGTGTTGAATATAGTGGAGGATCACGAGTTTTAAACTGCTGTGAATATAAAGAATAAAAGTATGTGGGATAGAAAGTATGAGAAACTATTGCCCCCATATACAAGACATAAAAGGATTCACATGCGAGTAACCCGATGAATATTGTGGCAGGGTTTCCGGAAGTGTATGATGGGAATGAAAGAGTGAGATAATGAGGCAATATAAGAGTAGACCTATAGCCTACGCGTAGTATATATTTTATGCTATATGAAATTAGTAATAAGGCTATTTTTAAGATTTATATTGAAGGTACAATTGTGAATTTATGGAAGGGGATATATATGATCGTATGTACAAATTGGTGAATAAAGTAGAAAAGAAATATATGGGGTTTTCTTTCCTAGACAATGTTATCCCTCGTTCATTTCACGCAGTAGTCTGCATCTTTTTTATCTTGTTAGAATGG
The DNA here is from genome assembly GCF_036898095.1 of Palaemon carinicauda. Taxonomy (NCBI): domain Eukaryota; kingdom Metazoa; phylum Arthropoda; class Malacostraca; order Decapoda; family Palaemonidae; genus Palaemon; species Palaemon carinicauda. The sequence goes on from NC_090732.1 coordinate 11,117,639, forward strand.
CGTCTGTTTAAATGAAAGGTGAGAGATTCTATGTAGAATATTGGTAGGCCTATCATAACACAATTTCTTTGTTTTCATTCCCATATCGACTTGTATTTAATCTACTCTTTGTTTATGCATTTCCTTTAAGACTTAGTTTTACAACATTTTATAAATCTACCGAAGACTGCTTGGAAAGTATAAATGGCATTTTCCCCTCTGAATGTAGGCCTATAGCCTACACACGAATAGGCTTAACAATATTCAGATTATTCTGGGGTCCGACTGTTTTTGGCTCTTAGTTAACATCATATTTGCCTCTTTTGCTATGATTGAATATCAAGGAATTATCCTTTACTAGCTGTTTATTCATAAACAATCATTGACTCCATAATACTGAAATATGAATAATCTGTCATTGTTCTGTCCTACGTTTTTTTCTTTTGAAAACTTCATCGTAGGCCTACTGTGTCTAGTGTTCAGAATATATATATATATATATATATATATATATATATATATATATATATATATATATATATATATATATATATATATATAGTTTTTCCATATTCGATATATTGTTATACAGACATGTTCCTTTGTCTCTCAGCTGTTCTATGAACTCTCAGATATATTTGAAAGATAAATAGATATTTGCTTTGTACAATGCAACAGATATTACTTAATCCTTTTATAAGTCAGATTATGAGATACGAAGGCTAATGACAACCTTCAAAGATTGACCACTATTACCATTCCCTGCAGAAGAGATTTGAAAATAGATTTAATAGGGTTTTTAGTTGGTCATAAACCACTTTCACTCATCCGAGGTGGTCCTACTTTGGCAAGATTGTCAAATTTACTCCATAAAGCCTTCCATTGATAAATATTGAAATCTAAGTTTCATGTGAATAGGCTTATTTTATTAAACTACTAAAAAAATTACAAAAATTAAAAGATTTCTCAACAAAATGTCCACTGTACGCATTTACTGACAAGAAGTAAATACGTAATAACAAATGTCATCGAGAAGTCGAAGTTTCGTTGGTTATCTAGACTTCTAAAGTAGATAAGGTAAACCTTAAAAGAGAAACTACATGTAAATTATATCTGATTCAGGTTTGTTGCGCTTTGATAATAATAGTAATAATATAATTTATAAGTTTATAACCTATAATACTACTGAGGAAATGGGAATGGTAAAGTATTACTAGACTAGCCTCCGTTATTGTGTAAATAAGCAAGCTTACAAATATACATAAAACTAATAAATTTTCAAATAAACTCTACGATAGATAAGTAAATTCTAATTAAAATGGCTTCTTAGACGATTAATGTTCAGACTAATTATCATATTTAAAAAATTTTGTTTGCAAAGAACGCATATTCTACCTACTTTACCTTTCAACTCGAAGAAACAAGCAGAGTTGTCATTCGTACGATAATTATCGTACATGATTATTTTAGGTCGAGTACGATGTAAGATACATACCGTAGGTATATACAAGTGTGTGTGTATGTTTAACTAAACAATTATACTAAAATATTTTGAAATAATTCAATCATGTAACTCCTTAATAATTATATTGAAACTGTGTACGACAATTTTAAAACTCATGTACGATAATCCAGTCGAAATCATCTAGAAACAAGTGAAGATCGGATCAAAACAAATGGTCTCCACTGATTCACAAGAAGAGAAAATTGGTTGCTCAATATGTTGGACTTTTTCGCAGTTATTACCAAAGGAGGCCTGGTCCTGTGGTATTTTCAAGATGCTGCACAGCAACTCAAAACATCTATAGATGCCATAAATGCATTAATTAGAAATGTGGTGTTACAGGTTAGTGCTTTGCCTAAGGTACCTTTGATACGTAGATTAGAGTTTGTTATGGAAACTTTTTTTTTTTTTTTCCGAGGTCTACAGTATACCTACTTATTGTAAATTGAAGATGGTTTTGACCTATTAAACAAAAAGTCTATTAGTTGACCTAATTGAAGGAGTTTGGGTTATCTGTTGAGGGAAGTAGTTTTTGAGTTGGAAACATGTTGAGGAAATTGGGTCATAGATTGGGTTCTATTATAGTTCCCATCGGGACATTTATTAATAAATAATACTTTGGGGCCACTGTTTATCAGCGGCCAGTTCTTCCCACATGCATAGAAAAATGGGAATTTTCTTCCCTTTTTCTAGCCGCTTGTAAGATATGAGGGATGTATGTATAATAGCGGCCTCCTGTATATAGGATTATGGCCAACTAAGAATATGGCAGCGTAAGGTGGTTCGCAGAGGGACATTAACCCCCCTCCGTTAGGTAAGTAGGTCAGGACACGTATTTTGAGTTAGGTTAATGGTAGGGGGGGGCGAGTTTAGGTTAGTTGGTGTCCATTTTTAATACATGCAGGAGGATGTGGTCGCTGATATACAAATGCTGAAGACATCTTTCTGCAAAATCTCTACTCAAGAACACCACCTACAGTAACTCTACTTCCTCACCTAACCCAACCTACAAGCCTAATGGGGAGGTTAATGCCCCCTTTGCGACCCCCCTTAGACTGCTGTATTTTTAACCAGCCGGCATCATACATACAGTTAGACGCTATCATATGGATGCCCCAAAACTTTTTCCGGGGCCTTTGTACATCAGCGGCCAGTTCCTCACACATTGATTAAAAATGGACATCGACTAACCTAAACTTTCCCCCTCAACCTAACCTACAAGCTGTGTCCTTACCTATTTACCTATCAGGGGGCTAACGCCCCCCTGCGACCCCCCCTACACTGCCGTATTCTAAGTTAGACATAATAATAAATACAAGTGGCTGCTATCGTACATACACCCCCTTTTTCCTATAGGAAAACTCCTGTTTTCATTGAAAATTACTTATTTTTTTAGGCTAAATAAATAGTTATTGAGATATACCCTAATATATCTGGCAACAATGCAGGCCACCGAGTGGGAACTGTTGCCCTGACTGGAACTATAATTTTACTGTAAATTGAAAAGTACATAAAAATATTGAAATATTTCAAATAATAAGACTTTTAGTATCACAGACACGTTTCTATTAATAATAAAGCATTAATTTGCATTTCTCAGTCTGCTAATAAATAAGTTAACGTAAATTTCAGAAAGTTCTATTTTCTATTATTTTCAGGACTACTAATATTAGTTTAAATGTTTGTATAGTTACAGTATGATATTCCTAGTGAAAGAAATTAATAGATTTATTTATTGGTAGAGTGAACGATTCTGATGAAAATTTTTTTGTGGAAATCTATATTTTTCAATATTAAACTTACCCGATAATCATGTAGCTGTCAACTCCGTTGCCCGACAGAATTCTATGGAGGGATACGCCAGCTATCACAATACTAGAAGGGGGTGTATTTACCAGCGCCACCTGTGGCCAGGTACTCAAGTACTTCTTGTTGACACCTCCTCAATTATTCCTCTGTCGTGCTTCCGGCAAGACGTTCTGGGATACGCTTATGTTCTTGGAGTATTTTCACGACTTTGGTGAAGTATTTCTCTTTGATTTCGGCTGTCGCTTTACTGGAAAACTTCTATATTAGCTTAGTTAGCTTTTGGAATTAATTTGATTAATTTTGGTGACGAGAGAGTATGAACTCTCGTTCACCTTTCAATGGCCGACCCTTCCCTTAGACGGAAGTGTTGGTGTCTAAGAGAGTATAGACTCTCTTTCTTAATTTTGCTTAACAAAAGTTATAGATTTATTTTATATCTCTCCGCCTCTTATAGGCCTCTTCGATTAACTTCCTTTTATTATAAACTCATTAAAATTAATTTTTATATTTGTTTATATTCGACCTTCCTAATAGTAGGCGGTCTTTTACCGAAGTTAATAAACTTTGAGCCCGTCATTTCGGTTTTACCTGTTAACATATTACAGTGATACCTCGGTAGTCGAACGACTCTATACTCGAACAATTCGGAGTTCGACCAAAATTTTCGAGAAATTTTTGCTGCGGTGCTCGACCAAAAATTCGGTACTCGACCAGCCGAACACGTGACGACCGCATGGGCTTTGTGATGATCGCGCCATCTCGGCCACTCTCGCTTGTTCGGGAAGCATCAGTTCTCTCGAGAGCGTCACTCAGACAACGCGCGATCAGCATTCGTTGTGATTTAGTGATTTTCAGTGCTTTTAATTGCTTTTTTAGCTTTCATAATGAGTCCCAAGAAAGTAATGAGTGTTAAGGGGAAGGAGAAGAGGAAAACAGTGCGAACAACGATCGAGTTGAAGAAGGAAATTATAGCGAAATATGAGAATGGTGTACGAGTGTCCGATTTAGCGGTAGAATACGGAATGGCGAAGTCGACCATTTCTACGTTTTTAAAGCATAAAGAAATGATTAAGAAGGCGAATGTTGCAACGGGAGTTACGGCAGTAACTAAGCAAAGGCCACAAGTGATTGAGGAGATGGAAAAGTTGCTTTTAATATTTATTAAAGAAAAACAGTTGGCCGGGGAAAGTGTTAGTGAAGCGTTCATTTGTGAAAAAGCGTTGCATATCTATGAAGAATTAGTGAAGAAAAGTCCGAGTACCAGTGAAAGTGATTCATTTACATTTAAAGCGAGCAGGGGTTGGTTTGAAAAGTTTCGTAATAGAACAGGTATTCATCGTGTTACTAGGCATGGGGAGGCAGCTAGTTCGGATCAAATTGCAGCCGATAAATACGTGGGGGAATTCGATCGGTACATAAATGAACAAAATTTGATCGCACAACAAGTCTTTAATTGTGATGAGACTGGGTTATTTTGGAAGAAAATGCCAGCCAATACGTACATTACCAAGGACGAGACGAAGATGCCAGGTCACAAGCCAATGAAAGATAGGCTAACATTGTTGCTGTGTGCAAATGCAAGTGGCGATTGCAAGATCAAACCCTTGTTAGTGTACCACTCGGACAACCCCCGGGTGTTCAAACGAAATAATATTTGTAAAAGTGCACTACCAGTTATGTGGCGCTCGAACACTAAATCTTGGGTCACAAGACAATTCTTTACTGAGTGGATAAACGAAGTGTTTGCCCCCCAGGTTAAGGCTTACCTCATTGAAAAGAGCTTGCCAATGAAATGTCTTCTGGTTATGGACAATGCTCCTGCACATCCTCCAGGTCTCGAGGATGACTTGAAAGAAGAATACAGCTTTATCAAAATCAAATTCTTGCCCCCCAATACTACTCCCATACTCCAGCCCATGGACCAACAGGTCATTTCAAACTTCAAAAAACTCTATACCAAGGCCCTTTTCAGAAAGTGTTTTGAAGTGACCAGTGACACGAAGTTGACCCTAAAGGAATTCTGGAAGGAACACTTCAGCATCCTCAACTCTGTTAACATGATTGACCAAGCTTGGCGAGGTGTGACCTATAGGACATTGAACTCTGCCTGGCGTAAGCTGTGGCCATCATGTGTCACAGAGAGGGAGTTTGAAGGTTTCCAACCAGAGGCGGGTCCAAGCACTGCTACCCCTGTAATTTCTGATGACACTGATGTCGTTGAGGAAATTGTTGTCATGGGCAGGAGTTTGGGGCTTGAGGTCGACAAGGATGATATTGATGAGCTTGTAGAAAGCCATTCTACCGAGTTGACTGTGGAGGAATTGTTGCACCTGCAACAACAACAGCAGCAGGATCTGATTGTGGAGCAGGAATCTTCAGAAGAGGATGAGGTAAGGGAGGATGTTCCAAGTTCTCTCATCAATGAAATTTGTTCCAAGTGGGCAGATGTGCAGGCTTTTGCTGAAAAATACCACCCAGAAATTGCAGTAGCAAACCGGGCAGTGCATATGTTTAATGATAGTGTCATGTATCATTTTCGAAGAATACTGCAGAGGAGGAAGAAACAATTAACAATAGACCAGTTTTTCACAAAAGAAAAGAAAGCTGCTACATCAAAGCCTGTTTCTCCTCCAAAGAAGAGACAAAGAAGAGAAGAAACCCCTGAAATAGATCTGCCCACCCTTTCATTGGAGAGAGAAACAACTCCTGAAGGAGAACTACCCCGCCACATCATGGAAGGGGACTCTCCTTCCAAGCAGTAACCTCCCCCTTCCATCCTCTCCACATCCATCCCTGTATGCCATCGAACCGCTGCTCAAAGGTATGTTCACTACAGTACAGAAAATGGTTTAAAATTGTTTTATTTTAGTACAGTAAATGGTTTAAAATTGTTTTATAGGATTTTCTGACCAATTTCATACACATTTAGATAATTATTGTTGTTTAGGTACACGTTTTATTAATATTTTGGGCCTGTTCGAGTGCTTGGGAACGGAATAGAATATATACCATTATTTCTTATGGGGAAAAAAAATTCGGTACTCGAACAAATCGGAGGTCGAACACGGATCTCGAACGGATTATGGTCGAGTACCGAGGTATCACTGTATGCTATTTCCGCCACAGAGTTTGAAAGATTTTCTTTGACAGTCTCGTACTGTTTTCAAAGCTGAACTAACGTTTTGTTTTGTCTCTGCAGTTGTTGACGTTCAGAACGTTCAACTTGCACTCTATCGTTACGATAGAGAAAGAATGTTCACGGTTTCACGTTGCAGTAAGAGTAACCGTGTCTAGCGTTTTGTTCATTCTTTCTTAACTTAATGGTTTTGATCCTAATAAAGGAACTTTTCAGTTTTTTTTCCTTTAACAATAATATGTTTTAACGATATATATGATTGGGCTCTTCTCTCAGGTTCTAAGTCAAGAGAGAGAGAGAGAGAGAGAGAGAGATAGAGACGGAGGGAGAAAGAGGATAAACGTTTCATTCAAGCCTGCCAGGCGTACGAGCACGTCGTTATCGTTTTTTTGCTCTTCTCCCTAGTCTCTTTAGGGGAAGAAACTAAACGTTTCTAGAGTGATCTAGTGTTTAGTCTCTTTCCAACCACTGATTTATCTTTCATTAGATTTTTCTGTTACATTGTAATTCTGTTTTCGCAATTACTAACTTTGAGAAAGGATAGAATTGCGTATTTCAGGTACAAACCACTTAAAGTTTCGAGTTCAGTGAAATAAGTGCAAACAGAAATCAAAGTGATAAGTGATTAGTGCGTGAGGGTACTTTTGTGCGCGCCAGTCGTCCTCCCAGTCCGGGACCTCTTGCAAGCTCCCAAGCCCAGGGGAGAAGCAATGTCGAAGGGCATAAGGGTTCAGCAGGCCTTGATCGGCGCACAGAAGTATTCTCGGTGGTTGTGGGCGTGTCTTACCGAGACCGTCACTCCCACCCGCAGACGATTGAGCCCTTATTTTGCTCGTCTGCAGAAGAGATTAGGGGAGAAAATAAAGGCAGAGTAACGCTGGTCTCAGGTCTCAAGACTTCTTAAACGTTAAGTCCAGACCTATGCCAGACGTACGAAGTTAAAGTTCACAACCCGAATGCAGTCATTGGGTTAGCTCTGACTCTCCTCAGTCATCAGTTGATTACACTCCGACTAAGAGGAGTAAGGTTCTGCCACAACAGATCTCTGCTGTTAAGGCTTTACCTCAGCAGAACTTAGTGTCTGCCGACCCCAAGTTAACTCTACTGCAGTCCATACAGTCACAACTTTCGGTCTTGATGCGTGAGTGTCGGGCTGAGAGTGTTGCACCGCCTGCACTCCCTCCACCTGTTCTCGCTGCACCTGCGCTCGCCCAGCCTGCACCTGCTCCGCCTGTGCTCGCCCAGCCTGCACCTGCTCCGCCTGGTCGCAGCACCATCTGCCAGGCGTACGATGTTGTGAACTCTACTACAGTCCATGCAAGCACAGCTTTCGGACTTGATGAGTGAGTGTCGGGCTGAGAGTGTTGCTCCTCCGCCTCCGCCTACACTCCCTCCTCCTACACTCGCTCCGCCTGATCACAGTACCATCTGCCAGGCGTACGATGTTGTGGACTCTACTACAGTCCATGCAAGCACAGCTTTCGGACTTGATGAGTGAGTGTCGGGCTGAGAGTGTTGCTCCTCCGCCTCCGCCTACACTCCCTCCTCCTACACTCGCTCCGCCTGATCACAGTACCATCTGCCAGGCGTATGATGTTGTGGACTCTACTACAGTCCATGCAAGCACAGCTTTCGGACTTGATGCGTGAGTGTCGGGCTGAGAGTGTTGCACCTCCTGCACTCCCTCCACCTGTTCTCGCTGCACCTGTGCTCGCCCAGCCTGCACCTGCTCCGCCTGTGCTCGCCCAGCCTGCACCTGCTCCGCCTGGTCGCAGCACCATCTGCCAGGCGTACGATGTTGAACCACTTTCGGAGTTTGCTGTTCACAGTGTTGTTCAGCCTCAGCCTTCTTTAAGGCAACCCTTGCTTTGGGATCAGGAGAGTTACACTCTTCCTCCTCCTCCCCTTGCTGCTCCACCAGTGGTGCAACTCTCGGTTGGGGTACAACAACCTCTCCCCTCCGTGAGTCTGTCTGCTCAACCAGCGCTGCACCGAGTTCAACCCTCATCTAGGCAAGCTCATCTACACCATGCACTTGCGCCTCAGGAGCCTCAGCTTGCTAGAACTTTACCTTGTTCTGCGCAGCCTCAACCTTCTCATGCTCCACTCATCTCTCAGGAACAGGAACGGACTACTCCGCCTCCGTCCTCCGCTCAGCTGGTGCAATCCTTGGGTGCAACTCTTGCTAGGAGTCAACCTCCTTCACCCTTGCACCTGCCCTCTGCTCCGTCTGTTGTTCAGCCTATGCAGTCTGAACCTCAGGTTTTCCCTCAAGTTGAGGAAACCTCTGTTGTTGTTCCAGCTCGTTCTGACTCTGCTGTTCAGCATACCATGGTTTAAACCCCATGCAAGCATGCATAAAGCACTCTAGCACTGGTCATGGAATTTCTGAGAAATGTTAAACGCCATGCACACGCTCTGCTTTCCTTTCAGCAGGCTCTACTTACTACATGCTCAGCATTCAGCATGCTCTGCATTCAGCATGCTCTGCATACAACATGCTCTGCATACAGCATGCTCTGCATTCAGCATGCTCTGCATACAACATGCTCTACATACAGCATGCTCTGCATACAGCATACTCTGCATACATCATGCTCTGCATACCTTACCGCATGCTTCTCAACACATCTTGGGTTGTTGCCAACTCACTAGACTGTCAAGCAGTTTCATAACGTTGCCTTCTAGTCTGCTGCTTTGCACCAGTGAACCCTCACTCAGAGAACTTAGCTTTTCTAGGATAAGGTCCCTGTAGATGAGAAAGTTCTTTTCTCCCTCCTTCTGATATTCCCTTGAGGACTCTGTCATTTGGAGGGAGCCTTTAGCTGCATAACCTCTTATGGACTTTTATTTAAGCATAACATGCTTACAGGGAAGGTAATGGTTACACTTCAGCCGCTAATCCCGTCTGTTACCACACCTGCTCCCATAGACCTTGAGCTGTGTTGCATGACATGCAGTCCAAGCTTAGTCCTTGTTAGAGGATTTTTTGTTTACGGAGTCAATGTGTCACGGGGAAGACGTTCAACAACCAACAGAAGGGACTTGTTGTGACGCAGTGGGCAACCTCAGCAACCCGTTAAGGAGTTGTCTGTACGACCCAGACAGTCTAGACAGATTCGGGTTGTCACTACTTCCTCGCTTGCCCATGATTGACAGTTTACAGACTGTGCAGCAGTATCATGATCTTGTGTCCGGCTCCGTCAGACGACTGGCTTTTAAGAGCTCCCTCAAGTCGTCGCTGTCTGGAGATTTTCAAATGGACTATGGATCTGACCAAGGAACTGGGCCTCCTGGTCAATTTTGAGGAGTCTCAGCTCGTTCCATCCCAGACCATTGTCTCCTTGGGTATGGATCTTCAGAGTCGAGCTTTTCGGACTTGTCCGTCGGCCCCAAGGATCTTCCAAGCCCTAGAATGCATCCAGAGCATGCTGAGAAGGAACCGATGCTTAGTCAGGCAGTGGATGAGTCTAACAGGGACACTTTCATCGCTGGCCCTGTTCATCGAGTTAGGGAGACTCCACCTCCGCCCCCTTCAGTATCATCTAGCTGCTCACTGGATAAAGGACATGACGCTAGAGACGGGCTCAGTTCCTGTTTCCGAAGAGATGAGGTCTACTCTAACGTGGTGGAAGAACAGCATTCTTCTCAAGGAAGGTCTACCATGGGCTGTTCAGTCCTCCGACCACCGTCTCTTCTCGGACGCATCGGACACGGGCTGGGGTGCGACACTGGACGGACAGGAATGCTCGGGAACATGGAATCAGGAGCAAAGGACACTTCACATCTATTGCAAGGAGTTGTTGGCAGTTCATTTGGCCTTGATAAACTTCAAGTCCCTCCAGCTTAACAAGGTGGTGGAGGTGAACTCCGACTACACCACAGCCTTGGCTTACATCTCCAAGCAGGGAGGGACTCATTCGAGGAAGTTGTTCGAGATCGCAAGGGACCTCCTCATTTGGTCAAAAGATCGAAAGCTCACGCTGGTAACGAGGCTCATTCAGGGCGATATGAATGTCATGGCAGATCGCCTCAGCCGGAAGGGTCAGGTCTTCCCCACAGAGTGGACCCTTCACAAGAATGTTTGCAGCAGACTTTGGGCCCTGTGGGGTCAGCCAACCATAGATCTATTCGCTACCTCGATGACCAAGAGGCTCCTCTTGTATTGTTCTCCGATTCCAGACCCAGCAGCAGTTCGCGTGGATGCCTTTCTGCTGGATTGGTCCCATCTCAACCTGTATGCATTCCCGCCGTTCAAGATTGTCAACAGGGTACTTCAGAAGTTCGCCTCTCACAAAGGGACACGGCTGACGTTGGTTGCTCCCCTCTGGCCCGCGAGAGAATGGTTCACTGAGGTACTGCAATGGCTGGTCGACGTTCCCAGGACTCTTCCTCCTAGAGTGGACCTTCTGCGTCAACCTCACGTAAAGAAGGTACACCCAACCTCCACGCTCTTCGTCTGACTGCCTTCAGACTATCGAAAGACTCTCAAGAGCTAGAGGCTTTTCGAAGGAGGCAGCCAGAGCGATTGCCAGAGCAAGGACGACATCCACTCTCAGAGTCTATCAGTCTTTATGGGAAGTCTTCCGAAGCTGGTGCAAGGCCAATGCAGTTTTCCTCAACCAGTACCAATGTAACCCAGATTGCTGACTTCCTGTTACATCTAAGGAACGTAAGCTCCCTATCAGCTCCTACGATCAAGGGTTACAGAAGTTTGTTGGCAGCGGTTTTCCGCCACAGAGGCTTGGATCTTTCCTCCAACAAAGATCTACAGGACCTCCTTAGGTCTTTTGAGACCTCAAAGGAACGTCGGTTGTCCACTCCAGGCTGGAATCTAGACGTGGTCCTAAGGTTCCTAATGTCATCAGGATTTGAACCGCTCCAATCAGCCTCTTTTAAGGACCTCACATTAAAAAACTCTTTTCCTCGTGTGCTTAGCAACAGGTAAAAGAGTAAGTGAGATCCACGCCTTCAGCAGGAACATAGGTTTCACATCTGAAACGGCTACATGTTCCTTACAGCTCGGTTTTTTGGCTAAAAACGAGCTTCCTTCCCGTCCTTGGCCTAAGTCGTTCGAGATCCCAAGCCTGTCCAACATGGTGGGGAACGAACTGGAGAGAGTACTTTGCCCAGTTAGAGCTCTTAAGTACTATCTAAAGGTCAAAACCATTACGAGGACAATCAGAAGCCTTATGGTGTGCTATCAAGAAGCCTTCTCTACCAATGTCTAAGAACTCAGTTTCTTACTACATCAGGCTTCTGATTAGAGAAGCAAATTCTCATCTGAAGGAAGAAGACCTTGCTTTGCTGAAGGTAAGGACACATGAAGTGAGAGCTGTGGCTACTTCAGTGGCCTTCAAACAGAACCGTTCTCTGCAGAGTGTTATGGATGCAACCTATTGGAGAAACAAGTCAGTGTTCGCATCATTCTATCTCAAAGATGTCCAGTCTCTTTACGAGTACTGCTACACCCTGGGTCTATTCGTAGCAACGAATGCAGTAGTAGGCGAGGGCTCAGCCACTACATTCCCATAATCCCATAACTTTTTAACCTTTCTCTTGAATACTTTTTATGGGTTGTACGGTCGGCTAAGAAGCCTTCCACATCCTTGTTGATTTGGCGGGTGGTCAATTCTTTCTTGAGAAGCGCCAAGGTTAAAGGTTGTGATGAGGTCCTTTAGTATGGGTTGCAGCCCTGTATACTTTAGCACCTTTGAGTTGATTCAGCCTCCCAAGAGGAACGCTGCGCTCAGTAAGGAAGACGATCTTATTAAAGGCAGAGTAACGGTTCAAGTCGACTTCCTTACCAGGTACTTATTATTTCATTGTTATTGTGGATAACTGATTATATGAAATATGGGATACTTAGCTATCCTTTAATCTTGTACACTGGTTTTCACCCACCCCCCTGGGTGTGAATCAGCTACATGATTATCGGGTAAGTTTAATATTGAAAAATGTTATTTTTATTAATAAAATAAATTTTTGAATATACTTACCCGATAATCATGATTTAATCGACCCTCCCTTCCTCCCCATAGAGAACCAGTGGACCGAGGAATAATTGAGGAGGTGTCAACAAGAAGTACTTGAGTACCTGGCCACAGGTGGCGCTGGTAAATACACCCCCTTCTAGTATTGTGATAGCTGGCGTATCCCTCCATAGAATTCTGTCGGGCAACGGAGTTGACAGCTACATGATTATCGGGTAAGTATATTCAAAAATTTATTTTATTAATAAAAATAAAATTTTTCAAATTGTTAAAAAGTACTGTTACGACTGGAAAACCATGTTTCGAAAAGGAATCAATCAAATGGATATGACCTAAACTAAGATTCCCCACTTAACCTGACGTAGGTTTTGTATCATTACCTTTATGGCTGGTAAAATTATAGAATAGTGCAATAAACTGTTTATAGAAAATAAGGCTGTTAGCTAGTGTATTTTATGGTGTTTTGAAGGAATTTGATAATGATTACGGTAAATTTCTAAATTGAAATATATTTTATAGCTTTAAAAACCTGAATATTGTGTAATTATAGGTGTTTTAAACATTGTCATCAATTACGTTCGAAACACCTTAGAATATACTGTGTACCAGTCTAATTGTATGATATTTGAATCAAAACATTGAAGCTCTTGTCCGCCATTACTTCCGGATGCATAGAAAAGGGGATTCCATCACATTTTCTATGAAGTCGTTTGTAAGTGTTCGACGTATCACAAATATCTTCTTATGTAATTGAATTAATGATTTACAGTATTGGTTTTTGCTCTGTCGTTCGCTCACTTTGTTCGCGATTAAACATTATCTCAATGTTCTTATGTTCTGGCAAGCGGAACATAGTTCGCTACGCACGTTAGCCCATGATCTAGAATTTCTACTTTAATTATGAATCATACAAACTTAGAATTTGATTACCACGGGTATTATTACCCGGCGATTCACGGTTATGGATTTAATTGAATGTATGTACAGCACTGGTAATTAATTATTGAAATATGCTGATTAAAATCTTTTTGGGAAAATTGTGTTAACGTAAAATAAAACCAGATTTCCAGCAGAAATCCGTAGTTTTGAGTTTGGCGTGTCAACTACCTTTGGATTTGCATTAGATATCGTTATCAATAACTTTCAAAACACTTTAAAAATACACCTTTTTCCATATTTATTTTGTATTTCTTATAAGGTTTTAACTTGTTACAACTTTTCCATCTGTCATTGTTATAAAAATCCAGTTATCGTCAAAAAATTTGTTTACCATAATCAAAGCCCAGTAATAATAGTGAAACACGATCAAAGCGCTGGGGCTTTTGTTTGACAGAATTTCTGGATGCACAAAATGCATGATTTTTAAGCCCATTTTGTATCGAGTCATTTTGTAGCTGTGTTCGTCATACAATACTAAGAAATCTTCCTTACGTAAATGATCATATTTATTTGTATGTTATTTATTGGTTTTTGCTTTGCCATAGCTCCACTTATCAGGTTTTTAATAAACTGTTTGGAGGGACGAGACTTCTGTGGTAGGTGTTAAGATTACGATCGAAGAAAAACTAATTAATTTTTTTAAATCTTTAACTTCGTTAATAGTGGTTTCCAACCATAATGTATGGGATTCAAAATAATGTATTTGCAAAGACCTATTAAATTATGCTAGTTTCAATTTCCTAACTAATATTGCTCTTCTATAGTAAAACTCAGGGGACCCCCTTGGACATCCGTGGGTCGATATGTATATTACTTTAATTTTTAACCAAATACGGTACATGAACTATATACTTTTTTAATTGGTTATCTTATGTTTAATCGACTTTTTACCTTGAATATTGAGGCAAACTACATGTTCGTAAGTTTTCCTACTCCCCATAAGAAAAAAATTATGGGGGATGGGATGACAGTGGGAAGCCAGAGTTAATGGATGTGGAAACACCTAAAAACGAGTGATATGCATCAATATTAGTGATTAGAAATGCATAAAAAACACTTAAATAGCTGGTTGGAAAAATATTTGGTTCATATAATTGTCGTGATATCAAAGTATCTTAATTACTTGTAATTTTCATCATATCCTTCAAGTGAGCTTTGCTCCACCGTGGTTCGCTTCAATCGCAAATAAACATTATCCCCGTGCTCTGTTTTGGCAGGTAGTACATGGATGTGCTGCACATGTCAACTATGTGGGTCATTATTTCGGTTATATTTTTGACTTCAGATGAACAACAATAGCTATACGCTGTAGTATATAGCGGAATGAGACTGTTTTAGATACAATCAATTACTGAAATAGGTCAGGTTACATTAAATTTTGAAAAGATTGAACTCTCCTCAGGGAAACGTGTGATTGTAGTCCTGGTGGAACTGAAGCAGGGTATGAAATTAAAAGGGCAGTTGTAAAACAACATCTGGAAACCTATGCATAAGTGTTATACTTGAAAGCTTATAATTGATTCAAAAGACAGCTAATGATTACGTCATACAAAAAACAGTACAGCCGCTTTAAGCGATTGCAAACAGCGTATACGCAGTAATCTATCATCAGTCTTCCAGAAGCAGACTATGGAATGGTGTTCACATTTTAGGCAATTGATACGCAAGTTAATTTACCCCAGTAGCAGACTATCAAGCTTAAATTTTTTTAAGTTTTCAGTAATTCTTCATACATGTTGCATTAGAATTTTCATAAATCTGACCATCCTTTTCATTTGGATCTTCCTAGACTTCCAGCCTGTGTGTATTACTAGGTATGCAGTTAATTCTAAGTGTTGCCTTTGCCATCATGAGTCTCAACACTACACAGTATTATAGAAGTTTTATTCCAGCCGTGACCAGATTGCAGAATGATCTTCATGATCAGGCAGTTGAATCGGTGGAATTTCAGAAGTTCAAACTTGCAGCAAATGTTTTTATGTTGTTCAGGCTGACACAAGTCTGTCTTCATAGTTTATATATGATACAGTATCTATTTTAACGTTATTACTGATCTTTAGATATTTTATGTTGATTATACATTGCTTTTCATATAGTTTATTTCCTTATTTCCTTTCCTTATTTCTCTTATTCCTCGTTGGAGCCCTTGGACTTGAGCATCTTACTTTTTCAACAAGGGTTGTAGCTTAGCTAGAAATAACATAATAATAACAATAGATTGTCTTACATAGAAGTTTCCCTTAGGCTACCATAACTCTTAAAGTTTAACTATTAATTTCTGGTAAGCTCTTTATCAATCTTCTACTGCCATTCTAAATTTTGTCCAAAAGGGTATCTATACAATGTAAAGGATTTACATTTATATTTAGGAAAAAAATTCTGTCATATTTGAGATTTAAAATTTCTGTTTCTATGAAATGTATTCCTTGCAGGAAAGAGGCGGGTCTGGAATGTACAGTCATGGAAGCTTGGCTATCAAAGAGCAGTTGGATAATGAATTTGACTTACTGTTTGTTGCTGTTTACCAGAAGATATTACAGCTGTCATATGTGGACAAATTTTTATCAGATATCCAGCGTGAG
This sequence comes from Palaemon carinicauda, assembly GCF_036898095.1. NCBI lineage: Eukaryota > Metazoa > Arthropoda > Malacostraca > Decapoda > Palaemonidae > Palaemon > Palaemon carinicauda. The sequence continues at coordinate 11,133,581 of NC_090732.1, forward strand.
TTTCGTGAACGATACAGGGATGAGTTGCGACAGGGTTTATATTACCAGGTATAATACAGTGAATTGAATGTTGATTTTTCTGATGTAATATTATGAGTACAATATAGAGTTTATGAAGTCTGTTAGTAGATTTTATTATGCAAAAAAGTTCATGATTTTAGGAATATTTTTTCATTTTGAGTACTGTATTATGTTAGACATATAACTTGTATTCATTGGCAGAGTTTTGATTTCTCTTGTGAATACGAGAGAATTCTTCGTGACGCAGAGGCAACTTCAAGAATGGTAAAACTAGAAGTTAAGAAACCTCGAAGTTTTGAAGAGTCAGCAAAATCCAAGAAAACTGTCTCTTCCATGATAGAAAAAAGGGGCGGAGAGCAACCGAAAAAAATTCCAAAGAAAAAGGAAGGTAAGTGTTTCTTTGGTGCATTGTTTCTTTATCAAGAATGAAAAAATGGTAAATACCCAAGATAACCAGAGATACAAAATGTAAATAATGCATTGGAGTTGATTTAAAGGGTATTTTTGTTGCAGGATTACAGTACAAAATTCATTTGAAGTTAATAAGCATCTTTCACAATTCACAAGTTAATTACCTAGAATGGGATGAGATCTTTTTTACATGCAGTTGATCCACTTTTTAGGGAAAGTAGCATTTGTGTTACCACAAGCCTGTCAGTCATATAGAACCGGTATTTGTCATCGGAATGTCCCAAAACTCCTACAATCTGCATCTCATAAACAGAATTGAACAGCCAAGAGCATGTCTTTAGTGTTTCCACCATATTTACTTTGATCTTCTGTGTTTTTGCTTTGAAAGTATTCCAGAAAATGCACAAGGTCTTCTTTTACATTGCCATATATACAGTATACCTTTGGTAAAGGCTGGAATGACTTTAGAAGCTTGATTAGTAATTATTCAGTGAAGGGGGGAGGAGATACCCCACTCACCTGACTGGTTGCAGTCCACTTCTCTTTTTGCCTTTGCTGTGTGATTTGTATTAATGCACTCTTCGATGGCTGCCTCAAAGGCTTCTGTGGCCAAGTACAGTATATTTCTTGGATTTTGAAAGGCATGCATTATGGCTTTGGCTCAATTTTTATTTTGTATGATAGTGTCTAAATCTCACATTTCTAGTAAATGTGGAGAGATGATGTTCTGGTGTAGAATTATGCATTTGCAAAGAGCAAGATTATTACCTTCCCTGAACTATTTTTATGTAGCTCAGAGTTGCTGCACTAGTGGAAGAAGTATAGATAAGGCTTGAAAAACTATGTTGGTAACTTCAGATGGAAATAATCCACCCTTCGTCTTGCTCTCTCTGCCTTGCCTGTTGGTAACCTCAATTATTTTGTTCTTACGTGAATACAAAACTTCGTCCTTTAATAGGAGTATGGTATCAGCAATGCCGGATACAGCTGTCAAAATTTACCGCAACGAAAGGAATAAGAGATAGGATCCTAGGTCACTTATGCATTTTTTCTGGCAAGGAGACGAAAAGAGCACCCTGGGTTTGAGTTCTCAAAGTCAGATGAATTGGATCTATCCCAGTTCTCAGGAACAACCTGTTATGGGCACAGTTCTTTAGGACAAAGATTCGGATAGCGACAGACAATTTTCTCTGCTCATTACCCATGGGAGTACAGAAGGCCCTCAACTTGCAAACTTTATAGGATCCAAGAAGCAGTTTGTAAGTCGAATTGTGCATGTCAAATTTTGTTCAATTTTCCCCTAGGGTAAGCCTGATCTGAATCCCATGCCTATGATTTCCAGTTACAAAAGTCAATAAGTAGTTGGGTTTCATATGGAATAAATATCTGGTTATTTCAAATGTCATTTGTTCCGTAACCCAATACAAACCATTGCTATTTCCATGGGGTAACATTTGGCGGAGCTGAATGACGAGCCATTAAAATTAAACGAGGGTTAACTACCCCCTTGCTAATTAGCAGGGGGTAGGGAAGGGGTAGCTAGCTACCCCTTCCCCCCTCACACACTGTGAATAGCTCAATTCACTTTTGGCTCGGACAGTGATCGGACGTCTCCGTTCCTGTCCTCGCTTGGCCAGCCATTATTGTTGTTTTGTCTTTACTTAACTACTTACATTTCTTGTACTCATATATATATGTAACATATTTTATGTTTACGTATATATCTTAGTATGGAAATCAGTAAGTTTCCTTTTCAGTGTTCACGCTTGTGTGTGTACGTACGATATCTCCATGTGGCCGCCGGCAGTCAGGCCTCTAAGTAGTAGTTCATGGTTCACGATCTCCTGGAGCTCGTTCACCTTTACTACATTTACTATAATTATTACATAACTCCTCTATGCGGGTGGAGTTGCAACGCTGTGCTTTACAATTATTTTTTTATTACTTGTTATAAATCTAATTGTTTTTTGTTAACTTCAGTTTGTAGAACGATTCCCTTCGGGGTTGTTCGTTCTTACTTTTAGTGAACTTTTTTTAATGGCATAGCGTAACTGTTTAATTCTGTTTTGTTACAGCTTTCGCCAGCGCCCTACCCCCCACCTTCCCATGAGTATAGGTGAGGTGGAGGGCGCTTGCCCGTTATGTAATTCTTGGGTTTTTTTCCCTCGGGTTCCTCTTCGGAGTCTTCCCGGGGGAATGAATGTTAACTAATTACTGTTCATTTTTTTCACAGTTAATGATTTGCTGTTCGTTTGCCTATGGGTCTACGAAGCAGAGCTGTCTTGTGGGTTGGATCTTCGTCAGGGGCGTGTCTCTCCTCCTGGAAGTCCTCCCGTGATATCGACAGCTCCTCAGTTCATCTTAGAACTCGCAGGAGGCTCGCCTCCTTGGGTGGGGACACTTCCCTTCCGAGGGAGGTTCCTTTCCCAGGTTTTGAGTTGTTTCTCTTTCGGGGGAAACTTCTCTTACCTTAATTTATATTGTGCAACTATGCTCTTGGGGCTGAGCGGTTGCATCTGCGGCTACGTTCAAGGGGCTGAGCAGCTGCAGGAGTGTTTCTTCCCCGTGGGGGAAGCTCTCCACAGAGATCCCTCTTCGGAGGGCTCTTGTTGCTGTTGTTGCTGAAGGCTCAGTCTCCTTCGGGGGGCAGTTGAGTCCTCCGGTCTCTCCTGCGAGTGTTTCTTCCCCGTGAGGAAGTTCACCACAGAGACTCCTCTTCGGAGGCCTTCTGCTGCTGTTGTTGCTGTTGTTGCGGAAGGCTCGGTCTCCTTCGGGGGGGCAGTGGAGTCCTACGGTCTCTCCTGCAAGTGTTTCTTCCCTCTGAGGGAAGTTTCACCACAGAGACTCCTCTTCAGAGGACGGATGACCCGTCTTCCTACCCAGAGGGCGCCTTCGCTTCGCCCTCTGCGCGAGAGGTCTTCCTTCTCCCTACAAGGGAGTTAGGAGGCGCCTCTTTGGATCTTCGTCTCCTCCCCTGTGGAGGATCCGTCTCGTCTGGAGAGGATCGTCACTGCAACTTCCTGCGGATCGTTCGCGATCCCCTACACCTACCAGACCTCCCTTCGCCGTTCCTGGCTGCTGACGTGCTTTGGGCGCCTACGCAGGATTCCCCTGCGCGCCACCTGCTCGCTTGCGTGCAATGGAGCTCTAGCCAATGCTCGCCAGCGCTCACCTGGGCGCTCTTATCTTCCAGAGAAGTTACAGCGCTCTCCAACGCTCCAGCGATCTCCTGCTCGCCAGCGCTCACCTGGGCGCTCTCCTGCTCTCCAGCGCTCACCGGGGCGCTCTCCTGCTCGCCAGTGCTCACCTGGGCGCTCGCCTGCTCGCCAGTGCTCACCTGGGCGCCCTCCTGCTCGCCAGCGCTCACCTGGGCGCTCTCCTGCTCGCCAGCGCTCTCCTGCCCGCCAGCGCTCACCTGGGCGCCCTCCTGCTCGCCAGCGCTCACCTGGGCGCTCTCCTGCTCGCCAGCGCTCACCTGGGCGCTCTCCTGCCCGCCAGCGCTCACCTGGGCGCTCTCCTGCTCGCCAGCGCTCACCTGGGCACTCTCCTGCTCGCCAGGACTCACCTGAGTGCTCTCCTGCTCGCCAGGACTCACCTGAGTGCTCTCCTGGGCGCGCTCCTGCTCGCCAGCGCTCACCTGGGCGCCATCCTGCTCGCCAGCGCTCACCTGGGAGCTCTCCTGCTCGCCAGCGCTCACCTGGGAGCTCTCCTGCTCGCCAGCGCTCACCTGGGCACTCTCACCTTCCAGAGAAGTTGCAGCGCGCTCCAATGCGCCAGCGATCTCCTGCTCGCCAGCGCTCTCCAACGCGCCAGCGATCTCCTGCTCGCCAGCGCTCTCCAACGCGCCAGCGATCTCCTGCTTGCCAGCGCTCTCATCTTCTTGAGAAGTTGCAGCGCTCTCCAACGCCCCAGTAATCTCCTGCTCGCCAGCTCTCTCCTGGGCGCTCTCATCCTCCAGAGAAGTTGCAGCGCCTTCCTGATGCGCGCACTGCGCACCATCATTCTCCTGCGCTCAAGCACTCGCCCTGCGCGCAAGCACTCATTTGTGCTTGTGCCTGATGCGTGCCCTGTGCGACCACGCTCGCCTGGTCCTGATGAATGCAAGGGTTCTCCTTTGCCTTGCTTGCGCTCTCCTGATCGCCCATTGATGCCTGCGTGCCCTTCTATTGCTGAGCGCCTTCTTATTTTGGCGCAACCGCGCCCACGATCTTCTGCAGCTCGCCCTTCACGTCCGCATGCCTTGGTTCCTGCAGACCCTAAGAAGGGCGCTCGCTAAACGCGCTCTTCTGGCCGACATTCTCCTGCGCTTCTGGACTTAGTCAAGAGTCTGAGCGCCCGCGCACCAGCGCTCCTGCGTGCCTACGCGCATTCACACATGCGCGCACATGTTCTTTCTTGAGTCCGTGCTCCTACGCGCCCACGCTCCCCAAGGAATCTCCTGTTCCTGTCCAGCCAACGCCCGCACGCCTGCGCGCCAGATGTCCCCAAAAAGACCTCCTGGGGATGGGAAACTTAGCTGCCATTCCACCAAGAGGAGAGCACAGCGAGTCAGAACATGCGTTCTGGCAGGTCCTTGGATTGATGAAGGAGCTCAACAAAATCAAGGACCCGGAGACAGCCCCTCGCGAGGGGAATGACACTGTGCTTGACGAGGTCTTTGGTGTCCAGAAGCCCCCCAAGACTAGTGTGGCTTTGCCCTGGTCTAAAGGGGGGAAATGCGCCAGAGACAAGGTCAAAGCTCAACTCTCCGGTCTGGCCTCCTCAGGACGTTCTTCTGCCGGGTTCAAACTTCTCCCACCTCCTCTAGTCCAACAGAGGAGGTATTTCGAGATCGACGGGGAGTCTTGCATGTCTCTCCCACTCCATCATTCCATGGAAGAACTAGCAAAGGGAACTTCTTTCGAGAAGCTCTCTACCCGGCAGGTGACGTTTGCAGCGTCAGAGACCCAAAACCTGGGAAAAGTCGCGAAGAGTGCCATGCAGGCAACTTCGTGGCTTGATCTCTGGCTTGGGTCTCCGGGCATCCTATTGCGATCCGAGGATCTGTCCAAGGAGAGCAATAGGAAAGCTTTGGAGACCTTCCTCTTCTCGGGCTCTCGCTCTATTGAGTTTCTAGCCCACCAGGTCACTAACCTGTGGGCCAACATGATCCTCAAAAGACGCGATTCAGTGTCCGAGAGGTGCCATCCGAAGATCCCCACTGCAGACGTCAGCAGGCTCAGACACTCCTCTAATTTTGAAGGGGAGTTACTGGAGCCTCGTGACATTGAGCAGACGGCTGAGAGGTGGAGGAGATCGAACCAGGACTCTCTCCTCCAAAGGGCCCTGACATCTCGGCCCTATAACCTCCAGCCCCTCAACAACAACGTCAACAGCAGGCTCGCAAGACACCTAAGCAGGTTCCGGCAGCTAAGACAAGCGTGTCTAAGCCGCAGTCCTTTCAGCCGAAAGACAAGACGTGGCAAGTCCTCTAGGGGTAGAACTCCTAGAGGAAGCGGCAAAGGTCGCAAACACTGGGAGTGGCAGTCCCCCCGCGTGTCCACCTGTGGGGGGATGCCTAAAAAAAAAGTTGCGTGCAGAGGTGGCAGCAACTCGGGGCCGACCCTTGGACGGTCTCTGTGATCGGTCAAGGGTATCGCATCCCGTTCACAACATCTCTACCTCCCCTGACAGCGAATCCAGTGTCGTTGAACTCCTATGCCTTGGGACCACCAAAGGGGTTGGCCCTCCCGGCAGAAGTCGAGACCATGCTCAAGAAGGATGCTCTCCAGGAGGTCGACGACGGCTCCCCAGGCTTCCGCAGTCGACTCTTTCTTGTAAAGAAGGTGTCTGGAGGCTGGAGACCGGTCATCGACCTCTCAGCACTAAACAAGTTTGTCATACAAACTCGTTTCAGTATGGAGACAGCGGACACGGTCAGACTTGCAGTGAGACCACAAGACTTTATGGGCACTCTGGATCTGAAGGACGCGTACTTCCAGATCCCCATCCATCCGTCTTCCAGGAAGTACTTAAGATTCAGCCTAGACGGTAAGGCCTACCAGTTCAAAGTGCTGTGTTTCGGTCTCTTCACGGCACCCCAGGTGTTCACCAAGGTGTTCACTCTGATCTCGTTGTGGGCTCACAGGAACAGGATCCGTCTCCCTCGTTATCTGGAAGACTGGCTAATCCTGGCAGACTCGGAGTCGACCCTTCTGCGACACCGAGACAGGCTTCTGGAAGTTTGCCAAGATCTAGGGATCTTGGTAAATCTCGAGAAGTCCTCTCTGTGCCCTACGAAGAAACTGGTATACCTAGGCATGAAACTAGACACGATTCTCCACAAAGCCTTTCCATCAGACGGAAGGATAGCAAGGCTGAGGAAGGTAGCAGAACCTTTCCTCAGACGAGAAGAGCTTCCAGCCCAACTGTGGTTACGTCTCTTAGGCCATCTATCGTCTTTGGTTCGTCTTGTTCCAAACGGCCTCCTCAGGATGAGATCCATCCAGTGGCGGCTGAAGTCACGATGGAATCAGGGAAACGATTCCCTGGACTTCCTAGTTCCCATAGGACCTTCGGAACGGGCGGATCTTCGATGTTGGCTGGACGATGAGAACCTACGGAAAGGAGCAGATCTTCTCGTCCTCCCCCCAGATTTGACTCTGTTTACGGACGCGTCAAATCAAGGGTGGGGGGCCCTCATTCTGAACCAAAGAGCCTCAGTCCTTTGGTCAGAATCGGAAAGGTGCCTCCACATCAACCTGCTAGAATTGAAGGCCGTTTTTCTGGCTCTTCAACAGTTCCAACAAATCCTGGCGGGCCACTCCGTGGTGGTGATGAACGACAACACCACAGTAGTGGCTTATATCAACAAGCAGGGAGGTACCTTCTCGCAGCAGCTATCCCATCTTGCAGTAGAGATTCTGAGATGGTCTGAAACCCGCTCGATCTCACTGTCAACTTGCTTCATTCCTGGCAAGAGGAATGTCCTCGCCGACAGCCTCAGCAGGGCGACGCAGATAGTGAGTACCGAGTGGTCTTTGGATCCTCAGATAGCCAACAAAGTCCTGACTTTGTGGGGTTCCCCGACTGTAGACCTGTTTGCGACAGCCTTGACTTTCAGGCTGCCCCCTTTACTGCTCTCCAGTCCCGGACCCCAAGGCTCTCTGACAGGATGCATTTCAACACAGGTGGGACAATATGGACGTCTATGCCTTCCCACCTTTTTGTCTGATGAGAAGGTTGCTCAACAAGGCCAACCTATCGGTCAACCTCTCCATGACTCTCATAGCTCCGCTATGGCATCATGCGGAATGGTTCCCGGACCTTCTGCAACTCCTAACGGAACCCCCAAGAGAACTCGCTCCACGCCACGAGCTACTCAGACAATCACATTGCAACATCTTCCACAAGGCCGTAGCTTCGCTTCGGCTTCACGCCTGGAGACTATCCAGCGACTCCTCACGGAGAGAGGATTTTCTCAACAGGTTGCAGACAGGATGTCTCGACACCTGCGAGAATCCTCTGCTAGCGTCTACCAGGCGAAGTGGAAAGTCTTTTGTGGTTGGTGTCGTGGAAGGGGTATCTCTCCGCTCGATGCCACTTCCAACAATAGCGGAGTTCCTTGTATATCTTCGGGAGGAAATGCGCCTTTCGGTCTCGGCGGTGAAAGGCTATCGCTCAGCCTTAAGCTTAGCCTTCAGGCTGAAAGGAGTAGATATTTCCTCTTCGTTGGAACTTTCTCTACTCATACGCAACTACGAGCTTACTTGCCCCAGTCGGAAGTCAGACCCCCTCCTTGGAACGTGGTTCAAGTGCTCAGGGCTCTGAAAAGAGCTCCCTTTGAACCATTACGCCAGGCGTCTGATCGCCTCCTAACGTGGAAGACGGTGTTCCTACTCGTGTTGGCCGCGGCCAAACGAGTAAGTGAACTTCATGGTCTCTCCTACGACGTTGCCCATTCAAGGGGATGGGGGGAGGTAACGTTCAAGTTCGTCCCTGAGTTCATTGCTAAGACTCAAAACCCTGGGGTTTCGGATCCAAGATTCCACTCCTTCAAGGTAACGAGTCTACGTTCTGTAACAAGTGACCCAGACCATCTGTTACTGTGCCCAGTCAGGAGTCTGAGGCGCTACCTCAAAAGGACAGCTGCAGCCCGTCCTCATGTGCAAGCTTTGTTTGTGAGCATAGGGAGGACAAAGAGGAGGGTCACCAAGAACTCCATCTCTTCATGGATTCGCAAGGTGATAAGCAGCACCTTGAATCCCGACTCTCCTCCGTCATGTCGTCCCAGAGCTCACGACGTCAGGAGTGATGCTACTTCCCTGGCCTTCAAGAGAAACTTCTCTGTGACGCAGGTTCTACAAGGCGGGGTCTGGAAACGTCAGACGACGTTCACAGCCCACTACCTGCAGGACGTGACCCACAGGAACCTCGATACGTTTTCTATCGGTCCTGTGGTGGCTGCACAACAGCTGGTCTAACCTCAGGCTCCTTATTGGACAAGTAGCAGAAGGTTGAGGGCATTGTTACCCGGTTTTAGTCTGCGTGAATGAAAGAGTATGTCTGGCCCATACTTCTTTCTTCATTCTCCCCTCTCTTGGGGATAGCAGCATCCAGGTCTTTGCGCAGCTGACCTCAACCTCTGCAGGTAAACCATGCTTCCTTGTGCTCCTAGTATTAGCCTTAATACTGTCGCGTCCCCCATACCCTGACGAGGTGGTATTGGGAACGTCCTAGCCTAGAGTTCCACAATAAATAACTCCAGGTCAACTGCCTAGGACGAGTCACGTTATTCTCCTTCACACACATCCTAGTAGGCCGCACGATGGTCAAACATGACAGCGTGCGAGGGTTAGGGACTCCCGTTCCTTGAGTTCTACAACTCGGAATTGGAGTCCCCGGGTAAAGCCGAAGCCAGAAGGCTGGGGACTTTCCGCCCTTCCTAAGGGTAAGTCACCCCATGGAAATAGCAATGGTTTGTATTGGGTTACGGAACAAATGACAAATTTCGTAGATAATTTGTATTTTTCCTACCATACAAACCTTTGCTATTTACGCAAATGTTACCCGCCAGCCCTGACCCCCAAGTCAAGTCCTACCTTTAAGTGAATTGAGCTATTCACAGTGTGTGAGGGGGGAAGGGGTAGCTAGCTACCCCTTCCCTACCCCCTGCTAATTAGCAAGGGGGTAGTTAACCCTCGTTTAATTTTAATGGCTCGTCATTCAGCTCCGCCAAATGTTACCCCATGGAAATAGCAAAGGTTTGTATGGTAGGAAAAATACAAATTATCTACGAAATTTGTCATTTTGCTTACTCTATTAAATTATACAATATTGTTTTATTACAATATTTTTTCAATATTAAACTTACCCGATAATCATGTAGCTGTCAACTCCGTTGCCCGACAGAATTCTACGGGAGGGATACGCCAGCTATCACAATACTAGAAGGGGGTGTACTCACCAGTGCCACCTGTGGCCAGGTACTACAGTACTTCTTGTTGACACCTCCTCAATTTTTCCTCTGTCGTGCTTCCGGCAAGACGTTCTGGGATACGCTTATGATCTTGGAGTATTTTCACGGCTTTTGGTGAAGTATTTCTCTCAGATTTCGGCTGTCGCTTTACTGGAAAACTTCTATATTAGCTTAGATAGCTATTATTTAGTTCTGATTAATGGTTAACGATCTTTTTGCTTGATTTGGAATCCCCACTTGGCTAACTCTTTGATTCAAGATGTCTGACATTTCACAAGCCCCACCCCATAGACGATGTAGGTCTTGTAATAGGCGTATTCCGAAGGCCTCGGTAGATCCTCACACCGCTTGTTCTGACTGTAGGGAAAGACCCTGTCAGTTGGAAGATCGATGTGAGGAATGCGCCGGACTTTCGGAACTTGATTTTGTCCGATTTCTTAAGTATTCAACCAAGTTAGAGAGAGAGAGAGTTAGGAGGAGTTCTTCTCGCTCTTCACTTTTTTCCTCACCTCATGATCCCCTACCTTTTCCTCCCCCTGTAGTGGCTACCCCCGAACCTACTATTTGCCCTCAACCTGATATGTCTGTTGTTTTGCGTGCCATTCAGGCTTTAGGTGACAAAGTGGAGTCGGTGGTTAGTGATCATAAGTCTCTTATGGCCGAAGTCAAGGAACTTAAGGTCAAGAGTGCAGTGGGTGGTAATAGTGCCAGTGCTGTGACGAGTGCTAGTGTCAGTGCAGTGCCAAGTGCTAGTGTCAGTGTCAGTGTGGTGCGTGAGGGTACTTCTGTGCGTGCCAGTCGTCCTCCCAGTCCGGGACCTCTTGCAAGCTCCCAAGCCCAGGGGAGAAGCAATGTCGAAGGGCAAAAGGGTTCGGCAGGCCTTGATCGGCGCACAGAAGTATCCTCGGTGGTTGCGGGCGTGTCTTCCAGAGACCGTCACTCCCACCCGCAGACGATTGAGCCCGTTTTTTACTTGTCTGCTGAAGAATTGTCAGGGAGGAAACGTTGGACTCAGGTCTCAAGACCACTCAAACGCAGAGTCCAGACCTCAAGAGCTCTACAACCTGGCTGCAGTCATTGGATCAGCTCTGACTCGCCGCAGTCATCAGTTGAATGCACACCTCCTAAGAGGAGTAAGGTGCTGCCGCAACAGATCTCTTCTGTTAAGGCTTTGCCTCAGCAGACCTTAGTGTCTGCCGACCCCAAGTTGACTCTACTGCAGTCCATGCAGTCACAACTTGCGGTCTTGATGCGTGAGTGTCAGGCTGAGAAGGTTACACCTCCTCCTGCGATCGCTCCGCCTAACCGCAGTCCTGTCTGCCAGGCGTACGATGTTGAGGCTCCTCAGGATACCTTACCACGTACTGAGTTGCCAGTTTCCAGCGGTGTGCAGCTACCTCCGCCTTCCTTAAGGCAACCTCAGCAATGGGAACAGGAAGCTTATACCTTACTTCCTCCGCTTCCACTTGCGGTTCCACCAGTGAGGCAACACTCTCTTGAGGTACAACAACCTCTCCCATCCATGGGGCAGACTCCTCAGCTCTCGCTGCAGCGACCTCAACCCTCCTCAAGGCGAGAGCCTCAACACCTTAGCCTTGCGCCTCAGAAACCTCAACTCGCGAGGCAATTACTGCGTTCTGCGCAGCCACTACCTCAACGCTCGCAGCTCACACCTCAGGAACCTCAACTCGTTCCTCAGGAACCTGCTACTGCGCATCCACCAACCTTACAGCAAGCGCAACTCTTGAGTCAAGACACTCATGCCAGGAGTCAGCCTCCTCCACCCATGCGCCTACCTTCTGCTACTTCTTTTGACCAGCCTTTGCAGCCTGAGCCTCAGGTGTTCCCTCAACAGAGACTTGAGGAGGAAACCACAAGTATTTTTGTTCCAGCTCGTGCTGATTCTGCTGTTCAGCATACCTTACCTCTCACTTCGCTACACTCTGGTGATGAGGTTTCTGATGATGAGGCTGCACACCTGGATCCCTCATCAGACGTGGATGAATCCAAGTCTTCTCCGCCTCCTATTGACTTTCGTAAGGTCTTGGCTCTTTTCAGAGAGGTATACCCAGACCATTTTGTCTCTGCTACCCCCCGCTCTCCGCCATCTGAGTTTTCGCTGGGCATGCAGCCAGCCAAGTCAACTTATACTAAGCTCGTCTTTGCAAGGTCCTCTAAGAGAGCGTTAAGAATTTTAGGGGAGTGGTTGCAGTCTAAGCAGCAACTAGGAAAGACTTCCTTTATGTTTCCTCCGACTAAGCTCACTTCTAAAGCGGGCGTTTGGTATGCCACAGGAGAGGAACCAGGCTTGGGAGTACCTGCCTCTGCCCAGGCTGACTTCTCAAGTTTGGTAGACTCTCCTCGTAGAACAGCAATGAGGCGCTCTAAGGTTTGCTGGACCTTCTCCGATCTAGATCACTTCCTAAAGGGTGTATTTAGAGCCTTTGAGATGTTCAATTTCCTAGACTGGTGCCTGGGGGCCCTTAGCAAGGAGACCTCCCCTGCGGACAAGGACTCAGCCATGCTCTTAATGTCCTGCATGGATAAGGCTATTAGGGATGGATCTGGCGAGCTTGCTTCAATGTTTGTGTCAGGAGTGCTTAAGAAAAGGGAGCAGCTTTGTTCCTTCCTTTCCTCCAGCATCACACCTTGTCAAAGGTCTCAACTCCTTTTCGCTCCGCTCTCTAAGTTCCTGTTTCCTGAAGAGCTTGTTAAGGACTTGTCTGCGGCCCTGATACAAAAGGACACCCATGATCTTGTGGCCTCATCAGCTCGTAAGACTAAGGTTGCTACCTCAGTCCCCAGGACTTATCGCACCCCAGTGGCTGATACTCCTGCTACGAGGTTTATTCCGCCCTTTCGTGGTAGAGCCCCCAGCCGAGGAAGCTCCCGTCCAGACTCTTCCAGGAGCAAGTCTAGGAAAGGTTCCAAGGCTTCTAAAGGCAAAAACTGACTCTCCTCCTCTCCAGACAGCAGTAGGAGCCAGACTCAAGATCTTCTGGCAAGCCTGGGAAAAGAGAGGTGCAGACGCCCAGTCTGTCAGTTGGCTGAGGGAGGGTTACAGGATACCATTCTGCCGCAAACCCCCTCTGACCACATCTCCCATCAACCTCTCTCCCAACTACAAAGAAAAGGACAAGAGGCTAGCGTTGCACCAGGAGGTGTCGCTCCTGTTACAGAAGAAGGCAGTGGTTATAGTCCGGGACCATCAATCCCCGGGCTTCTACAACCGTCTCTTTCTGGTGGCCAAGAAGACAGGAGGTTGGAGACCGGTGCTGGACGTCAGCGCGCTCAATGCTTATGTCACCAAGCAGACGTTCACGATGGAGACGACGAAGTCGGTCCTAGCAGCGGTCAGGCAGGAGGACTGGATGGTCTCGTTGGACCTGAAAGATGCTTACTTTCACGTTCCTATTCATCCAGACTCCCAACCTTTCCTGAGATTCGTTTTTGGAAAGGTTATCTACCAATTCCAAGCCCTGTGTTTTGGCCTAAGCACAGCTCCTATGGTGTTTACGCATCTGATGAGGAATATAGCAAAATTCCTCCACTTATCGGACATCAGAGCCTCCCTTTATTTAGACGACTGGCTGTTGAGAGCCTCCACGAGTCGTCGCTGTCTGGAGAGTCTCAACTGGACTTTGGACTTGATCAAAGAACTGGGTCTGTTAGTCAATCTAGAAAAGTCCCAGCTCATTCCCTCCCAATCCATTGTGTACCTGGGAATGGAAATTCGGAGTCAGGATTTTCGGGCTTTTCCATCGGCCCCAAGGATAAGCCAAGCCCTAGATTGCATCCTGAGCATGCTGAAGAGGAGCAGTTGCTCGGTGAGACAGTGGATGAGTCTCACAGGGACCCTTTCATCGTTGGCCCTGTTCGTCGAGCTAGGGAGACTCCACCTCCGCCCTCTTCAAGTCCATCTAGCAGCTCATTGGGACAAGGGTTTGACTCTCGAAGCAGTCTCTATCCCAGTCACCAAAGAGATGAAGACCACTCTCTTGTGGTGGAAGACCAATCTCCTTCTCAGGGAGGGCCTATCGTTGGCGATTCAGACCCCCAATCTTCATCTCTTCTCGGATGCATCGGACTCGGGCTGGGGCGCGACCTTGAACGGACGGGAGTGCTCGGGAACGTGGAACGAGGAACAGGAAACGCTCCACATCAACTGCAAGGAGCTACTAGCAGTTCATTTAGCCCTATTGAACTTCAAGTCCCTCCTGCTAGGCAAGGTGGTGGAGGTGAACTCCGACAACACCACAGCCTTGGCTTACATCTCCAAGCAAGGAGGGACCCATTCGAGGAGCCTATACGAGATAGCAAGGGACCTCCTCATTTGGTCAAGAAGTCTAAACCTCACCCTAGTTACGAGGTTCATTCAGGGCAACATGAACGTCTCAGCAGATCGCCTAAGCAGAAGGGATCAGGTCATCCCCACGGAATGGACCCTCCACAAGAGCGTGTGCAACAGACTTTGGACCTTGTGGGGTCAGCCGACAATAGATCTGTTTGCCACCTCCATGACCAAGAGACTTCCTTTGTACTGTTCCCCAGTTCCAGACCCAGCAGCAGTTCATGTGGATGCTTTTCTGCTGAACTGGTCCCATCTCGACCTTTACGCATTCCCACCGTTCAAGATCATAAACAAAGTCCTTCAGAAGTTCATCTCGCACGAAGGGACACGGCTGACGCTGGTTGCTCCCCTTTGGCCTGCAAGAGAATGGTTCACAGAGGTACTACAATGGCTGGTCGACGTCCCCAGGACTCTCCCTCTAAGAGTGGACCTTCTACGTCAACCTCACGTAGACAGGTTGCACCCAAACCTCCACGCTCTTCGGCTGACTGCCTTCAGACTGTCGAAAGATTCGCTAGAGCTAGAGGCTTTTCGAAGGAGGCAGCCAGTGCGATTGCCAGAGCAAGGAGGGTATCCACTCGTAGAGTCTACCAATCCAAGTGGGAAGTCTTCCGGAGCTGGTGTAGAGCCAATGCAGTTTCCTCTACCAATACCTCTGTGACCCAAATAGCTGACTTCCTATTACATCTTAGGAATGAGAGATCCCTTTCAGCTCCTACGATTAAAGGGTACAGGAGTATGTTGGCTTCAGTTCTCCGCCACAGAGGTTTGGACCTTTCTTCCAACAAGGACCTTCAAGACATCCTTAAGTCTTTTGAGACTTCTAAAGAACGTCGTTTACCCACTCCAGGCTGGAATCTAGACGTAGTCTTAAGGTTCCTTATGTCACCTAGGTTCGAACCTCTCCAGTCAGCTTCCTTCAAGGACCTTACCCTCAAGACTCTTTTTCTCGTCTGCCTTGCAACAGCTAAAAGAGTCAGTGAGGTTCATGCCTTCAGCAAGAACATTGGGTTCACATCCGAATCTGCAACATGTTCTTTACAGCTCGGATTCTTAGCTAAGAATGAACTTCCTTCACGTCCTTGGCCTAGATCGTTTGAAATACCTAGCCTCTCCAACATGGTAGGTAACGAGCTAGAAAGAGTTCTTTGCCCTGTCAGAGCTCTGAAATATTATCTTAATAGGTCAAAACCTATTCGAGGACAGTCAGAAGCCTTATGGTGTGCAATCAAGAAACCTTCGAGGCCCATGTCCAAAAACGGGGTTTCGTATTATATAAGGCTTCTGATTAGAGAAGCCCATTCTCACTTAAAGGAGGAAGACCTTGCTTTGCTGAAGGTAAGGACCCACGAAATGAGAGCCGTAGCTACTTCGATGGCCTTTAATAAAAACCGTTCTCTGCAGAGCATAATGGATGCAACCTATTGGAGGAGCAAGTCAGTGTTTGCATCATTTTATCTTAAAGATGTCCAGTCTCTTTACGAGAACTGCTACACCCTGGGACCATTCGTAGCAGCGAGTGCAGTAGTAGGTGAGGGCTCAGCCACTACATTCCCTTAATCCCATAACCTTTTTTAACCTTTCTCTTGAATGCTTTTATTGTTGTTTTTATGGTTGTTACGGTAGGCTAAGAAGCCTTCCGCATCCTTTTGATTTGGCGGGTGGTCAATTCATTCTTGAGAAGCGCCTGGGTTAGAGGTTGTGTAGAGGTCCTTTAGTAGGGGTTGCAGCCCTATATACTTTAGCACCTTAGAGTTGATTCAGCCTCCTAAGAGGAACGCTGCGCTCAGTAAGGAAGACGAACTTAAAAAAAGGCAGAGTAACGGTTCAAGTCGACTTCCTTACCAGGTACTTATTATTTCATTGTTATTTTGAGATAACTGATTATATGAAATACGGGATACTTAGCTATCCTTTAATCTTGTACACTGGTTTTCACCCACCCCCCTGGGTGTGAATCAGCTACATGATTATCGGGTAAGTTTAATATTGAAAAATGTTATTTTTATTAGTAAAATAAATTTTTGAATATACTTACCCGATAATCATGATTTAATTGACCCTCCCTTCCTCCCCATAGAGAACCAGTGGACCGAGGAAAAATTGAGGAGGTGTCAACAAGAAGTACTGTAGTACCTGGCCACAGGTGGCGCTGGTGAGTACACCCCCTTCTAGTATTGTGATAGCTGGCGTATCCCTCCCGTAGAATTCTGTCGGGCAACGGAGTTGACAGCTACATGATTATCGGGTAAGTATATTCAAAAATTTATTTTACTAATAAAAATAACATTTTTCCTCTTATCTTTGTTATTACCTGCACCAACAAAGTTGGAAGGAGGTTATGTTTTACTCCCTATTTGTGTGTGTGTTTGTGAACAGCTTCCTGGCCACAATTTTAATCGTAGAGTAATAAAACTTGCAGGGATTAACTTACGTAAAAAGTTGGAAATTGTTAAATTTGGAAGGTGAATGTCAAAGGTCTAGGTCAAGCAAAATATCCAATTCACGTACCTGTAATCACCCCTAAGTTTAGACATTATTGTCACAGAGACTTCAAACTTGGTTCATATTTGAGTGCATGAAATTGATGGTCAAGGTCAAGCTAAAGGTCATAAAAATTCTAGTCATTTACCTTATGGACACAATTTTAATCCTAGAGGAATGAAACTTGCAGGGATTTTAAACTGTTATGTAAAGTGCTGGGAAGGATTAAATTTTGGAAGGTCAAAGGTCCAGGTCATGGACGAGTAAAATGTCTAATTCACATAATCAGCCATAAGTTTGGACTTTGTTACTATAGAGACTTCAAACTTAGTTCATATTTGAGTGTGTGAAAATCCAAGAAAATGAGAAATAAGCTGCCATGGCGGAGGTCTGCACTCTACTGTGTGCCCCTCTAGTTTGCTGTTGGATTTGTGTTTGTATCTGAATGTTTGTAAGTTGGAGACCTTCTGTATACTGAAAGGTTCTTGGATAGTTGTACAGTATCCTTGATCAAGTGATAGTTGCTTAGCAAATCTAGCTCCTCCCCCAGGGCAAGAAAAATCTCTTCTAAGAAAGCAGTTGTGATGTAAGTCTAGAATTGACTGGTCATTTCACCTCTTTCTTCCCCTTCCAAGGGGTATGGTTCTTGCTCCTTAGTTGCTGGATTGGACACAAGATGATGTTGAGCCACATGGTCAGTTAACTTTTCTTAACTAAGTTTTGTTTAGGAGTATCTCCCCCATCGTCCCAGACAAGGGGGAGCATGGCCGAATGAAAAGTAAATTGTATTTTTCCTAACGTGACAAAACAGTCTTTTATGTTTTACTGGCTGCCTCAAACATCCCGAAGTCCTAGGTTTGGGTCAAAGTGGGAGCTCGGTGGCCTGTCGTTTAAGCGGGGCTCTCTATGTAGACCGTGTTGGTATGGTTTACATTTCCTATTTTCTGTTATGCTTTTGCAGCATCAAAGAATCTGCTACAAGAATCCAACCCCCCCCCCCAGAACAAGCAACTCCTAAAGTCCTTATTCTACATCATCAAAAAGAGCTTAGCTACAGCTAGGTCCCCTTCTAGTGCCCGGTCTCACGGAAACTACTACCCTGGTAATGCCCGTTCTGGATTACCACTTTGGTTCTTACTGGAGGCCTATCTTAACTCTGTCTTTGGCAGGTAGGCAAGAACTTTAGTAGACACGTGTCATCGAGCTTCCTGTTCTTACTCTTCCGTATTATTTTTTTTTCATTATATTCCTCTGCCATTGTCCTTATTCAATTACTACTTAACTAAATGTATGTGAAAGTGTAGGAATAAGCTGGTTGCATACTCTAAGTCTGCCCACAAGCCAATTGGTTTAATGGTTTATCACGTGTGACTGATCATATGTGTACAGGCCAGTGTCTGTAGTTCCCATTACCATTACCCATGTTGTGTTCAGTATTCTTGTGAGGGGTGAGAAGTCTTGGGAAGCTGTCAACACTTCTGTACCCAACTCAGGTCTGTTGCTGGCAGAGACTGAGAATCCCGAGACAGTCCACCTACATCAAGGTTGTTGTCAGTATCCAGAAGTTTAACGACCTTGGAGAGGCTTCAATGGGGCTTATTAATGGTTGGGTGACAGCTATTGATTGATGCTTTGCCGCCCCTCTAGGGTTTGAGACTCGCCTTTGAGGTTCTGTACTCAGTTCCTGCTCAGGGTGCGCTTTAGAGAGTAAATTCTCAGATCGTCATAGAGACCGAATTCTCAGGTCATCGGTCCTAAAAATTCCCTTCACTCGAGCTGCTCAATCATGATTCTGCATCCAGCCCTCACTCTACAACGAATTAATCCAGCAGTTAAAGCGCTGACATCAGTTACCTCAGTATAGTGACTGAAGGGCATAGGTACTTTGTTCTTAGCTTCCACTGGTGGGGGTGATTGTGTATTTTTCTTCATCTCGTGTTTTGCTGGGTTCCAAGACAAAAATGAAATACGTCTACTAAGTTCTGGAGGCCACGAAAGTGGTGATTTTATTGTCGCACCAGTCTGCAAATCAGTGGGTGAACTGTTAAGGGGTTGACTGGAGTCATCCCGTTCACTCTTCTCCAAGACCAAAGTGCATTGGCATTTCCCGGGTCCATAAACCAGCCAGATTGATTAATAGGGACTTCACTTTCTTCAAGATGAGTCTCCTATTAAGGAACGATGTTTTGTATTGGTGTAGGAAGATATACAAATTATTTAGTTAATTTGTATTTCACCGAACTATACGAACCTAGTCCTTAGATTTTCCCTGCCGATGTCAAACACCCCTCATGTCTTAAGTTGAAGATAAAAGAGAGGGTTGCTCCATTTTTGGGTGGATAGGATCTACCCTCCATCTGCTAGCAACTATGTTTTCCTCGTTCCGTTCAATTTTGCTGAACTCGTACTTTTCTTAAAGGCTCAGGTTTGTATAGTTAGGAAAAATACAATTTTCAATATTAATCTTACCCGATAATCATGTAGCTGTCAACTCTGTTGCCGACAGAAATCTACGGACGGGATACGCCAGCGATCGCTATACAGGTGGGGGTGAACACTACAGCGCCATCTGTGGTCAGGTACTCTAGTACTTCTTGTCAACACCACCTCAATTTTTCCTCTGTCGTGCCTCCGGCTAGACCTACATGGTTACGCTGTTGATTCTGGAGTTATTGCTCACGATTTGGTGATGTATTTGCTCTAGAGTTTAGCCTTCGCTATTCAGGAAGCTATATCATTAGCTTAGCAAGTTTTTGGAATTAATTTGATTTAATTTTTTATTTAATTTTGGTACGAAGAGAGTATGAACTCTCTTTCACTTTTAAATGGCCGACCCTTCCCTTAGACGGAAGTGTTGGTGTCGAAGAGAGTATAGACTCTCTTAATTTTGCTTAACAAAGTTATAGATTTATTTTATATCTCTCCGCCTTTTATAGGCCTCTTTGATTAACTTCCTTTTATTATAAACTTATTAAAATTAATTTTTATATTTGTTTATATTCGACCTTTCCTAATAGTAGGCGGTCTTTTCTTGGAACCGAAGTTAATTAACTTTGAGCCCGTCATTTCGTTTTTACCTGTTAACATATTATGCCATTTTAATGTTTTTGAAAGAATTTCTTTGATAGTCTTGTACTGTTTTCAAAGTTGAACTAACGTTTTGTTTTGTCTCTGCAGTTGTTGACGTTCAGAACGTTCAACTTGCGCTCTATCGTTACGATAGAGAGAGAGTCTATCACGGTGTCACGTTGCAGTAAGAGTAAACCGATTCTAGCGTTTTGTTCATTCTTTCTTAGCTTAAATGGTTCTATTCTATAAAGGAACTTTTTATTTGGGAAACCTTTCAGTTTTTTTCCTTTAACAATATGTTTTAACGATATATATAATTGGGCTCTTCTCTCAGGTGCTAAGTCAAGAGAGAGAGAGAGAGAGATAGAGACGGAGGGAGAGAGAGGAGGATAAACGTTTCGTTCAAGCGGGTAACGTTGTTATCGTTTTTGCTCTTCTCCCTAGTCTCTTTAGGGGAAGAAGGTAAACGTTTCTAGAGTTTTATTCTTGTTCTCAGACTTTATGCGGTGAGAGATTTTAAACGTAGTTTATTTGATCTAGTGTTTAATCTCTTTTCCAGCCACTGAATTATTTATCTTTCATTATATTTTTCTGTTACATTGTAATACTGTTTTTCGCAATTACTAACTTTTAATGAAGGATAGAATTGCGTGTTTCAGGTACAAACCACTTAAAGTTTCGAGTTCAGTGAAATAAGTGCAAACAGAAAATCAAAAGAAAGTGATAAGCGCAAAGTGTTACAGTGTTGCGTTCGAGGGTTCGTCTGTTTGTGCCAGTTGTTCGCCTAGTCTGGGACCTCTTACAAGCTCCCAAGCCCAGGGGAGAAGTAATGTCGAAGGACTTATGGGTTCAGCAGGCCTTGATCGACGAACAGACGTTTCCCTCCGTGGTTTCGGGTGTAACCAACTCACGTAGCCGACGTGATCACCCCACCCACACAAAGACGAGAGAGCCCATTTATTCCTCGTCTGCGGAAGAGGTTTCTCGCAGAAACCATGGACCAAATCTTGCAGCTTTTAAGTGCAAGTCGGTCCCTTCCGCGCAAGTCCAACTCCTAGGTGGTGCCATTAGCACTGGGTCAGTTCGGACTTGCTGCAGTACGACAACTGCACACCTCCCAGAGAGGCAAGGTGGTATCGCAACAGACAGTAACTCCGTCTGTTGATGCACCAGCTGTTTTAGACCCTCAGTTTCAACGGACAGTAGCTCCGTTTGTTGTTGTCTTTCTTAAACTCTAGTGGTCTATGCTGCTGACAATGCAGTCTCAGCTTGCGGTGTTGATGCAGGAGTTTCAGGCAGAGAAGGTTAACACACCTCCTCCTGCGAGCGCTCCTCCACCTCTACGCAGTCCAGCCTGCCAGACGTATGATGTTGAGGTTCCTCAAGCTACCTCCATGCGTGAGCTGCCGCTTTGGGAGTTGCCAGATACCAGCTCTGTGCAGCAACCTCCACTTTCCTTGAGGCAGGAGCCTCTTGCCACGCGGCAACCTCCTCAACACTTGAGGCAGGAGCCTTATGCTTTGCAGCAACCTCCTCTACCCTTGAGGTAGGAGCCTCTTGCGTTGCGACTACCTCCTCCATCCTCGAGGCAGCTACCTCTTGCGGTGCGACAACCTCCACCATCCTCGAGGCAGCAACCTCAACTCCACCTCTGCGCAGTCCACCCTGCCAGACGTATGATGTTGAGGTTCCTCAACCTACCTCCACGCGTGAGCTGCCGCATTGGGAGTTGCCAGATACCAGCGCTATGCAGCAACCTCTTGCGTTGCGGCAACCTCCACCATCCTTGAGGCAACAACCTCAACTCTTGCGGCAGCCACCTCCACTCTTGAGGCAAGAACCTCAACTCTTGAATGGGCTCTCGTGGCATGGTTGGTTTCGACCTGGCCTTTCATTAGAAGGGGCTAGCGTTCGATCCCAAGTATGAGGTAGAAATTTATTTCTATTTGAACACGATGTTGTGTTGATATTTATCCATATTGACTCATTAGGGGTAATTTGTATGAATTACTACCAATTGTGTCACGTGGTGGCCCGGGGAAATCTGGTAAAACTCGCTGGTAAAGAGACTGATGTCTCACCAGGTAAATCCTCGGACAGCTAGATTAGTGTCAGGTTCAGATTTCTTTAAAAAATCCTCCTCTACCCATGAGGCAGCCTCATGCTTATGAGGAGCCTCATGCTATGCGGCATCCTCCTCAAACCATGAGGCAAAAGCCTCATGCTATGCGGCAACCGCCTCAACCCATGAGGCAGGAGCCTCATACTATGCGGCATCCTCCTCAACGCATGCGGCATAAGCCTCATCCCTTGCAGCTTGAGCCTCATCCCATGCAGCATGAGTCTCATACCATGCAGCATGAGCCTCATCCCATGCAGCATGAGCCTCATTCCATGCAGCATAAGCCGCACGCCATGCAACATGCTCTGCTTACCTTACAGCATGCTCTACATACAGCATGCTCTGCATACCTTACCGCATGCTTCTCAGTCACACATCTTTGGTTGTTGCCAACTCACTAGACTGTCAAGCAGTTTCATAACGTTGCCTTCTAGTCTGCTGCTTTTGCACCAGTGAAACCCTCACTGAGAGAACTTAGCTTTTCTCGGATATGGTTCCTGTAGATGAGAAAGTGCTATTCTCCCTCCTGATTTTCCCTTGAGGACTCTGTCATTTGGAGAGGAGCCTTTAGCTGCTTAGCCTCCTATGGACTTTTATTTAAGCATAGCATGCTTCCAGGGAGGGTAATGGTTCCACTTCAGTCGCTAACCCCGTCTGTTACCACACCTGCTCCCATAGACCTTGAGCTGTGTTGCAAGACATGCAGTCCAAGCTTAGTCCTTGTTAGAAGATTTTTTGTTTACGGAGTCAGTGTGTCACTGGGAAGACGTTCAACAACCAGCAGAAGTGTCTTGTTGTGACGCAGTGCGGCAACCTCAGCAACCCGATAAGGAGTTGTCTGTACGACCCAGACAGTCTAGACAGCTTCGGGTTGTCACTGTACTTCCTCGCTTCCCCATGGTTGACAGTTCACAGACTGTGCAGCAGTACCATGATCTTGTGTCCGGCTCCGTCAGACGACTAGCTTTTAAGAGCTCCCACAAGTCGTCGCTGTCTGGAGATTCTCAGATGGACTATGGATCTGACCAAGGAACTGGGCCTCCTGGTCAATTTAGAGGAGTCCCAGCTCGTCCCATCCCAGACCATTGTCTCCTGGGTATGGATCTTCAGAGTCGAGCTTTTCGGGCTTTTCCGTCGGCCTCAAAGATATACTAAGCCCTAGATTGCATCCAGAGCATGCTGAGAAGGAACCGATGCTCAGTCAGGTAGTGGATGAGTCTAACAGGGACACTTTCATCGCTGGCACTGTTCTTCGAGTTAGGGAGACCCCACCTCCCCTCCTTCAGTATCATCTAGCGGCTCACTGGATAAAGGACATGACGCTAGAGACGATCTCAGTTCCTGTTTCCGAAGAGAGGAGGTCTACTCTCACGTGGTGAAAGAACAGCTTTCTTCTCAAGGAAGTCTACCTTTGGCTGTTCAGAAACCCGACCGCCGTCTCTTCTCTGACGCATCAGACACGGGCTGGGGTGCGACTTTGGACGGACAGGAATGCTCGGGAACATGGAATCAGGAGCTAAGAACACTTCACATCTATTGCAAGGAGCTGTTGGCGGTTCGTCTGACCTTGATAAACTTCAAGTCCCTCCAGCTTAACAAGGTGGTGGAGGTGGACTCTGACAACACCACAGCCTTGGCTTACATCTCCAAGCAGGGAGGGACTCATTCGTGGAAGTTGTTCTAGATCGCAAGGGACCTCCTCATCTGGTTAAAAGATCGAAAGCTCACTCTGGTAACGAGGTTCATTCAGGGCGATATGAATGTCATGGCAGATCGCCTTAGCCGGAAGGGTCAGGTCATCCCCACAGAGTGGACCCTTCACAAGAATGTTTGCAGCAGACTTTGGGCCCTGTGGGGTCAGCCAACCATAGATCTGTTCGCTACCTCGATAACCTAGAGGCTCCCGTTGTATTGTTCTCCGATTCCAGACCCAGCAGCAGTTCACGTGGATGCTTTTCTGCTGGATTGGTCCCATCTCGACCTGTATGCATTCCCGCCATTCAAGATTGTCAACAGGGTACTTCAGAAGTTCGCCTCTCGCAAAGGGACACGGCTGACGTTGGTTGGCTCCGCTCTGGCCCGCGAGAGAATGGTTCATAGAGGTACTGCAATGGCTGGTCGACATTCCCAGGACTCTTCCTCTAGGAGTGGACCTTCTACGTCTACCTCACGTAAAGAAGGTACAGTACATCCAAACCTCCACGCTCTTCGTCTGACTGCCTTCAGACTTTCGAAAGACTCTCAAGAGCTAGGGGCTTTTCGAAGGAGGCAGCCAGAGCGATTGCCAGAGCAAGGAGGACATCCACTCTCAGAGTCTATCAGTCTAAAGGGGAAGTCTTCCGAAGCTGGTACAAGGCCAATGCAGTTTCCTCATCCAGTACCACTGTAACCCAGATTGCTGACTTCCTGTTACATCTAAGGAACGTAGGATCCCTTTCAGCTCCTACGATTAAGGGTTACAGAAGTATGTTGGCAGCGGTTTTCCGCCACAGAGGCTTGGATCTTTCCACCAACAAAGATCTACAGGACCTCCTTAGGTCTTTTAAGACCTCAAAGGAACGTCGGTTGTCCACTCCAGGCTGGAATCTAGACGTGGTCCTAAGGTTCCTTATGTCATCAAGATTTGAACCTCTCCAATCAGCCTCTTTTAAGGACCTCACATTAAAAACTCTTTTCCTCGTGTGCTTGACAACAGCTAAAAGAGTAAGTGAGATCCACGCCTTCAGCAGGAACATAGTTTTCACATCTGAAACGGCTACATGTTCCTTGCAGCTCGGTTTTTTGCTAAAACGAGCTTCCTTCACGTCCTTGGCCTAAGTCGTTCGAGATCCCAAGCCTGTCCAACTTGGTGGGGGACGAACTGGAGAGAGTACTTTGCCCAGTTAGAGCTCTTAGGTACTATCTAAAAAGGTCATAACCTTTACGAGGACAATCAGAAGCCTTATGGTGGGCTATCAAGAAGCCTTCTCTTCCAAGGTCTAAGAACTCAGTTTCTTACCTATTCAGGCTCCTGATTAGGGAAGCACATTCTCATCTGAAGGAAGAAGACCTTGCTTTGCTGAAGGTAAGGACACATGAAGTGAGAGCTGTGGCTACTTCAGTGGCCCTCAAACAAAACCGTTCTCTGCAGAGTGTTATGGATGCAACCTATTGGAGAAGCAAGTCAGTGTTCGCATCATTCTATCTCAAAGATGTCCAGTCTCTTTACGAGAACTGCTACACCCTGGACCATTCGTAGCAACGAATGCAGTAGTAGGCGGGGGCTCAGCCACTACATTCCCATAATCCCATAACCTTTTTAACCTTTCTCTTGAATACTTTTTATGGGTTGTACGGTTGGCTAAGAAGCCTTCCACATCCTTGTTGATTTGGCGGGTGGTCAATTCTTTCTTGAGAAGCGCCGAGGTTAAAGGTTGTGATGAGGTCCTTTAGTATGGGTTGCAGCCCTTTATACTTCAGCACCTAAGAGTCGTTCAGCATCCTAAGAGGACCGCTACGCTCAGTAAGAAAGACGTACTTAATAAAGGCAGAGTAATGGTTCAAGTCGTCTTCCTTACCAGGTACTTATTTATTTTATGTTATTTTTGAATAACTAATAAAATAAAATACGGGATACTTAGCTTCTGTGTTAACATGTATGCTGGTCTCCACTCACCACCCTGGGTGTGAATCAGCTACATGATTATCGGGTAAGATTAATATTGAAAAATGTTATTTTCATTAGTAAAATAAATTTTTGAATATACTTACCCGATAATCATGATTTAATTGACCCACCCTTCCTCCCCATAGAGAACCAGTGGTCCGAGGAAAAAATTGAGGTGGTGTTGACAAGAAGTACTAGAGTACCTGACCACAGATGGCGCTGTAGTGTTCACCCCCACCTGTATAGCGATCGCTGGCGTATCCCGACCGTAGATTTCTGTCGGCAACAGAGTTGACAGCTACATGATTATCGGGTAAGTATATTCAAAAATTTATTTTACTAATGAAAATAACATATTACTGTACTTGATAAATTTGCAATCTTAATAAGTCCTTCTTAACAGTTACCGCAGATCTTATTTCTTCCTTTTTTTACCTTTTTATGTTATCGGTGATCATGATCATTTCTTTGCAGTTTTACATACAGCAATCAGTCTGTTATTCTTACTACATTTTTATATTATGAGTACTGTACTGCAAATGAAAAATTCATACATAGTACTGAAGTTGATTTGAGTGACAGAATTCCTTGAAATACTTTACTATTAGTGTATTTTTAAATAGTGATCTAATATTAATCATGCATTAAATATGTAGAGGGATACAGTGAATGTGAAGGATTCTACAGATTTGTTTACTGTTATTTACTCCATAGTTTTTGTATAAATGTTAAGGAAATGGAAACTGTATTAACTGTATTTTAACGCTGGTATAACAATAGCGCCTCAAGGGACTTGGATTGCTTGAATGTTGAGTAATGTGAGTTACTATCAATTTTAATGCACTCTTTGTTTAAGAAGTATTTTCTAAAATGAAGTACAATTATCATCCATGTTGGCTGACTTTGTTAATATTTTTCAAGACCACATTTCAGTACCATCATTGTTTTATTTTTCTATTTGTTTACCAGACAATGTCCATAGAGCAGTAGCTGCAATATTAGAAATCCAGTTTAGATAAATTACGAAAGTATGATAGAATGGGACGGTTGTGTGCGGGCATTTTGGTGCTATGCCTTTGGGTGTTGGTTATTTGGACGCTTTTAAAATGTATGAGCAACACAGTTCGTAACAAAATTTGGCAAAAGGTTTTCCTTATCTTTTCAATCTTAAGTTTTTATGGAAATAAAGAATAAATTGTCAGTAAATACATTATACCATTATGAATTGTGTAGAAGAAATTTAGACCTGATACAAGATTTGCGTTTCAATAGGAGTGTTTGTTAAATCAGAAACTTGTTAGAAATTCATATCCAGTGGCTAGAATATTATTTAGAAGTAAAACTTAGTAATATGTAAACATTTCAATGCAAATCTATGATAAAATTTTGAGTTACAATTTTAGCTATACTGTACAATACAGTAGCTCCTTATTTAAAACTTTTGTGGTTTATCAACAAATTAATTATTGATAATTCATAAAATATTGGTAAACCAATTGTAAACTTTGTAAATCAATGTAAAATATATCGTACCTTATCTATGAAAAGCAGTTGTATAAAAGACTGCACAACTGATAAGTCTATTGGCAGAAACAGTGGTGTCATAGGTAACCTGTACAGTATAAAGAAACTAACGATTGCTTATAGAAATGTCTTAAATTCAAACTTGTCTTATCTTAGAGAGGTAATTTTACTGGTTCCAATTATTTGTAGCAATTCCATAGCTTAAATCATATCAGATTTATATCATTTCATGTTATTAAAATTACATAGAAAATGCAGGATACTGCAAGTATTTTCCAGTGATGTGATTAAAATTTAGATAATATATTTGCTAAAGAAAGAAAATTGTCCGACGACAAACCATCTTTTGCCAGTAAGCCGGTATCAAAATAGGTTCAGCAGCTATATGCCTCCATGCAAGCAACTGTGCCGAAACCTATCATAGCGAGTCGTTTAAGTTTTGTACTTTATGAGTGTTCAATTAGCTGTTTATCCACAAAGCAAGCAATTGATTACGTTACATTAGGATTGGCTATATAATGTAAAGGCTTTGGGAACTTTGCTTTGGTAACACTGCTTTGGTGTTTATGTGAAATATTGAATATGTATTTTGGACTCTGCAATATGGTTGTGGTTGTTATTTTTTATGGAAATCATTAATAATCTAATATAACAATTTGTTAGTTAATTTATTGTCTATTGGGGCTATATTTTTAATCATTGCTTAATACTAACAGGGATAATTGCTTTTAATTAATCTATTGCTTGTACAGTGTTACTTAACCCCTTTGGTGATGGTTTCTGTAATTTGTGTTCCAGGTAAAGGGAAGAAGAAAAATGGTGAATGCAATAATAATAGTAAGTGTTTATTTTATCATAATGTTTTTTCTTTTGTATAAGTCTGTGTTAACTTGGTTTAATAGCATTAGCATAATGCATAATTTTCGAAGGTGTAAGATTTTTATTGTTAAGAGATATAGATTATATATTTGAAATGCATTTGGTGCTTATAACACAAACTAATTAGCTTTCTATTTGATTTGTGACTGCAGGTAAACAAAGTGCTGTTGAAGAAATTGAGGATTTGGATGAAGAGGAGGAAGACATTAATGGAGAAGTGGAAGAAGCGGTAAGTTCAATTTGGTTTATTTGCTAATTGAAATTAATTTTATAACACCCCTTAGATTTCTTCCATTTTATCTTTTCAGGGTTATGTTAATGCACTAATTATTATAGTTGCCTATAGTTTAAAGGCTTCTTATGAATGGCAGAGGCAAGGGACAGTGACATTGCCCTAGCAAGCAGGAGAATGCCCTAGAGACTGACCATATTTACATACAAATGAACAATGCTCAAGCCAGGACCAAGAAGAGCCAGGCAATGGCTGTTGATGACTGAACAGATAGACTTATAGGCTCCCCCAAACCCCCCATCCTGAGCTCAAAAGGATGGTGAGGTTGCAGTAACCAAAGAAACTAACGAGTTTGAGCAGAACTTGAACCTGTCTGGCGTTCACCAGTCAGGGACGTTGCCACATCGACCACCACAACCCTTAGTTGCTGCAAAAAATCCAAGCCAAATAACCCCCACCCCAATGACGTCATAGCCAATCACGTCTTGCAGATTTCAAGCTACACTTATCACTTTAAGGGGATATAATGTGACCGCTGTTGATGCAGGAGACAACATGATTGGCTATGACATATTGGGGGGGGGTGGCCTTATTTCGCCTAGAATCTCTACGGCGACTAAATTTCTCTGTTTATACTATGTAATTAGTTTTGTTGATTAATCGTTACTGGCAAATCTTTCTAATTTTTTTACACCATTAAATTATTTGTAATCTTTCTTCCTTTTGGAGAAAGGGAATTACTGTATAGTCTTGGTATACATGGATTGTGGTCAGAAAACTGCAGAGATGTACTGTATACTATAGAAGTGCATGTCATTCTATCTCACTTAACATGCTACCCCAAGAATTCCATCTTCGATAAATGATTTTGTTTAGTATTCATGTATCGTTCCAGTTCCATTTTCGAATGAACAGACTAGGCTAGCCTTATGAACTTTACAATGACGGGATACTGTGAGCAAGAGCCAGTATCTCACATAAGGTTCGGCAACTTTGATTACAAAAGTTTTACGCCCTAGCGTACAGTATGCATATACAGAATAGTGAGATTTTTAGAAATAAAGTATTTACAGTGTTTGTTGGTAAACGTTCTTGCACTTATTCATGGGTACAATGAACTAAGAGAGGTTACCTTTGTTTCCCTTAGAGATCAAGGACCTCACTGGAGTTGCCATGGCTGGAACCTGCTTGCGTGGCCTAGGACTCAATAATTTCTTAGATGCCCAGGTCTGGTAATTCATTGCAGTCTAGCCATTTCATTAAGATCCTGGCTCCCAAACTCATTCGACAATGGAGATGTTAGATACCTTAGGGTGCGAACCTGCCTCCTCCTCTTAGCTTTGACAGCAAGATTGCCTGTGGAAAGACTCAAGACTACAGGCACAGTCTATTCACCCCTTAGTCTGTTGCCATGGAAACCTCATCTGTGACTAGCTTCCTGGATCAACTAGTGGTCTAGTGCAGTTACCTACTTAGCCATTATGCTCGCTTTGGATCGGTTATGTCTAGTGCAAAGGTAGTAACCTTCATGGCACATTAGTCACTAAGGCCTGAAGATGAGGAATACAGTTGTTATCTGATTTTCCTGGCAAGTTAGACAGGAGGTGTTGAGGCTGCTAATAGATTTGAACTTGGGCCTTAAAAGAATTTCTTCGTAGGTGTTAGTGAGTTGTGTATCTCTTTACCTTAATGAAGTTTTCTTTGATAATGCAAGGTAACATGTGAAATGACACAGACATGGGTTAACCAGGTCTATTCCTTATACTAGTAAATACAGTTTATGTTAAATAAAAAAAAAGATATCAGGCTGTTCAAATAAAAAAATCTAGAACCTAACTTGGCCTTTTCTACATTACTGGCTATACTTTGAACTCCTGTGGTAATGTGTGAACTAAATAAGCTATGCTTTCACCTTCATAAACAAGCCATGAAATAACGTAGCTTACCTCCTGAAAACTGTAGGACTATAACAGACACTGAGCATAATTGGGGTACAGCCTAGACTGACTTACATAAAGAATCAATATTGGCATCTCAGATTCAGAGGACTTAAGCTTCCTCAAGACTTGCAAACATCATGCCACATTTCAGTAAAAAAAGGATAATAAATTCACTAGTTAAACAAGACTAAACTAGTGAAACATCCTCTTCGGAGGGTTGGATACAAGTTGTTGGCTCAATGTGCCAGACTAGCATTATAGCCTTCACCTGGCTTTCAAGGCAAGCAATCAGTCATATACAGTAGGGTCCCGAATTATGCGAGAATTTGGTCGATTAATGACCTCGTATAAATGGAAAATCGCTTTTTTCAATATTAATCTTACCCGATGATCATGTAGCTGTCAACTCCGTTGCCCGACAGAAATCTACGGACGGGATACGCCAGCGATCGCTATACAAGAGGGGGGTGTACTCACCAGCGCCATCTGTGGTCAGGTACTCCAGTACTTCTTGTCAACACCACCTCAATTTTTCCTCTGTCGTGCCGCCGGCAAGACCTACATGGATACGCTGTTGATTTTGGAGTCTTTGTTCACGGTTTTGGTGAAGTATTTGCTCTAAAATTTAGCCTTCGCTGTACAGGAAGCTTTTCCCTTAGCTTAGATAGCTTTTGGAATTAAATTGATTTATTGGTTAACGATCTTTGCTTTACTTTGGAATTCCCCCTTGACTGTTCTCTAAATTCAAGATGTCCGACCACTCTCAAGCTCCTAAAATTAGGCGATGTAGTGTTAGGACTTGTAATAGGCGTCTTCCGAAGGCCTCTGTTGATCCTCACACCGTTTGTTCCGACTGTAGGGGAAAATCCTGTCAGTTGGAAGATCGATGTGGGGAATGTGCTGGGCTTTCGGAATTCGATTTTAATGAATTCCTCAAGTATACGACTAGGTTAGAGAGGGAGAGAGTTAGGAGGAGTTCTTCTCGCTCTTTGGTTTATTCCTCCCCCCATGATCCTCAACCTTTTCCTTCCCCTGTAGTGGTGACCCCCGAACCTACTACCAGTGCTCAGCCTGATATGTCGGATATGTTACGTGCCATTCAGGCTCTTGGTGATAAGGTGGAGTCTTTAGTGAGTGACCACAATCTTCTCTTGGCAGATGTCAAGGAACTTAAAGTGAAAAGTGCAGTGGGAAGTGTTAGTGCCAGTGCTGTGCCTAGTGTCAGTGTCAGTGTTGCGCATGAGGATACTTCTGTGCGTGCCAGTCGTCCTCCCAGTCCGGGACCTCTTGCAAGCTCCCAAGCCCAGGGGAGAAGCAACGTCGAATGGCAAAAGGGTTCGGCAGGCCTTGATCGGCGCACAGTTGTATCCTCAGTGGTTGCGGGCGTATCTTATAGAGATCGTCACTTCCACTCCCAGACGATTGAGCCCTTAAATTCCTCGTCTGCGGAAGAAGTTTCCAGGAGGAAACGCTGGACCCAGGTCTCACGACCTCTTAAACGTAAGGTCCCGTCCGAGCGAGTCCAACGGCCCAGGTGTAGCCACTGGGCCAGTTCGGACTCGCCGCAGTCATCTGATGACTGCACACCTCCTAAGAGAGGTAAAGTGGTGCCTCAACAGGCCTCTGCTCCAACTTCTGTTGATCCCAAGTGGTCTATGCTGCAGACTATGCAGTCTCAGCTTGCGGTGTTGATGCAGGAGTTTCAGGCAGAGAAGGTTAGCACACCTCCTCCTGCGAGCGCTCCTCCACCTCTGCGCAGTCCTCCCTGCCAGACGTATGATCTTGAGGCTCCTCCTGCTTCCATGCGTGAGCTGCCGCATTGGGAGTTGCCAGGTACCAACGCTATGCAGCAACCTCCTCTTTCCTTGAGGCAGGAGCCTCTTGCTATGCGGCAACCTCCTCAACCCTTGAGGCAGGAGCCTCATGCTATGCGGCAACCTCCTCTACCCATGAGGCAGGAGCCTCATGCGTTGCGGCAACCTCCTCTACCCATGAGGCAGCAACCTCATGCTATGTGGCAACCGCCTCAACCCTTGAGGCAAGAGCCTCTCTCTGCGCAGCAACCTCCTCAACCCTTGAGGCAGGCGCAACCCTTGAGGCAGGAACCTCATGCTATGAGGCAGCCTCCTCAACGCATGCAGCAGCCGCATTCTTCGCAGCATGAGCCTCTTCCCATTCAACATGAGCCGCATACCATGCAGCATGAGCCTCATGCCTTACAGCAATCGCTTCTGACCACGCTTGCTCCTCAGACCACCGCAGAACCTCCTTCACCCCAGCCTCATGACTTTGTCATTGCCAGCCCTCAGCCTCTTCAGCAGAGGCATGATGATGGATCCGCAAGTGCGCATGCACCCGTTCTGCAGGATTCAGGCATTCAGCATGCCGCTATACCGTTACCTCTCGCTACTCAACTCTCAGGCGATGAGGTTTCTGAGGATGAAGCTGCTCACCTGGATGATCCTTCTTCTGATGTGGAGGAACACAAGTCTTCGCCGCCTTCCTTAGAGTTTCGTAAGGTCCTGGCTCTGTTCAGAGAGTTATACCCTGAACACTTCGTTTCTGCAACCCCTCGTTCTCCTCCATCCGAGTTTTCTCTAGGCATGCAGCCTATTACGTCTGCCTACACCAAGCTTGTCCTCGCCAGATCATCAAGGAGAGCTTTGAGGGTTTTAGGGGATTGGTTGCAGTCCAGGCAGCAACTGGGAAGGACATCTTTTGTGTTTCCTCCTCCTAAGCTGGCTTCTAAGTCGGGCGTCTGGTATGCCACAGGAGAGGAACCTGGCTTGGGGGTCCCTGCCTCTGCCCAGGCCGACTTCTCAAGTTTGGTTGACCCTCCCCGTAGGTCGGCTATGAGACGCTCGAAGGTCTGCTGGACTTTTTCTGATCTGGACCACTTGTTGAAGGGAGTCTTTCGCGCCTTCGAAATTTTTAATTTCCTCGATTGGTGCCTGGGGGCCTTAAGCAGGAAGACTGCCCCTTCTGATAAAGACTCGGCCATGCTGATCATGTCCTGTATGGACAGAGCAATTCGCGATGGTTCTGGCGAACTTGCTTCTATTTTTGTCTCAGGAGTCCTCAAGAAAAGGGAACACCTATGCTCCTACTTATCGACTGGTATCACCCCTTGCCAGAGGTCGCAGTTGCTGTTTGCTCCTCTTTCCAAGTTCCTGTTTCCGGAGGAGCTAATCAAGGAGATGGCTGCGGCTCTTATCCAGAAAGATACGCATGACCTCATGGCCTCTTCAGCACGTAAGGCTAAAACCGTACCTTCCGTGCCGAGATCTTACCGCACCCCTGTGGCTGATACACCTGCTACCAGATTCATTCCGCCCTTTCGTGGCAGAGCCCCCAGTAGAGGAAGTTCCCGTGCAGACAGTCACCGGGGCAAGTCCAAGAAAGGTGCCAAGTCCACGAAAAGCAAGCTTTGACTTCCTTCCTCTCCAGACAGCTGTAGGAGCCAGACTCAAGACCTTCTGGCAAGCCTGGGAAAGCAGAGGTGCAGACGCTCAGTCTGTCAAGTGGCTAAGGGAGGGTTACAGAATTCCGTTCTGCCGCAATCCCCCTCTGACCACATCTCCCATCAACCTCTCTCCCAACTACAAGGAGAAGGACAAGAGGCTAGCGTTACATCAAGAGGTGTCGCTCCTGTTACAGAAGGAGGCAGTGGTGATAGTCCGGGACCATCAATCCCCGGGCTTTTACAACCGTCTCTTCCTGGTGGCCAAGAAGACAGGAGGTTGGAGACCGGTGCTGGACGTCAGTGCGCTCAATGCTTATGTCACCAAGCAGACGTTCACAATGGAGACGACGAAGTCGGTCCTAGCAGCGGTCAGGCAGGGGGACTGGATGGTCTCGTTGGATCTGAAAGACGCCTACTTTCACGTTCCCATCCATCCAGACTCCCAACCTTTTCTGAGATTCGTCTTTGGAGAGGTTGTGTACCAGTTCCAAGCCCTGTGCTTTGGCCTAAGCACGGCACCTCTTGTGTTTACGCGACTGATGAGGAATATTGCGAAATTCCTTCACTTGGCAGACATCAGAGCCTCCCTTTATTTAGACGACTAGCTTTTAAGAGCCCCCACAAGTCGTCGCTGTCTGGAGAGTCTCAGATGGACTTTGGATTTGACCAAGGAACTGGGTCTCTTGGTCAATTTAGAGAAGTCCCAGCTCGTTCCTTCCCAAACCATCGTTTACCTGGGAATGGAGATTCAGAGTCGAGCTTTTCGGGCTTTTCCGTCGGCCCCAAGAATCAACCAAGCCCTAGAGTGCATCCTGAGCATGCTGAAGAAGAACCGATGCTCGGTGAGGCAGTGGATGAGTCTAACAGGGACTCTTTCATCGCTAGCCCTGTTCATCGAGTTAGGGAGACTCCACCTCCGCCCCCTTCAGTACCATCTGGCAGCTCACTGGAACAAGGATATGACGCTCGAGACGGTCTCTATTCCTGTTTCCAAAGAGATGAGGGCTACTCTAACGTGGTGGAAGAACAGCATTCTTCTCAAGGAGGGTCTCTCATTAGCTGTTCAGACCCCCGACCTTCATCTCTACTCGGACGCATCAGACTCGGGCTGGGGCGCGACATTGGACGGACAGGAATGCTCGGGGACATGGAACCAGGAACAGGAAACGCTTCACATCAATTGCAAGGAGTTGTTGGCAGTTCATCTGGCCTTAATGAACTTCAAGTCCCTCCTGCTAAACAAGGTGGTGGAGGTGAACTCCGACAACACCACAGCCTTGGCGTACATCTCCAAGCAGGGAGGGACTCATTCGAGGAAGCTGTTCGAGATCGCAAGGGACCTCCTCATTTGGTCAAAAAGTCGAAAGCTCACGCTGGTGACGAGGTTCATTCAGGGCGATATGAATGTCTCGGCAGATTGCCTCAGCAGGAAGGGTCAAGTCATCCCCACAGAGTGGACCCTTCACAAGAACGTGTGCAACAGACTTTGGGCCCTGTGGGGTCAGCCAACTATAGATCTGTTCGCTACCTCGATGACCAAGAGGCTCCCATTGTACTGTTCCCCGATTCCAGACCCAGCAGCAGTTCACGTGGATGCTTTTCTGCTGGATTGGTCCCACCTCGACCTGTATGCATTCCCGCCGTTCAAGATCATCACCAGGGTTCTTCAGAAGTTCGTCTCTCACGAAGGGACACGGCTGACGTTGGTTGCTCCCCTTTGGCCTGCAAGAGAATGGTTCACAGAGGTACTGCAATGGCTGGTCGACGTTCCCAGGACCCTCCCTCTAAGAGTGGACCTTCTACGTCAACCTCACGTAAAGAAGGTACACCCAAGCCTCCACGCTCTTCGTCTGACTGCCTTCAGACTATCGAAAGACTCTCTAGAGCTAGAGGCTTTTCGAAGGAGGCAGCCAGAGCGATTGCCAGAGCAAGGAGGATATCCACTCGCAGAGTCTATCAATCTAAGTGGGAAGTCTTCCGAAGCTGGTGCAGAACCAATGCAGTTTCCTCTACCAGTACCACTGTAACCCAAGTTGCTGACTTCCTGTTACATCTTAGGAATGTTAGATCTCTTTCAGCTCCTACGATCAAGGGGTACAGAAGTATGTTGGCAGCGGTTTTCCGCCACAGAGGCTTGGATCTTTCATCCAACAAAGATCTGCAGGACATCCTTAGGTCTTTTGAGACCTCTAAAGAACGTCGGTTGTCCACTCCAGGCTGGAATCTAGACGTAGTCCTAAGGTTCCTTATGTCATCTAGATTTGAACCTCTCCAGTCAGCCTCTTTCAAGGACCTCACTCTCAAAACTCTTTTCCTCGTCTGCCTTGCAACAGCCAAAAGAGTAAGTGAGGTTCACGCCTTCAGCAGGAACATAGGTTTCACATCTGAAACGGCTACATGTTCCTTACAGCTCGGTTTTTTGGCTAAAAACGAGCTTCCTTCACGTCCTTGGCCTAAATCGTTCGAGATACCTAGCCTTTCCAACATGGTGGGTAACGAACGGGAGAGAGTACTTTGCCCTGTCAGAGCTCTTAAGTACTATCTTAAAAGGTCAAAACCCTTGCGAGGACAATCAGAGGCCTTATGGTGTGCTATTAAGAAACCTTCGCTGCCTATGTCTAAGAACGCAGTTTCTTACTACATAAGGCTTCTGATTAGAGAAGCTCATTCTCATATGAAGGAAGAAGACCTTGCTTTGCTGAAGGTAAGGACACATGAAGTGAGAGCGTGGCTACTTCAGTGGCCTTCAAACAGAACCGTTCTCTGCAGAGTATTATGGATGCAACCTATTGGAGGAGCAAGTCAGTGTTTGCATCATTCTATCTCAAAGATGTCCAGTCTCTTTACGAGAACTGCTACACCCTGGGACCATTCGTAGCAGCGAGTGCAGTAGTAGGTGAGGGCTCAGCCACTACATTCCCATAATCCCATAACCTTTTTTAACCTTTCTCTTGAATGCTTTTATTGTTGTTTTGGGTTGTACGGTGGGCTAAGAAGCCTTCCGCATCCTAGTTGATTTGGCGGGTGGTCAATTCTTTCTTGAGAAGCGCCTAGGTTAGAGGTTGTGATGAGGTCCTTTAGTATGGGTTGCAGCCCTTTATACTTCAGCACCTAAGAGTTGTTCAGCCTCCTAAGAGGACCGCTGCGCTCAGTAAGGAAGACGTACTTATTAAAGGCAGAGTAATGGTTCAAGTCGACTTCCTTACCAGGTACTTATAATTTTATTTGTTATTTTGAATAACTGATAAAAATGAAATACGGGATACTTAGCTTCTTGATTAACATGTATACTGGTTTTCACCCACCTCCCTGGGTGTGAATCAGCTACATGATCATCGGGTAAGATTAATATTGAAAAATGTTATTTTCATTAGTAAAATAAATTTTTGAATATACTTACCCGATGATCATGATTTAATTGACCCACCCTTCCTCCCCATAGAGAACCAGTGGACCGAGGAAAAAATTGAGGTGGTGTTGACAAGAAGTA
This sequence comes from Palaemon carinicauda, assembly GCF_036898095.1. NCBI lineage: Eukaryota > Metazoa > Arthropoda > Malacostraca > Decapoda > Palaemonidae > Palaemon > Palaemon carinicauda. Next base: position 11,170,670 of record NC_090732.1, read on the forward strand.
CTGGAGTACCTGACCACAGATGGCGCTGGTGAGTACACCCCCCTCTTGTATAGCGATCGCTGGCGTATCCCGTCCGTAGATTTCTGTCGGGCAACGGAGTTGACAGCTACATGATCATCGGGTAAGTATATTCAAAAATTTATTTTACTAATGAAAATAACATATTTCGAAACACACAACTAACAGAAATAATTCCATTGCGGCCATGGCAACCAGCAATTTGCTTATTCAAATGTGTTTACTACCCATTTCCAATACTTTCTTTGTACTATACTGTATTTCTTTATTATATCAAATTGTTCTTGTAAATAAATCAAACATTTAATATACTTTAAAGTTCTAATAACTTGAAAAATGGTTAAAATTACAACCAGGATAGGTGTAAACACCATATATTTCCCGTTATAACACGACCCAAAATACAGACAAATTTTAATGTTTGTCATATCTATTGTATAAGACAACTGGTGAATAGCAAAACCATTACTCTATATACTAGCTTTTGTTGTATTATTGAAAATCCAGAATTATCAAAATAAAGGCGATTTTATATCATGCGTTTCCTAAACACGCCAAAAAGCACAATAAAAAACAACCAATGTTTTGTTTCCGTTTATCTCTGATCATAACGAAGAAAGAGACGCACTTACTCATCTGTTAGTTTTTGCATCGACAGCAATCTTATCAGTATTGATTATATGTTGAATTTGTTATTACCAATGTTCTGATTTTTTTTTTATTTGAACTTTCAAATAAATGAAATGAATGTCATTTATGTAATGTTTTTCTTTATGATGCCGCCTGAAACGGAAACCTTCCATTTGTTTACACTCCATCTTCGATCATAATAAACAAACGAATGCATTAAACACACACGATCTAAGTCATAACTAATGATATTACAAACATTTAGTAAACATTATGTTATTACAAATATTTTACTTACCGTATCCATATAAATTCCTAAATTCGTAGCAAAGCTGGAAATTTTTCTTTCCTTATGCGTTTAATCCACAATAGTAAACTGCCGCTAATGACAGAGTGATAACTTACGATAATTCTAAACTGTTACGAAAGATAATTGTCCTTTCCATATCCAAAATACTTTTCCTAACTTCAGTTATAAGTCAACTTGTACCCACCTCAATTATGGATCCATATGCAAAAAAAGGTAAAAGAAGAAAGTACTAGGCCTATTTTTAAAGTCATCGAACAATTAGGTTACCGCTATAACGTTCGATGTGACAGAGAGAGAGAGAGAGAGAGAGAGAGAGAGATGGTTTTAAAGTACTAAACAATAAATATGATAGGTTATAACACATTGGTGTTTATGTAATATTAACTGTATAGATGGTTTGAATAAGTTAAGAAATGGTGTAAACAATTCTTTGTTATTGTATTCGCGCGGAAGCTAGACATCAGCTGATGTGATCACAGCCAAAAGTAAAACAAAAATAAGTTAGCAATACTCGATTTTTAAAACACACCCGAAATTTAACAACATAAGTACGTTTTATTATAGCGCAATTGACATTTAAAGAGTAAAAATTTTCTGGAATAGAATGCTGTTTCCTAAAAAATAGTGGTTTGCGGACGAAATCGGTTACCGTATTTTAAGCTATGATTGAAATGGATGTATACGCGGTATGATTTTTTCGTTTTGTTTTTAATTGACACTTCAAGAAAACCGATTTTGGTTTCTTCATCTATTTGTAAGTATTGTATAACGAGAGAGAGAGAGAGAGAGAGAGAGAGAGAGAGAGAGAGAGAGAGAGAGAGAGAGAGAGAGAGAGAGAGAGAGAATCAGCTGTTGTAACTGAATGCCGTGTTTTTGTTTCGTGTACCCCCTGAAGCGAGGAATTGATCGCCACAACTAACAATATTCACGTAAATTTCATTCTTAAACTCAAGTTGCCATATGTGAACTATGGTTTTATTTCTTACGGAGAGAGAGAGAGAGAGAGAGAGAGAGAGAGAGAGAGAGAGAGAGAGAGAGAGAGAGAGAGGGGGGATTTCTGCCATCAAATCTCTCTCTCTCTCTCTCTCTCTCTCTCTCTCTCTCTCTCTCTCTCTCTCTCTCTAGATTTTATTTTACCGTCTACTCTTCAAAACCAATGTTTGCAAATCAAATGTATACTGTTTAAAATATGACAAAATATTGACGACTCGTTACCAAAGTTTGGGCTATTCACTGCCGATAAACACAAAATATTGACGACTCGTTACCGAAGTTTAGGCTATTCACTGCCGATAAACAAACCCAGTTTACTCGTGAAAACCTTGAACGCCCAGAGGGAAAAATAAGGCTTTTAAATATACTGTACTAAACAAAAATAGTCCTTTAATATACCATCGTTAACACTACCATTACAATTATCGTAAGGTTGGAGAAAGATAAAGATTGCCGAGAACGTAACCACATTTTTGTTTACATTTTGTCAGCTGGACTCGCACAGTTAACAGTTGATTTCATTGTTGATGTGGAATTTTATCCTTAAATAGGCTATTCATTATGAAATTATGTTAATGAAATGTAATGTTAATATTGTTTTGTAACATTTATTATAAATCACCGTATTTAGGGCTACCAATATACTTAAAAAGACAATAGATTTGATACATTTTGTAGTGCTTGACTCGCGAACTTTGAACAGCCTCGCAGATACAGAAAATTTATTTTTGAAAAATAGCGATCGCGGAAAAGGGGAATCGTGTAATTCGAACACGCATAATTCGGGACCCTACTGTACTCATAGACTATCCTTGAAGGAAATCTACACATGACACTTGAAGCTTGGACTGGACTTGAAGACAAATTGTCATGAAAATGAGCCATCAATTTGAATCTTACAACAAAAAGAGAAGGAAACTCAGTTATAAGTAAAAGGAATTCATCTAGCCTTAGCTGGGCTATTGTCTTAAGTTTTGGATAGACTTTCTTCAGGGAAACTAAGAGATGGGTGGTTAGATGGGCACACCCTTCTCTGGACCTCTTAGCTCCTGTAACAAAGAGAAAGATTTTATTTAACTGTTGGTCTTTTTGCTTGATAGAAATGTTAGGCATAAATTTCATTTGGTATATTAAGTATTCATACACTTTAATACTTTTTTATTTTCCAAGCCTTATGAAAAGAAATTTAGAATGGGTTTTATCACTCCAAAATGGAGTAAAAACTTAGACCATATTTTCAAGCTCCCTTTCTTCTCTTAACCTTCCTTTGTCTCTCTTTGGAGCATTCCACCCATTAGAAGACTGGTGTATAATGCTTCTCATCAGTTTTCCATTGGGCCAGTTTTTTTATAAGAAATACTTTGTGCTCAATTCATACATGCATACATATACCAAGGCACTTCCCCCAATTTTGGGGGTTAGTCGACATCAACAAATGAAACAAACAAAAAAGGGGACCTCTACTCTCTACGTTCCTCCCAGCTATCATAGCTATCATAAATAAACTCTCTAACAGTTCCTTCTTTTGAATTTCGTGTTTGAGGTACTCCCAAGTCAGGTCACCTAAAACAGAGATGACACAGAAAGTTTGGGAACACATTCCTGATCAGTCTTTATAGTCTCTCTAATGGATTTTGGTCATGAATCATTACTTTATTAGATAGTTTCCTTTTTATCCTCGTCCTTAATTACCTGTGCTCTCACAGAAGATATATTTGTGTCTATTCACTGTGCATGCTCATAGGTGGTGTGGCTCTAGGGGTTTGTCTTTGTGTATAATTATGTGCTATATTTTTCCATATTCTGTCTGTGCTATTTCTGAAATGTACTTGTGCAATTCTTGTGTTCATTTACTGTCATTGCTCAAGTTTTACATGTGAGCTGGCAAATTATTTGCCTGTGCTTGGACGTCATTTGCATTCATGCACTAGACTGTAAGTGGCCCACCACCATGGTAGTATTGAACTTGGTTGTTTTTTTAGTCTTTTGGGTAAGTGCACAATTCCATTTGGACAGTAGTTTTCAATATCTGCACTAGAGACATGTTGGTTCCTTATGGATTTAAGAAACTAAAGGTGGCATTATTTTTGAGGAACTAACATACACAATTCTAAAGCAACAGTTTACTATAATTTTTCTCATATATGTTCAAACATTGTAGCACTTGTGTAAGATGTTAAATTTATGAAATAAAGCATAATTCTGGGGGTCAAACTAGAAATATAATCATAACTATTTTTAAAGGCACCTTGTACAGTGTTTATATTCTATCTTAATGAGTTGCCTTTTTGAAGGAATTTTATTAACTCCTGGAGGGGCTATAGTATGTCTCAAACTTGTCTGAGGAATGTTCAGTACATCTGGTTTTTTATATTTTTGCATAGTTGAACTTCAAACTTTTGATATCGCTTGATCTTCTTTATTATAGTATTTATGAAGTAGAGTTGTTTATTTTAGCGATGAAACCTGTCTTACGATTTAACCATACGTGTGTTTTATAGATTTGCAGTATATAAACTAGTAATTTACTTGAAGAACTGCCGTGTATTTCCCAGAATAATTTCATTAAACAACAGGAAGATAGAGATTGGGCATTAAAGAATTAATTGTTTAATCTGCTTTGGGTTAGTTTGTCAAGGAGATTACTGGGACAGAATTTTATAATAATTTAAAGCTCTTTTGGTGTTGTCAAATTTTACAAACATCTAAAATGCTATTGAGGCTTTTATAGGGGGCATATAAGTAGAGTTTACTAACTTGTATAAGTGACTGATTGATTGATTTGATGTTTTCTGGCATCCTGCCATCTACAGTCATTGACGCCGATTGTGTAAGTGATCGCATGTCTTATAAAACTACTGTAGACACTAGGCAAATAATGTATATGTGATTAGTATTCAAAGAATTTTGGTTAGTTTTGACATAGGTTACTTCTTCATAACTTCATACTAATAGAGTTTTAGGTTCCCTGTATATTTTTCTTTATCTTATACCATTGGATAAATGATTATTGAAGTTTTTAACTAGAATTTTTCTCAATAGATTGAAGTGACAGCAGTTAAGGAGAATGAAAGCTCTCAATTGGACGAAGAGGCGCTTGAAAAAAATAGAGAAAAACTTCGCAACAGGATGCAGCGTACGCCAAAAGCTGTAAAAGTTGAGAAAACAAAAAGCCCTAAGGCTGTTAAGAAGGTAAGTTTGTTGTTTTTATCAATATCTTTTTGAAGTTATTTGTAATTACATATTGTAGAGTCGTTTACAGATCAAGGACATGTGAAATAAATAGGAGTAATAAATCATAGTAAGGCAATTGTTAATTAAGTAGTCTTTAAAACTATAAGTCGTCAGGGTTGGGAGAGTAGTTTTCTTTAGCTGTGGGAGGATGAATAGTAATCATTGTCGACTGATGGTGCACCGGGGAACCAGTGGATAAGGAGGGGACATTAAAAGCACTTATTACCAAGTGTGGACATCATCCCAGAATGTTGTATTTACTTTCATTATTATTGAAGTTTAAAGTATTTGTTAATAACAAATATTGTAGGCGTGATCATTATTATTATTATTTATTACTAAATAAAACCATGAAGTGATGGTACTGTAGTAATACTGTATACAAAACTAGATAGCGTTATTTTAGAATTTAATTGCTTTTGATTTATAATAAGTGAATAGTTTAATTTTTTTAAAGTTTTTGATTTTAGATTAAAAATTTAGGAAGATAGAATTTGAATATATTTTTTTATTTCTTTGATATTGAATATCTGCCCTCTGTTAATATAGCTTCAATTCTGATTTGCAGATTTTTTATTGGTAATAATCATCTAATGTTTCAGGGGAAGGAAGCAACTGTATGGGATCTTGATGGGAAAGATTCAAAGAGTCTTGATTACTCATCAAAAAATTCTTCACCTAACTCTGGGATATCCTCTTTTCGTCCAGACTTTCTGCCAGACCAGTCACAGGTAAATATGAACATGCATGTAATCTCTTAAGTATATAAAGTTATTTTGTGATATTATTAACATAGATCTGAAAAAAGTGTTGATATAAGCTATGAAATAGCTAGATTTGCTACATCTTGTTTCCATTGTGCTATTACCTTTGAAATGTCTGTCACTATATGAGAATCGGGAGTTTGTGCCCCACTAAAGCCTTGCTTTGAATTTGTGTCCCTGGAACCATTTATAGCTCTGGTCCTTTCTTTTCTTGTCAATGTGGACTATACACTTGCTTGAGAGCTATTAGGGGATTGCAAGATTGGCTACAACTCTCTTAAGTTAGATTAAACTTAGGGAAAAAAATGAGCACAGTATTCAGATAAATGTGTCTATAATACAGTTACACTGTAGTTACTCTTGAGTATACCATCTTGGCTAGAGATGAGAAAAGTTTTGTAAATTTTCATGTACGGTAATTGGAACTGAGGTGTTTCTTGGGTTATTAATGATGTACAGCAGTTGAAACTAAACAGAAACCTTATAGCATCATAATCATAATTCAGTGATGAACCATTATGGAACTTTGAAGAGGGAAAACTACACTAGCTATTACAATGCTTTCAAACGAGATGTCAGGTAGAATTGTAATGGTAATATTGTTTCTGAAATCAAAGTACCAGTGAAGACCTCTGCAGCCTGTTGGTTGTTATATATGTATGCTCCTGTTTCAGCACTGGCTTTTAACCTTCAGGGCTCGGTTGTTCTCAAAGTAGCTGAGTTTTGAGGCAAAAGGATATTAGTATCTCTTAGCTTCATGGCGTTAGGCTTAATGGAGTGGTGAATTAGGTTTGGCCTGACTGGTCTTGAGTTAATCCCTCTGGACTGGGACTATGGAGGGTTGTAGGAAGGGTTTCTGGGGCTATTAGTGTGGTTAATCTACCCTCCCTAGTTAAAGTATATGGAGCATGTGATGGACTGTGTTGTACACGGAGTGTTTCTGGCCGTATGATCCCAAAAGACTTGTAGAAACTCATTACTGAAATGGTGAGACAAGAAACTGGTGATTGTTTGTAAAACCAATGAAAATTTTACCAATATTAGTGAGAAAGGAATGTTGCAATCTTGCTTGCCATGACCTTCACTCAGGGTGGTTGTCTCTGCCAGTAAGACATCAGATATACAGAGGGTATGCGCCTAAGATTGAAAGAACCTTATGATGAAAATTGCGATTAAACAGGAATGGATAAATTGAAATGAAAAGAATTAATGGTAATTCTGAATAGCTATAAACTATTGGTACCTCAAAGCTGTTGATCAGTTAGCTGTCACAGTGACTCTGTTAACCATTTTACCCCCAAAGGACATACTGGTATGTTCTGGTATGTTTCACAGAACACATCCCTTTATCCCCATGGACGTACTGGTACGTCCTTGAAAAAACTGCAATTTACAAATTTTTTTTGCATATTTTTGATAATTTTTTGAGAAACTTCAGGCATTCTCCAAGAGAATGAGACCAACCTTACCTCTCTATGATGAAAATTAAGGCTGTTAGAGCAATTTAAAAAAATATATACTGCAAAATGTGCTTAAAAAAAAAATAACCCCTGGGGGTTAAGGGTTGGAAAGTTCCAAATAGCCTGGGGGTAAAAGGGTTAATCACTGGGTAATTTCCAATCTATTGATGTCATTAGATCGTTTATCCTCTCTTACTGAATAAAATGTTTAAGAATTCGTTAGATATACCTAACAGGTTTTTTTTTATAATGATAGGTTTGTGATGAAACAAATATATTTTCAGAACTAAAGGGTGTTTTTCTTATCAAAATTTACAGATTGGTACACTATCTGGAAATCTAAGAGACATGGATATTCCATCTGAAAAAGAGACTTCAAGCAAAAAATCATCAGGTGAGAATATTTTAGTTATTGCTTATTTACAGGGTTGTCTTTACAGTAGTTCTCTCTCTCTCTCTCTCTCTCTCTCTCTCTCTCTCTCTCTCTCTCTCTCATATATGAATTTTATGCCGTGTGAAAAATTCTCTGTATAAAATACAAATTGGAAAAATGTCATGCATTGTGGGGACTTCTTTAACAATGTATTCTGTTTGGCTTAAAAATCTATTCATTTTTTCAAGTTTGGAAAATTTTTCGCTACAGCAAATTTTCATAAAAACATGTCACTTTTATTACTTTTATTACTAGCTAATCTACAACTATAGTTGGGAAAGCAGGATGCAATAAGCCCAAGGGCTCTATCAGGGAAAAATTGCCCAGTGAGGAAAAGAAATAAACAATATACAAGAAAAGTAAGAAACAACTACAATAAAATATTTCAATGACAGTGACAACATTAAAATAGAAATTTCATATATAAACTATAAACACTTCCAAAAATACAAGAGGAAGAGAAATAAGATAGAATACAGTGCCGGAGTTTACCCTCAAGCAAGAGAACTCTCCCCCGAGACAGTTGCAGGCCATGGTACAGAAGCTATGACACTAGCTAACACTAAAATGGTTTTATTTTGGAGTGTCCTTCCCATAGAAGAGCTGCTTACCATAGCTAAAAAGTCTCTCCTATCCTTACCAAGAGGAAAGTAGCCACTGAACAGACAATTACATTGCAGTAGTTAACCCCTTGAGCTAAGAAGAATTGTTTGGTAATCTCACAGTTGTCAGGTGATGACAGGAGAATGTGGAGAAGCTGTAACTATTATATATTAATTCATGTATTTAGATATTAGTATGATTGTTTATTTAATTGTAATGCTTTCCTTTGTCTACATATACATCAAATACTCTGGTCTATTCTTAACACATTATCCTCTTTCCTCATACACCTGACACACTAAGATAAACATAATATTCATCTTCACTCAAGGGGTTAACTACTGCACTGTAATTGTTCAGTGGCTACTTTCTACTTAGTAAAGGTAGAAGAGACTCTTGAGCTATGGTAATCAGATGTTTTCTAATCTTGGGTAGTGCCATAGCCACTGTACCATGGTGTTGCACTGTCTTAGATTAGAGTTCTTTTGCTTGAAGGTACACTCAAGCACACTATTCTTTCTGTTACCTTATTGCCTTTCCTCACTAGGCTATTTTCTTGGGCTTATAGCATCCTTTTCCAACTAGGATTGTTGCTTAAATAATGATAATTATAATAGGAAAAAGTAGTAGTATAGGCTCTTTATAATAATTTGCCTCAGTACATGATTTACTATAATTTATATTATTTACCTCTTAGTTATTACATGATTTACTGTAATTAATATCTGACATATAATTGATTCTTTGCAGGTGGTATGTTTTCTATGTTTAAGAGTCTGGTGGGGGGTAAAACTCTTACTGATGGAGACATAGCTCCAGTGTTGGAGAAGATGAAGGACCACCTTATTGGGAAGAATGTTGCTGCTGAAATTTCCATCAAATTGTGTCAGTCCGTTGGTCAAAAACTTGAAGGCAAGGTATGCTGGATGATATAAATAATTGGTAAATAGTGTTATAAATATTTTAGGACTGACAGATTTTGGTTAGCAAATAGAATATTTAATTTCTAGAAAATATTTAAAGCGTATAATACCCATATGTGCACAGAACTTCAGCAAAAAACTTCTCTCAATTTAATCTTGAACATGTGCTTCTTTTATAAGGGACAGCTCCTGATAAACCCCTTTAGCTTCATTCTAGAACCCATGGTTTCACAGTACGCAGTCACATAAAACTTGACTTTTTATACGTATGTTATCAGATACTCACAATACAAAAATCGGTGAAAGATTTAGGAACTATTGCAGGTTCAGTATTTTGATACTTGGTAGAACAGACGACTCTATACATACATGCATCAAGCCACTAATTCCATTGGCTGTTAATTGAGCAGACTAGAGTAGCAGAGGAATTTTTTCCAGAGCACTGCATGTCCAGCGTATAAGAGGAAGTTCAGTGTATGTTTTGGCATAATGGTATCAATTGGTGAACTATATTATCTGTAAGAGGTGCTGACTACATTGTGCTTAGTACTAAAGAAACTTTGCAGTGTTTTTTTTTCAGATGCATTGTTTTCTATTATATTACATCCATTTCATTTGATCTTTTCTCATCTAGCTCTTCAATTTCTTTATGTACTCCCAAGTTTCATCTATTTCAGTAACAGTCCTTTTAGGCACGGTGTATGAGTAGAAGGTTATCCTAGCTTATAGGATCATAATATATATCCTTGTTCATCGTGGAAGGAGTAAGGGTCATATGCTTCATAGAGATGGGTTTCTAGGGTTACTGCTTGCAGATGCCACTGTTCCCTTTTTATAAGTCACTTTTTGTGTAGGTAATGTTACACAACAATTTTGTGCCTGATCAGAATTTTTAAAGTCCTTTTCTATACACTTATTTTCATTTAAATTTTCCAAGAAAAAAGAACCATCTTTCTGTATGATGATTCAGTGTCTGACTTATTAAGAAATATAGTGTCTAACCTGAGCAATTTTGTTATGCAGTTTGTTTAAGAGTTAGAAGTACTCAAGGAGGGAATAGTGTACTTTATGAAATATTTTAGGTGTTATCGTTAATTCCTCTAACATTTTACAGTTGTTTATATCATGCTAATTCTTGGTTGTATTATATCAAAGATTTAAGGATCTTAGCCATTTTTTTTTTCTTGAAATATTAAGAAGAAACAAACCAGTTACAACTGAGTAAACGTGCCTATACGTAAAAAGTAATATTTTTCAAATTGAGAGTTTGAGCTCATTGTGTAGGTCTATTAATTTTGGTTGAGTAACAAATATTTATATTGTAGCATCATTTACAATGAAAGAGGAACATTTATGTTATTGATTCCACTAGTCAAGATTGTGTTAAGACAAACACATGCTGTACTATTGAAAATTAGTGTTTTATAGATGAATCAATCTTACTGTAGCTACCGCATAATTGATTATGATCAGCGTTACAGTGAAGAGTAATGAAACTTATGTCTAAACATATCTGTGAGGAATGTAGAATTAAATGTAGCATAAAGTTGTCATACATAATGATTGAAGATTTTTTATTTTGAAGTACATGTTCTTTTTTGAAGACTGGTAAAACAAAAATATTGATAGATATTGCTGAAGGGGCTAAAAGACCATCATGATGTTAATGTACTGATTTATATCTTGAGTTTAGACAATTTGACTGTACAACATTTACAAAACTAATGGAATTATAATTTTAAATTAATTTTGATTACAGTACTTTGCGTACTAAATCAATTACAGTACTGTACATTTACTTTTTTTTTAATACTAGAGATATTTGGAAGGCAAGCCTGCATTAGCAATCTGTTTCTCTTTATATTAGGTCATTGGTACATTTGATGGTGTTACGGCAACAGTCCGGAATACTTTAACAGAAGCTTTGGTGCAACTCTTGACTCCTAAACGTCGTATCGACGTCTTACGTGATGTTGTCGAAGCTAAAGCCAATGGTGGGGTGTATACCATGGTTTTCTGTGGTGTAAATGGTGTTGGCAAAAGTACCAATTTAGCCAAGGTAAGAGGTTCTTTGAATTTTTTATTATATTTTCTGTGGTATTGCATAAATATATCAAGCATTATTATGGTAAATATTCTTTTCTTTGATACTGTATAAATATACCAAGCACTATTAAGGTTAATTCACACCAGAGGAGAACTTTAAAATGTCTTCATTCTCTTTTTCAGATTACTTTTTGGCTTATCGAAAATAACTATCGTGTTCTTATAGCTGCATGTGACACTTTCCGAGCTGGAGCTGTAGAGCAGCTGAGAACACATATGCATCACTTGAATGCTCTTCATCCTCCAGAAAAACATGGTGGAATATCAATGGTTCAGTTGTTTGAACAGGTATGTTAATAAATTTTTAGTGATACTGATGGTAATTTTATAGTTCTTTAGCAAGAATTTGTTTCACGAAGGTTAAGGAATCTGATCTGTCCGCATCAAACCACTTGTCACCCAGAATAAGATTTAAAAAAGAAAGAAATTTCAATATCCTTTATTGATAGCTTTATATTATGTCATCTGCTACTATGAATTTAACCCTTTACATTTCTGGCCAGATTTCTTCTTGAGTCACAAAATTAAAAGTAGCGATAGCAAAAAAATTGCTCTCTTATAGTTTGGTAGCTATTGTGCTTTCTGCTAGATAATTATAGCCTTACTTGGTTTTGAATATAGAAAAAATTGGACATTCTTCATAACCAACTCGTAGGTTATATAAAGAGCTCATGCGTTGATATTTTTTTTTTCCTTTTTCTTTCCAGGGTTATGGTAAAGATGCTGCTGAAATTGCTCGCCACGCTATTGAATTTGCTCGGAAAAATAATTTTGATGTTGTTCTTGTTGATACTGCTGGCCGGATGCAGGACAACGAACCACTTATGCGAGCACTTGCTAAGGTAATTTTTAGTAAGAAATCTCTTCACTTGGTGATGAAAGAGAAATCATTTCAGTGAATCTTGATTGAGGTCATTTGCTATTCCTTCACAAAAGGAAAAGATTTTACATGAAGACTAAAAATACAAAAATTTTCAGTCTGATAGTGTGATTACTGTACATAGTTACCCTGCCGATAACACAAACAACCATCGCTGGGCAATGCTCTCTGTATTACAGTTAACAATTCTTTTTCAATATTAAACTTACCCGATGATCATGTGGCTGTCAACTCTGTTGCCCGACAGAAATCTACGGTCGGGATACGCCAGCGATCGCTATACAGGTGGGGGTGTACACAACAGCGCCATCTGTGAGTAGGTACTCAAGTACTTCTTGTCAACAAGAACTCAATTTTTCCTTTGTCGTGCCTCCGGCAAGACCTACTAATACGCCGTCCCTAACTGGATTTGTTTTCACAACTTTTTGGTGAAGTACACTATTCCAGTTTTGAGCTTTCGCTATGCAGGGGTTTTATCTTCATTTCAAAACTTGAACTCGTTTTGGATAGATTTTATTATAGTGACGAAGAGAGTATGGACTCTCTTTCACATTTAAATGGCCGACCCTTCCCTTAGACGGAAGTGTTGGTGTCGAAGAGAGTATAGACTCTCTTTCCCTTTTTATGACCCACCCTTCCCTTAGACGGAAGTGTGTTTAGGTTTTTGGTAATTTTGCTTAACAAAGTTATAGATTTATTTTATATCTCTCCGCCATTTATAGGCCTCTTCGATTAACTTTCCATTTATTATAAACTTATAAAAATTAATTTTTATGTTTGTTTATATGCGACCTTTCCTAATAGTAGGCGGTCCTTACTTGGAACCGAAGTTAATTAACATTGAGCCCGTCATTTCGTTTTTCCTGTTAAGAATTTATGCTATTTTAATTTTAATATTTTTGAAAGAATTTCTTTGATAGTCTCGTACTGTTTTCAAAGTTGAACTAACGTTTTGTTTAGTCTCCGCAGTTGTTGACGTTCAGAACGTTCAACTTGCGCTCTATCGTTACGATAGAGAGAGAGTATTTCACGGTTTCACGTTGCAGTAAGAGTAAACCGATTCTAGCGTTTCGTTCATTCTTTCTTAGCTTAAATGGTTTTAATTCTAATAAAGGAACTTTTTATTTGGGAAACCTTTCAGTTTTTTTCCTTTAACAAATAATATGTTTTAACGATATATATGATTGGGCTCATCTCTCAGGTTCTAAGTCAAGAGAGAGAGAGAGAGAGATAGAGACGGAGGGAGAGAGAGGAGGATAAACGTTTCGTTCAAGCGGGTAACGTTGTTCTCGTTTTTTGCTCTTCTCCCTAGTCGCTATAGGGGAAGAAGGTAAAACGTTTCTAGAGTTTTATTCTTGTTCCCAGGCTTTATGCGGTGAGAGATTTTAAACGTAGTTTATTTGATCTAGTGTTTAGTCTCTTTTCCAGCCACTAAATTCTTTATCTTTCATTATGTTTTTCTGTTACATTGTAATACTGTTTTCGCAATTACTACCTTTTAATGAAGGATAGGATTGCGTGTTTCAGGTACAAACCACTTAAAGTTTCGAGTTCAGTGAAATAAGTGCAAACAGAAAATCAAAAGTGATAAAGTGATATGCGCAAAGTGTTACAGTGTTGCGTTCGAGGGTTCGTCTGTTCGTGCCAGTTGTTCACCTAGTCCGATACCTCTTACAAGCTCCCAAGCCCAGGGGAGAAGTAATGTCGAAGGACTTATGGGTTCCACAGGCCTTGATCGACGAACAGACGTTTCCCTCCGTGGTTTCGGGTGTATCTTCACACGTTGCCGACGTGATCACCCCACCCACACAAAGACGAGAGAGCCCATTTATTCCTCGTCTGCGGAAGAGGTTTCTCGCAGAAACCATGGACCAAATCTTGCAGCTTTTAAGTGCAAGTAGGTCCCTTCCGCGCAAGTCCAACAGCCTAGGTGTAGCCACTGGGTCAGTTCGGACTCGCTGCAGTACGACAACTGCACACCTCCCAAGAGAGGCAAGGTGGTACCGCAACAGGCAGTAACTCCGTCTGTTGCCGCACCAGCTGTTTTAGACCCTCAGTCACAACGGACAGTAGCTCCGTTTGTTGTTGTCTTTCATAGACCCTAGTGGTCCATGCTGCAGACTATAGAGTCTCAGCTTGCTCCTTCATGCAGGAGTATCGTGCTGGAAGGTTGACAATGCACCTGTTAACCTACAACCAGCCGAGGTTGTGCGCTCAGCAGATACTGCGGCTGCCTGCTCCCACCCTCCACCTGTGAGAGCTCCACCACCGATGCGCAGTCCACCCTGCCAGACGCATGTTCTTGCTGCACCATCTGCTAACATGCGTGAGCTACCGCATCAGCAGTGGGAAGGTTCTGTAGAGCTGCCGGGTTCCAGCACTATGCGGCATTCTCCGCAGCCCATGCAGCATGCTCTGCATACCTTACAGCATGCTCCGCATACCATGCAGCATGAGCCGCATACCTTACAGCATGCTTACCATACCGCATGCTCCTTAACCCACCGCAGCCCCTCCCACGCACCAGCACTCTGCTTTTGTTGTTGCCAGCTCCCACACTCCGACTGCGGAGAAGGTTGACAATGCACCCGTGGGCCTACACCTCCCACGGTTGTGCGCCCGGCATGGCTTCCTGCTCTCACACTCTTGTTGTGAGAGCTCCTCCTTCCATGCACAGTCAACCCTGCCAGATGTATGATGACTCCCACACACAGAGCACTCCGTTGTCGTGCGTGAGCTACCACAAGCTGCCGTGTTTTGACACGGTGTGTCAGCCTCCGCAACACACTGTGGTTACCGCCACTCGCCAGCAGCAAACTAGTCAGTCAGGAGTTGAGGCTTCCCCACACAACTTTGGTTGTTGCCAACTCACAGACTGTCATACAGTTACATGACGTTGCCTTCTGGTCTGCTACTTATACACCAGTGCTGTATGTCCTCACGCTCCTGTTGTGGTTGAGTTCAGTTTTTGACAGTTCACAGACTGTCAAGCAGTTTCATAACGTTGCCTTCTGGTTTGCTGCTTTTGCACCAGTGAAACCCTCACTGAGAGAACCTAGCTTTTCTCGGATATGGTTCCTGTAGATGAGAAAGTGCTGTTCTCCCTCCTTCTGATATTCCCTTGAGGACTCTGTCATTTGGAGAGGAGCCTTAAGCTGCTTAGCCTCCTATGGACTTTTATTTAAGCATAACATGCTTCCAGGGAGGGTAAATGGTTCCGCTTCAGTCGCTAACCCCGTCTGTTGCCACACCTGCTCCCAGAGACCTTGGGCTTTGTTGCAAGACATGCAGTCCAAGCTTAGTCCTTGATAGAGGATTTTTTACGGAGAAGACCCTTCTTGCCAACGACCTTCCTACCGGTTGGTTGTACGCCCTGTTGACGCTGAGGTATCCTACTCACGTCCGCCAGTTGAGATGGTTCCTCCACCGGTGCGACCCAGTGTGGGTTGCTAGTCGCACGTTGATGTTATGCTACTCTCGGAGGTGGTTGTGGACATTCAGTGTGTCACTGGGAAGACGTTCAACAACCAGCAGAGGTGACTTGTTGTGACGCAGTGCGGCAACCTCAGCAACCCGATAAGGGGTTGTCTGTACTACCCAGACAGTCTAGACAGTTTCGGGTTGTCGCTGTACTTCCTCGCTTCCCCATGGTTGACAGTTCACAGACTGTGCAGCAGTACCATGATCTTGTGTCCGGCTCCGTCACGCATCCACCAGTGCGACCGGATTCAGCGAGTCAGACGTTGCCCACTCCGTTGCCGTTTCCTCATCAGTTTCGGATGAGGAACCCTCTGATGAGGACATGGCTGAACAAGAAGATCAATCCCCAGCCCTGCTATCCATCCAGAAGATGCTGAAGAAGGAATACGGCCCTGTCAGGCTGTGGATGAGTCTGGTTAGGACACTGTCATCCGTGGTGCATTTGGTGTCACTTGGAAGACTACACCTCCGTCCTCTTCGGTTTCATCTAGCTCTTCACTGGAAAAGGACAAGACGCTAGAAGCGGTCTCGATCCCGGTTTCCGGAAGATAAGTCTGGTCTAACCTGAGGAAAGGACTTTAATCAACCTTTTATAGGGTCTTCCCCTGACTGTTCAGACTCCCAACCACGTTCTCTTCTCAGACGCATCGGACGTAGGCTGGGGTGCGACCTTAGGCGGTAGGGAATGCTCGGGATTATGGAACTCGCGTCAAAGGACAATGCATTTTAACTGCAAGAAGCTTCTGGCAGTAAGTCTGACCTGGAAAAGCTTCAGGTCTCTCCTTCAAGACAAAGTAATGGAGGTCAACACGGACAACTCCCTGCTTTGATGTTCATCTCCTAGCAAGGAGGGACCTACTCTCTGACATGGTGCGAGTTCGCTAGTGACCTCCTCTCCTGTTCAACAGGTCTAGACTTTTCACTAGTAACAAATTTCTTCCAAGGCAACTTGAATGTCTTAGCAGTTTGTCTCAGTAGGAAGGGACAATAATTCCAACATATTGGACCCTTCACAGAGATGTATGCAAGAGACTTTGGGTCACCTGGGGCCATCCAACCATAGATCTCTTCGCAACCTCGATGTCCAAGAGGCTCTCAACAGACCCAGCAGTGGTTCTTTTAGATGCCTTTCTACTAGATTAGTCTCATCTAGATCTATATGCATTCCCTCCGTTCTAGTTTGTCAACAAGGTACTGCAGAAGTTCGCCTCTCACGTTGGGACAAAGTTGACACTAGTTGCTTCCCTCTGGCCCGCGAGAGAATAACTTACCGAGGTACTTCGATGGCTAGTAGACGTTCCCAGAACTCTTCCCCTAAGGGTGGACCTGCTACGTCTGCCACGTGTAAGAAGGTACTCCAAGGCCTCCACGCTCTTCGTCTCACTGCCTTCAGAGTATCGAAAGACTCTCGAGAACTAGAGGTTTTTCGAAGGAGGCAACCAGAGCGATTGTTAGAGCAAGGAGAACATCCACCCTTAGAGTCTACCAATCGAAGTGGGGAATCTTCCTAAACTGGTGCAAGTCAGTATCCGTATCCTCGACCAGTACCTCTGTAACTCAAATAGCTGACTTCCTCTTATATCTGAGAAAAGAGCGATCTCTTTCAGCTCCCACTTTCAAGGGTTACAGAAGCATGTTGGCATCAGTCTTCCGTCACAGAGGCTTAGATCTTTTTAACAATAAAGATCTACAGGACCTCCTTAAGTCTTTTGAGACCACGAAGGAGCGTCGTTTGGTTACACCTGGTTGGAATTTAGACGTGGTTCTAAGATTCCTTATGTTAGACAGGTTCGAACCACTTCAATCAGCCTCCCTGAAAGATCTCACCTTTAAGACTCTTTTCCTGATATGCTTTACCAGCTAAAAGAGTCAGTGAGATTCATGCCTTCAGCAAGAACATCGGATTTTCATCCGAAACGGCTACATGTTCTACATCTTGGTTTTCTAGCCAAACACGAGCTGCCTTCTCGGCCTTGACCAATATCGGTCGTTATTCCAAACTTATCGATATGGTTGGAAATGAACTAGAAAGAGTATTATGTCCTGTAGAGCTCTTAAGTTCTATTTTAAAAACCTTTATGAGGCCCGTCTGAAGCTTTATGGTGTTCAGTTAAGAATTCATCTTTGCCTATGTCAGAGAATTCTTTATCCTATTATTTTCAGACTGTTAATACGAGAAGCTCATTCCCTTCTGAATGAGGAAGACCAAGCTTGGCTGAAGGTAAGGACACACGAAGTTAGAGCTATCACAACTTCCGTGACCTTTTAATAAAATAGATCTCTGCAAAATATTTTCGACGCAACCTTTTGGAAAAGCTAATCAGTGTTCGCATCTTTTATCTTAAGAATGTCCAGTCTCTTTACGAGAACTGCTACACTCTGGGACCATTCGTAGCAACGAGTGCAGTAGTGGTGGGGGCTCCACCACTACAATTCCCTAATTCCAGAACCTTTTTAATCTTTCTCTTGAAATATTTCTGGGTTGTCCGGAAGGCTAAGAAGCCTTCCGCATCCTGGTTGATTTGGCGGGTGGTCAAATTCTTTCTTGAGAAGCGCCTAGATTAGAGGTTGTGATGAGGTCCTTTAGTATGGGTTGCAGCCCTTAATACTTCAGCACCTAGGAGTCGCTCAGCATCCTAAGAGGATCGCTAGGCTCAGTAAGGAAGACGTACTTAAAAAGGCAGAGTAATGGTTCAAGTCGACTTCCTTACCAGGTACTTATTTATTTTATGTTTGTTATTTTGAATAACGGCTAAAATAAGATACGGGATACTTAGCTTCTTTGTTAACATGTATGCTGGTCTCCACCCACCACCCTGGGTGTGAATCAGCTACATGATCATCGGGTAAGTTTAATATTGAAAAATGTTATTTTCATTAGTAAAATAAATTTTTGAATATACTTACCCGATGATCATGAATTTAAGGACCCACCCTTCCTCCCCATAGAGAACCAGTGGACCGAGGAGAAAATTGAGTTCTTGTTGACAAGAAGTACTTGAGTACCTACTCACAGATGGCGCTGTTGTGTACACCCCCACCTGTATAGCGATCGCTGGCGTATCCCGACCGTAGATTTCTGTCAGGCAACAGAGTTGACAGCTACATGATCATCGGGTAAGTATATTCAAAAATTTATTTTACTAATGAAAATAACATTTTACCATTAATTAAGATTGTAACACCTACAGTAAAATCTTGATAATCCAGACTAATGAGCTGTGGAAACCCATCTGGATATGCCGATATTACGCATATGCTGAGTACTGTATAGGTTAGATTGGTACTAATAATTGCATTCTATGTTAACTTTTTAAGTTGGTTTATCAATGCAAATTCACTGTTTTGTCATTAATATGCTGTGTGGTCTCTAAGGACTTTCTTATGAAAGGCTACAACAGGGAATCCAATACAACATAAATACCAAAGAAATGTTATTGTCCCTGCTCGAGGGCTAGTGTTTCAACGTACAAAGCACAGACTCACTGTGTATAGAGTAGACGTTCAAGGTCATGGTACCTCCAATGCTGAAAACTGTTTGTTGTGGGTGACTGCATTACTACATCATCACTGTATATGGTAGCTGCTTGTCAAATGCGCTTAGCTGCCGTCTAATTTCCCATCATCGAACCATCAGCGTTGGTCCCGGCTTTGTCAATGTGAAGTGAGGCATTCGTAATGTGATTGCGATAAATAATAGGAATCAAATTTGAGTTTCCACTATTCTTTATAATAGCATTATGGTAAATTGGGTTTAAATTTTGGTCAGATGTGCTGACGATTGAGTAATTGTGTTATTTGAATTCTGATTCGTATGGCGTTATTATCTGTTACTGAACTTCCGGCATTATAGTAAATTTGGTTTAAATTTTGGTCAGATGTGCAGATGATTGAGTAATTGTGATTTTTTAATTCTGATTCATATGTCATTATTAACTGTTACTGTACTTCCTGAAACATGGACAGGCTTTAGTTGTTTACCCTTACCAGTGTTAAAATTTTATGTTCCTTTCTAATTCAATAACAAATTTAGATTCCTTATCTCATTAATTCTATCTTGCATAGCCTAGTAACTTCCCTTTTATCATAACTCCACTAATTTTATGAATGAGGGCTATTTAAATACTAGTATAATTTGTCCTGTCACCTCAGTTATATTTAGCATAGGAGTGTGTTTGTGGTGGCTGATGTGGTAACCTCCCTGACTTGTGAACGCCACTGGGGTTCGGGTCCCACTCAAACTTGTTAATTCCTTTGGTCGCTGCAATCTCACCATCCTTGTAAGCTGTGGATGGGGAGTTTGGGGGAGTTGATAGGCCTATCTGCTGAGTCATCAGCAGCCATTGCCTGGTCCTCCTTGATTCTAGCTTGGGTGGAGAGGGGGGTTTGTGCACTGATAATATGTATATATGGTCAGTCTGTAGGGCATTGTCACTCTGTCATGAGCAGCAACAGGCAACAAATGTTATGAAACTAAATGGGAGATTTTTATTTTTAGAGATTTAATTTTGGGTAGGCTAGCATAGCCTAGAGCTAACTTTTTCTAGCCAATATTATGGATAGTTATTTTATCAATATAGTGGTAACTGTCAGTAGTTAATTGGTTTTAATATTAACAAGACAACTTCCTGTCTATTTTTATATCTGTGAATAATAATTTGTTGTTTGCAGACAACTCTTGTCATCTGTGTGTTTGGTACACTACTGTATTCACAAATTTTTTATAATGCAAAAATGCAACAATTCACACCAAATTACTTGACCTTGAAAAATCACCAGATAAGGCAAATCAAATGAGAAATTTAGGGTTAGAAATTACCAAATACAATGTCAAAAAGTGCAGGTAAAAACATGAAATTTAATATTGGAAATCAGTAAATAATAGTATTGAAAAATCGCCGAAGAACACATGTCAAAATGTTAAACTTAAGAGTTAGAAATGTGCAAATAATATTGTTACGGTCAGCAATATTAAAACGTAGTGTACATAAAATCTACTTTACAATTTTATTCCCTTATTAATTAGTTCAGCATAGGAAATACAGTACTCTATATTTAAGAATAATGTAAATATTTACAATATTTTACAACTCATAAAATACTCTCAGTTCACCTGTTAATCATAATTTACATAAGTTCTTAATGTTGTACAAGCCTTGAATTTATAAGTCTCTATGATGTGAAACTCAGATGATGACGAAGAGATTTTTTAAAAAACCTTCAAGACACTCCATTTTGACAGCCAGAAGGTCATTTATCACATTGTGTCAACATTAGTTGCATGTTTAATTACCTTGATGTAAAATTAGAAACGGATTTGCAATTAAAACTAAAATAATTAGAAATTATGAAATTCATTAGATAACTACAGTAACATAGAAAAAAGCTTTCGAGTACAAATTTACATAGTTGTAGGTATGGCTTTTCTCTCTTTATCAAACACTATTCTCTTTCAGATCAGTTAGTGGATAGTGGTTTTATGTACATGTACCATGATTGTGTTGATACTAAATTTGAGTCAAAAATAAAGGTGAAAAGATTCGTTTTATAAGGTGTTGACTTTGTTAAATCTAGTTTGTTATGCCTGTGTACTGCTGTGTCTTTCCAGGGAAATGTGGTAAAATGTGGTACTCGGCAAAATTAACCTTGGGTAATTTCATTGAAATAAACAACTTTTAAGAAATAATAGATTACAAGTAAGAAGTTATCACCTGCTCCGCACTCACAGTTGTTAATGATTTTTTCTATACAACTGTTTATGCGATAGGAAGGCTGAATAAAAATTGGCACTTGCTTGGAAGAGACTTTGTTTACTCATTCTTTCTTTTCAACAACCTCTCTTTCTCACAGGAACTTGTTTTATATTTGTTGAATCTTTTCACTTTTTAAATGAATATCACTCAAATCTCAGGTTGGTATTGAAGTAATTTATTTTAGTTTAGATGTGGTTTTATTATGTTTATATGTTCATATATTTAGAATCAGTTGTTGGTTCAAAGGTCAGGTGTTAAATGGCTCCTTGATTAAATAAAAAAAAGTACTTACATTATATCTCTCAATGGTCTTTGAAGTACAATCTCATCGATAATGTACCATATTCCTTCAACAAATTTCTTTTCTGCAGACAGTCAGGAAGATTATCTGATAAATTAGCCATTGAGCTGTCTGTGAGGGTAGCTCTCATCCAATATTTAATTCCAGCTTATTATTCCACAATTCAACATTAGTTTCTTGGTTAAAACCAACTTTTTATGCACATAGCTGGATCTTAGTAAAAGTTAAACAATTTTTATGGATGACCTTGAGAATCTGTAAGTATTTGATTAGTACTATAATTTGAATTGGTTCCTTATGCCTAAAATATCCTCCTCAAATAAATAATGTGATTGTCATGATCATGTGTAACTCATTTCGTGTTTTCAGCTTATAATGGTGAATGAGCCACACCTCACCCTGTTTGTGGGCGAGGCATTGGTTGGGAATGAAGCAGTGGATCAACTGGTAAAGTTCAACAGGGCTCTGGCTAATCATTCTGTGAAACATCCACCCCAAGGAATCGATGGAATTGTTCTCACCAAGTTTGATACTATTGATGATAAGGTCAGTGATTATATTTAAATAATGTGTTATTAATGTTTTCATTATCCTTTCACACTGACAAATGTCATTTACTGTTTTAATCAAGTGCTTAATAGTTTATTCCGTACTAGTATTATTTGCAATCCACTTTAAAAGATTATGACTTGCATAGGTTTAAACTATAAAAGTAGCATAATAGTGTTATTTTGTGCTTTATGTACACCATAGTTACTACCTTTCTCTTTTGTTTCTCAAATGGTCTCTTTCTTAATGTTTTTAAGTTTGTAACTCTCTCTCTCTCTCTCTGAAAGCAAAGAAAATCTGAGTTTATCACAAATCAAAAAAACCCTCCTTAGTGCTTCATCCATTTTCATTATAGTGTTTTAGGCCTTTGACATCTCTAATCAAAACATTTTAAGGAATTAAAATTACCAAAATATGAGGACCTCATCATGCTGCATTCTGGTTGAGGGTCCCTCATAGCTGCCCCCTCCCCCCCATTGGGTTTACTATAGTATTTCTTTTTCTAATTGTTATTACAACCTGGTACAGATGTGAATACAAAATAGAGTGATGTATATGTCGTCCTTTGTCTCCAAGTAATTGTTCATGCTGCAGACTTTACCACCCTGTTCCATTATACGGAGTTCCAATTATCCTATTGTAATATCAGTTTGGCAAAGTAAACGGTAGTAGGGGAAGTAGAAAATATCACCCCTCTTCTTCACCTTCGCATCTGAGGACTCTTCCGAATCAGTTGCTGTTTATCATACTCCATGTCTTAAAGTGTCAGAGTAGCTGATGCATTATCCAAGGTGGTGATATGAAAAGATAAGAAATTTTATATCCAATAATCTGGGAAATCACTTCTTGTTAAAAACAGAAAAATACAGTAGTCACCTTTAAAAATTGCTTCTAAACTGTACAAAGATAAAGTAATACATATGAAAAAAATTAAAATGTTATTAAAAAAAGAAAAAATGATTTTTATAAAATATTTAAATGCTATGAGAATTTCCTTTCCTATTATACTTTTAAATGAAATCATCTTTCAAATGCTTTTGAAATGAAATAGATTGGACAAGAAACGAAAACGAAGATAGAGTTTGAAGTAACCCCAAACTAATCTGGTTTTAATGGGGTAGAGTCATGTTCCATAATAAGAGCAAGCTGTATATGCTGTACTACTTTTGCTTTGTTTGTGAATCTAAGAAGTCTTATGAATCTTCAGGCATGGTGGTGCTTCTAGCCTAGCTTGCCATAGTTCAAACCTAAGATTAATTCCTCAAGTTTTACTTGGCAGTTTTAGTATGCTAGTCAGTAGGGTTAGGATGATATAACACACATTATAGAGTTTATTCTCTCTCCATGATCCACGCTGTCTCAATTACTTCAGGTCCTTCTATTGAGTAACCTTCGCATTTCTGTGATCCCTTCTGCTCTATCCGACCTCCTGATTCCTAGGTAAAAGACCAGACTGAGAGCTTGATCCATATATCCCTCTGTCAGCTGAAGTAAACGCTGATGAGAAACTTTTTTATACATATATTTATGACATGGTATATCTTATAGTTTCTGTGGAACAGGGAATCAGATTTTATTTAAACTTCAAGTTGTCCTTACAGGAATACAGAGATTGTTCTTTAATGGGAGTATGATTTCAGAAAAGCCAGAACTTGGGTGTTAGGATTTATAACGAGGTGTCGGTAGTTACTGGCGGGTGGCAGGAAAACACACCCAGGAGCCACCTTGATTTCAGCTGCTAAAGAGTATGGACATACCCTCGGTGTTCCTAAATTGGCTGCTTTCATTTTATTTTATCTCTGCAGTGTTTGGCAGCTGTTTGGTGTGGAATGGAGAAACTACATGTAGATTGATGCCCTGCCTTAATGTTCCTGGCTGTAAGTGTGGTACCTTTATTAGGAGGATTAATCATGTTGATCTCCATTCCTAGTGCCTTTCTTGAAGGGGATGTGATATTTGTAGTAATCCCCCTGTAAGGAATGTAGTGAATGGTCATTGCTACTGTAGGTGAAATATGGCAAGAGGAAGAAATTGAAGCACAATTTTTCACCTTCACAGTCTTCCCCAAGGATAAAGAAATCCTCTTGAGCTCCTCTTTCTCCCTCAGGTATTTTACCTTTTGAGACTTCTCTGTCTCCTTCCTCCAGCGGGATGGCGAAGAAGGACTACAACCCAGAATTTCTCATCCACTAGGTACGCATGAAATGATTCTACTGTATCTTGATTCCCATGAGTGAATTAGGTAACCCTCATCTCTCACTCTGTAGTGGGCCTGATGTGACAGACAAAAATGTAGCCAAGGACTTTGTTCTAAAGATGCTGTGACCTTTCGTAGGTTTGGAGGGCATCTTTCCACAGAGAGACTACTGCAAGCCCTTGCTAGGACTTTTCAGTCTCCTGCTGCTGCTGCTTCTGCCCATGCTGTCATGGCAGAAGTAGTGTCTTGTCGTAACTCCTTCTAGCCAGGCCAAGACTACTGTTGGTGCAATTGACAACAGATCCTCACCTTCAGTAGCCCCATCACCTCTTACTAATTCCTATCCTATGATGACTTCTGGGAAGCAGAGGAAATGATCTTGTCTTCCAACCTGATTTCAATCTCTCCATTTGCAAGCTGCTGCTCACATTCCGAAGGTGGAAAAAAGTGATTCTCTTGTGCACAGCCTGCTGCCCCTCTCATGAACATGTGTGACGAGGTTGCCTCCACTTCCCCCTCAGAACTATC
The DNA here is from genome assembly GCF_036898095.1 of Palaemon carinicauda. NCBI lineage: Eukaryota > Metazoa > Arthropoda > Malacostraca > Decapoda > Palaemonidae > Palaemon > Palaemon carinicauda. The sequence continues at coordinate 11,195,832 of NC_090732.1, forward strand.
TCCAGCTGAGAGCACAAGGAGCGGCCACACCACTTTTGAGGCTGGATCTTCAGAGTCTTCTCATCACAGAGCATGAGACAAGATTTTGAAGCACTGCGAGAGTCTTCATGCCCCCAGTCTGCACTTGCTCTTTTGAAGAAGAGGTCTCACATGAGGAAAATCCTCATGTTCGACGTGCCCCTCAACGCATGGCGCTCACCTGTTTGTGCTCGCTCAGATGTTCGACAGAGTTCAGCCATCTACAGTAGTACCAGAGTGCATTCACCATAACCCCTTGAGTACTCTTCTGTGGATGCACACACACCCTAAGCGCATATGCACTACTGTTCAAGCACTCTCCTGTTTGCAGTATCAAACTTGTACCATCTCCCTCACCCACTGAGGTGTACAGTGCCCTCCTGGTGATATGCACCTGGCTGCAGCAGCAGCATACCTATACACTCGCCCTCACCTGTTCGGGCTCACAATCAATCCCACAAGCTCATGCTTTTCTGTTTGGCAGCGCCCACTTATTAGAGATAGCCCACCTATACGTTTTCTCTCACTTAGAGAGGTGTACTGTTCACACACACCTTGCAAGAGCTCTCCTAAATGCCCACACTCTCCTGTTTGCACTCATTGCAATAACTCCCCTGTTAATTATCCCTCACAGATGGAAGTACATTCCTATGTGCATGCACATCCTTGTTCATGCTTGCACCTGCCTAAAAGTGTCTGCATTGGCTGTCACTCGCCTGAGAAAACGTGTGCCTGTATGTGGTCAGCAGAGGCTAAGCAATCACCTGTGCAGTCAACCTTGAGAGTGAAAGTGCACCGAACTGTTCAAGCGCGCTTTTGTGATAACTCACCAACTCCTGTTTGCTACCGTTCATCTATTTGTAAGCACTCACCTGCGGGAAAACTCGCACAATCTTTGGAAAAGGCACCTCCTGTTTGCGAAGGGGCACCTGTTTGCAAGCGCTTTCTTTTTATTGAGGAAGCTCAGGTTCACGAGCCCAAAGCATACATGCAAACAGTCGCAAGCGCAGTCCTTAGAATTTCGATGATATCCATGTCATATTGGATTCGTTCTATCCTTTCATAGGAAAGTCCTTGGAGACCATACAGCACTTTAACCCCCCAAAAAAGGTAAAAGAAAGTTTTTCATTCAACCAGGAGTGTGCTCTTAAGCTGAGAATGCATGAATACATTATTGGCATTAGAGATAAATTTACAGCAGAGGTGAAGGAATAACAAAGTTCTCCTTTTGTCAACAGTGTGACGTTGTTTCAATCCCGCTATGATGTACACTACATCATCTACACTAGTCCACACTTGCGATGGAATAAACAATAGCTGTGTTGTTATTCAGTAACAAAAAGTGTATATCAGTAGGTTAAACAGAACCGCCAGTCAGCTACAGTTGTCAGGAAACTGCAAAACTCTTGATAATATCACTCGTGAATAAAAACTAGAAGGTATTAAAACAAACCGTTAGGTCGCCGGAAGTACATGTGTACTATTCGGCGTCTGAAAACCAAGCGGTTATCTAGTGTGCTGTGGGGTTGGAGGTCTGTTCCCCGGCTAGAAATTACCAACATCTCATTATAAACCTTATCAGCAAGTTCCAACTATGTTGAATGCATACTCTTATTAAAGGATGAGGGTTTGTATGTGTAGAAACAAATAAGAGTAAACTCTCAAAATTACAGTATGCTGTAGTTTGTAATTCCTAAGAGGCATATGGTGTTGAAGTAATTTGAGATGAAGATACTGTGTTGGGATTTGCAGAATTATGAATTTACAAACATTTCTTATGATTATTGCAGTACACATTTCCAAGTTTTTAACCTTTTCTGTTAGAATTTGTATCATAGATTGCCATCTTCACAGCACTATCTGACAAAGTGTGTCTATGTACTTTGTATGTTTTTCTTTTTACAATAAGATTAATTGAATAAATTGCACTCTTTGAAAATGTGTTTGTTATATTTTTTCATTTCTATACACTACTGTACAGTTGAAGAAATAAATAATTGACATCTCTGAATTTTAAAACACTTCTTCATATGCTGATTTCAAAGCACATATTACTCATGCATAGATATACTAGAAAGATAGCATTATCTGAAGATTGGTATCATTTACCAATATACACGAGATTTTCAATATTCTTATTTTCTAAAGATGGAAGATTGAATTTCTTTTTCTTTTGTTAACAGGTTGGAGCTGCTATTTCTATGACATACATTACTGGACAGCCCATTGTATTCGTTGGCACTGGCCAGACTTACACCGATCTCCGGAAATTGGACGCAAAAGCTGTCGTACATGCGCTTATGAAGTAAACTTTCTCTGAAATTGAAGGCTGTGATGGGTTGGGTCTTTATAGTGGTTGTTAATTAGCTTTTCCTTCATGACTAATTATTTTATCTGGTCTTCTATGGGAGTTCACTTCTGCTATTCACATAGGTTAGGAACTGGTTTAACCCTCTCATGCTGGGTTGGTTATGAGGCCGTGCATGTCAGCCGGTAGTGTTATAACGCCCCAAGAATATTTGTTAATAAACTTTCGTATCAAAGGAACGAAGCTATGCTAGAAAAAATAATAAAAATATAAGTGAAACAGTTGAAAGTTTGAGTTAAATATATTACCTTAACTGTTACTATTATCGTCAAGGTTAATCATAATTTCCTTAAAACTATTTCTTAGATTATCACCATTATTTAAATAAAAAAAAAAAAAGACAGTTAATGAAAACATTAGTATCTTAAAATTTTGTGCCCTCAAACTTACTTTTCCATTTTCATTTTGCATATATAAATTCTGATAACAGGAAAAGCTAAATAGATTCTCATACATTTAGGGGGGATAGTTATAAAAGAAAACAAAATCTTCTAGACCTCTCTAGCATATAATGTTGTCATCCAAATCTAGAATCATTTCCAAAAACGGTGGAGCATCTGTGCCACCCGTCATTTAAGGGTTAATCTGTGTTACAAAAGAAAAGTGTGGTATAATTGTATTTTTATAAAATATATTTATCGTGTATAGATCAGGAGAGTTGAAATGTCCTTCAGTCTGCTTGGTCCAGAGTTATAAATTTACCCCCTTTTTTTTTTTTTTCTTAATCCTACTTTAGATGATTGTAACTTCAACTCAGACCTGTGAATATTACCAAATCATAAAGAAGAAAGCCTATTGTTGAAGCCTGATTTATTTCTTCTCAAAATTGAATGTCTAAGAAAAATTTATTTTTTATAACCCAGTTCAAGTTTTACATGATAGCTTGCTAACTGTATACTGTGCTGATTTTCATATGGAATTTTTATGTATCTTTATCGTCCTTTGTTTGTTTCTGTTTTCTTTATATTTTCTGTACCATTCCATTTGTTACTTTAACACCACTATTATCTTAAGTTTATTCTCTTAGATGAAAGTAAGGTATACATTTCCTATCATAATATTGCTTTTCCCATCATAGTAGCATTACTGACCTTCATATTTTGAACAGATTAAAGAATCCTTGAATTTTTATCCATGGTTGATGCATATATTTAAAATGGAGACCACAAATATGTTGATCATTTTTATTGCTGTGGTACAGTAAATAAAAATATTTATTTTTAAGGTATACCTCTCCAATGATAATATCCAATTCCATTTACCCCTACTGGAAGACATAAAATATATGACTTGATTTAGCCTGTTTATCCTTCTCCTTGGTCACAGAACTTTCAAGAAGCCTTGTACATAAATGTATTAGTGTTAATCAAGCAAAAGGACTATATATATATATACAGTAAGACCTTATCTAGAATCATTATGGTATGAGCACACCCTCTGCGGTTGCATGATTATGCTGATAATTGTTGACGCAAACTTTATGGTGGTTTGAAAATTTACAAATCTATAAACTGAAGTACTGTACACTCCAAAAGTGAAAGAAACTATAATTAAATACAATGCATTGTTAGTATTGCTTATCACACACTAAAGAACTGTATTTACTTTCTTCATACTGTTCTGTAGAGCACAGTACACTATATAATATTAAATAATTTACAGATACAATGAAGTACTGTAGTACTGTACTGTACCTGT
>NC_090732.1:11206876-11209376 GCF_036898095.1 Palaemon carinicauda
TTAGATATATCTTTATATGAATATAATTTTCATATAAGAGTTTCATATGTTAAACTTTATCCCGACATCATAAGTACCTTAATTCATTCTAAATTTCACGGTTTATACAAATATCTATTTTTACTCGCATTAATCCCTCAGCTTTTGCTTTACAAAAGTAAAGCACTCAGTTTGAGAGTTTTCCACACATTTTCAAAAGAACGTTTATTGGCACCGGTTCCAAAATGGACACGGCTCCAAAATGGACCACGGCTCATAATGATCGCCGGGTCCAAAATGTACCCCGGCTCCAAAAATGGACTTCGGCTCCAAAAATGGACCCCGGGCTCCAAAAATGGACCTAGGCTCCAAGAATGGGACCTCGGCTCCAAAATGGGCCGCCGTGGCTCCAAAATGGACCACGGCTCACATAATGATCGCCGGGTCCAAAATGTACCCCGGTTGCAATATGGGCCCTGGCTCAAAAATGGACCCCGGCTCCAAAATGGACCCCGGCTGCAAAATGGGATGACGGCTCCATAGTGATCGCCAGGTCCAAAATGTACCCTGGTTGTAAAATGGACCTCGCCTCTATAAAGGACCCCGGCTCCAAAATGGACCCCGGCTCAAAAATGGACCCCAAGATCCAAGATAGGCCTCGGCCCCATAATGTTCGCGAGGTCCAAAACGTACTCCGGCTCCAAAATGGACCCCGCCTCCAAAATGGACCCCAGGATCCAAGATAGGCCTCGGCCCCATAATGTTCGCGAGGTCCAAAACGTACTCCGGCTCCAAAATGGACTCCGGTTCAAAAATGGACCCCGGTTCTAAAATGGACCCCAGTTCTAAATTGGACCCCGGTTCCAAAATGGACCCCGGCTCGAAAATGGACCCCGGTTCCAAAATGGACTACGGCTCCATAATGTTCATCAAGTCCAAAATGGACCCCGGATCCAAAATGGACCCAGGTTCCAAAATGGACCCAGGTTCCAAAATGGACCCCGGTTCCAAATTGGACCCCGGCTCCATAATGATCACTGGGTCCAAAATGTACCCCAGTTGCAAAATGGACCTTGGTTCTTAAAAGCACCCTGGCTCCAAAATGGACCCTGTTTCCAAAAGGATCCTGGCTCCAAAAAGGACCCAGGCTCCATAAAAGACCTTTGGTCCAAAAAGGATCCGGGCTCCAAAATGGACCTCGGCTCCAAAAAAGGAACCCTGCTCCAAAATGGACCTCGGCTCCAAAAAGGGACCTTGGCTCCATAGTGGACCCCGGCTCCAAAAAAGGACCCTAGCTCCAACATGGACCCAGGCTCCAAAATGTACCTTGGCTCCAAAAAAGGAACCTAGCTCCAAAATGGACCTCGGCTCCAGAAAGGACCCTGGCTCCAAAATGGACACCGGCTCCAAAATGGACCCCAGGTCCAAAATGGACCCCAGGATCCAAGATAGGCCTCAGCCCCATAATGTTCGCGAGGTCCAAAATGTACCCCGGCTCCAATATGGACCCCGGGTCCAAAATGGACTCCGGTTCAAAAATGGATCCCGGTTCAAAAATGGACCCCCAGTTCTAAATTGGACCCCGGTTCCAAAATGGACCCCGGCTCCAAAATGGACCAAAGCTCCAAATTGGACCATGGCTCCATCATGTTCGCCAGGTCCAAAATGTACCCTGGCTTCAAAATGGACCCCAAGCTTCGAAATGGACCCCTGTTCCAAATGGACCACGGCTCCATAATGTTCGTCAGGTCCAAAATGGATCCCGGCTCCAAAATGGACCCATGTTCCAAAATGGACCCCAGTTCTAAATTGGACCCCGGGTCCAAAATGGGCCCCGGGTCCAAAATGGGCCCCGGATCCAAAATGGTCCACGGCTCCAAAATGGACCACGGCTCCATAATGATCACTGGGTCCAAAATGTACCCCGGTTGCAAAATGGACCTTGGCGCCAAAAAGCAACCTGGCTCCAAAATGGACCCTGGCTCCAAAAGGGACCGCAGTTCCAAAAAGGACCCTTGGCTCCAAAATGGACGTAGGCTCCAAAAAGGACCCTGGCTCCAAAAAAGACCCTGGCTCCAAAATGGACCTTGGCTCCAAAAAGGGACCCTGGCACCATAGTGGGCCCCGGCTCCAAAAGGACCCTGGCTCCAAAAAGGACCTCGGCTCCAAAAAGGACCCTGGCTCCAACATGGAACCCGGCTCCAAAGTGAACCTCGGCTCCAAAAAAGGACCTAGCTCCAAAATGGACCTCGGCTCCATTAAAGACCCTGGCTCCAGAATGGACACCGGCTCCAAAATAGGACCCCAGCTCCAAAATGGACCCCGACTCGAAAATTGGACCACGGCTCCATAATGTTCGCGAGGTCCAAAATGGACCCCGGCTCCTAAATGGACTCTGGTTCCAAATGGACCCCGGTTTCAAATTGGACCCAGTTCTAAAATGGGACCATGGCTCCATAATGATTGCCGGGTCCAAAATGTACCCTTGTTGCAATATGGACCCCGGCTCCAAAATGGACCT
>NC_090732.1:11224376-11236876 GCF_036898095.1 Palaemon carinicauda
AAAGCATCTCTGTAGAAATCAATTACTCATTTTAATGAGTTTTCGGGACAGTATGTCCCTATCTCGTTTCAGAAGCAACCTTTCCTATAAAATACTTATTCCCCATTGTCTTTAGATCGTTTTGAGAATAGTCCTTGATATTGAAATAATACTGGATCGCATGTCAACATGTCTGTTATGCGTACAACATATCACAGCTTCATTTAATATATATGAATTGGATCTGGAATAGGGGACAACGTATCAAATGTGATACATGCTCATAGTCATGTTAGTTTAACTATAGTTTCTTGTCCGTGAAATTTTTAGAAATTAAAGAGGCGCTGCTGGGAGGAAGGACGCTGGTAACTGGTACAACAAATGGATATACGCTACCGTGGTTTAAGCGATGTCAGGCAGGGCAGCCGATCTGGAATAAGGGACAACGTATCAAATGTCATGTTAGTTTAACTATAGTTTCTTGTCCGTTAAAGTTCTAGATTGGGAAGGGGCAATGCTGGGACGAAGGACGCTGGTGATGGGTACAACAAATGGATATACGCTACCGTGGTTTAAGCGATGTCAGGCAGGGCAGCCAATCGGGACTATGGTCTACTCCAAAGCCAAAGCAAAGTCCTTCAGAAGAAGGAAACTGTGCTTATCCCATACAAATGGGAAAAAAAGCACGTTAATAGAAGAAGGAGGGAGACATGAATACCAGGGAGATATGAAGAAGGTCTTTTCTATAAAAGTCTGTATGAATTAATTCAGCTTTTTCTTCTTAATCAATTAGCTTCTCTATAGTTATAGATATATGATATAATTGTTATGAATATATCATATTTTTTTTTCTTTGAAAAATACCCCCGTTTTATTAAAACGCTTATGGAATTAGAATCTACATAGCCAAGACTTCTATGATCAAAAAAGAAAAAATGTCTATTAAGTAAAGACACAAACCATATATATATATATTATATATATATATATATATATATGCTTGTGTATGTAAATATAGATGAATATGTGTATGTATAAATCTAAGTTATATATTGATGAATGTGAGTGATTTTATGTCACTAATTGTAAGCAAAATATTTATTTATTTTTCAAACTTTAATTCACAATTAACGCTTTAATATCTTATTAATATAAGTATATATGCACATGTATATGTGTATATAATATATATATATATACATACATATATTTATATGCATATATATGTGTGTATATATATATATATATATATATATATATATATATATAGACAAAGAGAGAGAGAGAGAGAGAGAGAGAGAGAGAGAGAGAGAGAGAGAGAGAGAGAGAGAGAGAGAGAGAGAGAGAGGGGTAAATAAAATAATGTATTTCATTGTATTTGAAATATATTGCATGTACTCTTTCCAATTTATTCACACATTGTAAGTGTTTCTCCACATAAACACTGTTCAAGTACCCAAACTATATTAACGTATTTAGTTACAGGAAAATAAGTGACATGTTTTTATAAAACTGTAAGAGAAGAATCCTACTTAGTTTTATCTTTCAATTTTTGTTAGATATATCTTATATGAATATAATTTTCATATAAGAGTTTCATATGTTAAACTTTATCCCGACATCATAAGTAGCTTAATTCATTCTAAATTTCATCGGTTTATACAAATATCTATTTTTACTCGCATAATCCCTCAGCTTTTGCTTTACAAAAGTAAAGCACTCAGTTTGAGAGTTTTCCACACATTTTCAAAAGAACTTTTATTGACACCGGTTCCAAAATGGACTCCGGTACCAAAATGTATCCCGGTTCCAAAAAGGACCACGGCTCCAAAATGGACCACGGCTCCATAATGATCGCCGGGTCCAAAATGTACCCCGGCTCCAAAAATGGACTTCGGCTCCAAAAATGGACCCCGGCTCCAAAAATGGACCCCGGCTCCAAAAATGGACCTAGGTTCCAAGAATGGACCTCGGCTCCAAAATGGGCCGTGGCTCCAAAATGGACCACGGCTCCACAATGATCGCCGGGTCCAAAATGTACCCCGGTTGCAATATGGGCCCTGGCTCCAAAAATTGACCCCGGCTCCAAAATGGACCCCGGCTGCAAAATGGATGACGGCTCCATAGTGATCGCCAGGTCCAAAATGTACCCTGGTTGTAAAATGGACCTCGCCTCTATAAAGGACCCCGGCTCCAAAATGGACCCCAGGATCCAAGATAGGCCTCGGCCCCATAATGTTCGCGAGGTCCAAAACGTACTCCGGCTCCAAAATGGACCCCGCCTCCAAAATGGACCCCAGGATCCAAGATAGGCCTCGGCCCCATAATGTTCGCGAGGTCCAAAACGTACTCCGGCTCCAAAATGGACTCCGGTTCAAAAATGGACCCCTGTTCTAAAATGGACCCCAGTTCTAAATTGGACCCCGGTTCCAAAATGGACCCCGGCTCGAAAATGGACCCCGGCTCCAAACTGGACCACGGCTCCATAATGTTCGCCAGGTCCAAAATGTACCCTGTCTCCAAAATGGAAACCCAGCTTCGAAATGGACCCCGGTTCCAAAATGGACTACGGCTCCATAATGTTCGTCAAGTCCAAAATGGACCCCGGCTCCAAAATGGACCCAGGTTCCAAAATGGACCCAGGTTCCAAAATGGACCCCGGTTCCAAATTGGACCCCGGCTCCAAAATGGACCCCGGCTCCAAAATGGACCATGGCTCCATAATGATCACTGGGTCCAAAATGTACCCCGGTTACAAAATGGACCTTGGCTCTAAAAAGCACCCTGGCTCCAAAATGGACCCCGGCTCCAAAATGGACATCGTTTCCAAAAAGGACCCTGGCTCCAAAAAGGACCCTGGCTCCAAAAAGGACCTTAGGTCCTAAAAGGATCCGGGCTCCAAAATGGACCTCGGCTTCAAAAAAAGAAACCTGGCTCCAAAATGGACCTCGGCTCTAAAAAGGACCTTGGCTCCATAATGGACCCCGGCTCCAAAAAGGACCCTGGCTCCAAAATGGACCTTGGCTCCTAAAAGGATCCTAGCTCCAACATGGACCCAGGCTCCAAAATGTACCTTGGCTCCAAAAAAGGAACCTAGCTCCAAAATGGACATCGGCTCCAGAAAGGACCCTGGCTCCAAAATGGACACCGGCTCCAAAATGGACCCCAGGTCCAAAATGGACTCCAGGATCCAAGATAGGCCTCGGCCCCATAATGTTCGCGAGGTCCAAAATGTACCCCGGCTCCAATATGGACCCCGGCTCCAATATGGACCCCGGCTCCAAAATGGACTCCGGTTCAAAAATGGACCCGGTTCAAAAAGGGACCCCAGTTCTAAATTGGACCCCGGTTCCAAAATGGACCCCGGCTCCAAAATGGACCAAAGCTCCAAAATGGACCATGGCTCCATTATGTTCGCCAGGTCCAAAATGTACCCTGGCTTCAAAATGGACCCCAGCTTCGAAATGGACCCCTGTTCCAAAAGCGACCACGGCTCCATAATGTTCGTCAGGTCCAAAATGGACCCAGGTTCCAAAATGGACCCCAGTTCTAAATTGGACCCCGGGTCCAAAATGGGCGCTGGGTCCAAAATGGTCCACAGCCCCAAAATGGACCACGGCTCCATAATGATCACTGGGTCCAAAATGTACCCCGGTTGCAAAATGGACCTTGGCGCCAAAAAGCACCCTGGCTCCAAAATGGACCCCGGCTCCAAAAGGGACCACAGTTCCAAAAAGGACCTTGGCTCCAAAATGGACGTAGGCTCCAAAAAGGACCCTGGCTCCAAAAGGGACCATGGGTCCAAAAAGGATCCGGGCTCCAAAATGGACCTCGGCTCCAAAAAATGAACCTGGCTCCAAAATGGACCTCGGCTCCAAAAAGGACCCTGGTACCATAGTGGGCCCCGGCTCCGAAAAGGACCCTGGCTCCAAAAAGGACCCTGGCTCCAACATGGACCCCGGCTCCAAAATGAACCTCGGCTCCAAAAAAGGAACCTAGCTCCAAAATGGACCTCGGCTCCAAAAAAGACCCTGGCTCCAGAATGGACACCGGCTCCAAAATGGACCCCAGCTCCAAAATGGACCCTGACTCGAAAATGGACCACGGCTCCATAATGTTCGCGAGGTCCAAAATGGACCCCGGCTCCAAAATGGACTCTGGTTCCAAAATGGACCCCGGTTCCAAATTGGACCCCAGTTCTAAAATGGACCATGGCTCCATAATGATCGCCGGGTCCAAAATGTACCCTTGTTGCAATATGGACCCCGGCTCCAAAATGGACCTCGGCTCCAAAAAGGACGCAAGGTCTAAATATATATTTATACTTCCATAATCCCTCAGCTCTCGCTTCTACAAAAGTAAATACTGTAACTCAGTTTGAGAGTTTTCCAGAGATTTTCAAAAGAACTTTTATTGTCCAACAAGGAAAATTTAGCTTACACCTATTTCCTGAGGGATTTCCTGGGATTTAAGGGAATTTCTAACAATAACAAAACCAAAATATTTTTTCTCAAAATCTCAAAAAAGTCGCTCCGGCCTTAAGCCATCTTGTTCACGCACAACTGACGATTAATGATTCCAAAATTTTACAGCCTTTGAATAAGACAGCTTTTCTGGCTTTAGGATACAGCAATCTAAATTGCGTGCTGCTGAAAATAAATATTTTTTCAAGAATGGGAAAAGTTTTAGAATAAAATGGTACCATGATGTTTCATTCCTTGGGCATAATGGCAGTGATGCGGCCTTACCAGTTTTAGTTTGTACACACACACATACATACATATATGTATGTATATGTATATATATAAGAATATATATATATATATATATATATATATATATATATATGTATATGTATATATATATATATATATATATATATATATATATATATATATGCGTGTGTGTATGTGTGTGTATGTGTGTGCATGTATTATATACATACATACATACATACATATATATACATATAAAGTATGTATATCTATACAGTATTTATGCATGCACATACATACATACATATACACACATATATACATTATATATATATTTTTATATATATATATATATATATATATATATATATATATATATATATATATATATCAATATGTATAAACACAGTAAGTGTCTATATAACCTATATATATATATATATATATATATATATATATATATATATATATATATATATTTATGTATGCATATACAGTGTATATATATACATAGTATATATATGTATACATATATACAATATATATATAAATATATATATATATATATTATATATACGATATATATACATATATATATAATATATATATGTATATATATATGTATATATATATATACATATATATATATATATATATATATATATATATATATATGTGTGTGTGTGTGTGTGTGTGTGTGTTTGTGTATATACATAGCAATTAAGACTTCTAACGACCCATGTAATACGTAATGGTTCAGTTACGAGTTTCCTATTAATTTGCGGTATTTATTTAATGTAGTTGACATCCAAAAGTTTGTATAAAAATATATAGGCCTACTGCTTATATAATCTTTCTAATATTATTATTATTATTATTATTATTATTATTATTATTATTATTACTTGCTAAGCTACAACCCTAGTTGGAAAAGCAGGATGCTAAAGGCCTATGAGCTCCAACGGGGAAAATAACCCAGTGAGAAAAGGAAACTATTATTATTATTATTATTATTATTATTATTATTATTATTATTATTATTATTATTACTTGCTAAGCTACAACCCTAGTTGGAAAAGCAGGATGCTATAAGCCCAGGTGCCCCAACAGGGAAAATAGGCCAGTGATGAAAGGAAAGAAGGAAAAATATTTTAATAACAGTAACAACATTAAAAAAAATAATTCCTATATAATCTATAAAAACTTTAACAAAACAAATTTTGTAAATTAATCCAAACAATCTTATTAAATAACAAAAAGGAATGGAATTGAAAGTAATTTTTCTTCTGATTAAATTCTCATTGACTAAATATTCCCTTGTTTAAGCTCTTGGGGTCTTTTGGGGGTAAACATTATGTAATATTAACTAACTGAGAGGAAAGCTAATCAAAGAAACCAACAATTTATTTGGTATAGCTTCTATTTCAACTACCTAATCCCTTTCAAATTGCCGTGAGTGTTCTTTACTAAAAACATTGGATCTTTCACTGAACCAGCCAAAAGATATCACCCCCCAAAATAAAAGAAAAAAAGAAAAAAACTGCACCAGCTATGGTCATAAAAATAGGACACGAGATTGAATAACAGTGAAAAAACATATTTACTTTTATTTTGAAGGTAGCATTTCATCTTTCATCTCCCTCTATGTTCTAGAATAGCATTGGGTATGATTGAACAATAAAGTAATGGGGGGGGGGATGAAATTTGCACTCCCCCAAGAGAGATTATTTCATCAAACTTTCAACGGCTCCATAAAGCACTAAAGAGGTGGAAGACCTAGGCCTACATTGCTGAGGACTTAGAAGCGTGAAGTAGGAGATGATGAATGGAGAAGTATTGATTTAAAAACTCAAAATAGAGGCGACTGGAGAAATCTAACTGAGGCCCTTTACGCCAATAGACGTAGGTGAAGATGATGATGATGATGATGATGATGAAGATAAGGTCACTCGTATAAAATCGTAGAGACATTCAATGGCTGATAGCAGTAAATGAAATCTTCTTATGCAAATGCCTTTCTTGTATATCCAGATTACTTTCGAAAACTCTCGCTTTTTCGCGAAAAGGAGTTTATCCTTCGAAGCTGTAGAATTACGCTTTGGATTACATTGTTCGTTATTTATATATTCATAGCTGAGTCAGCGAAGTTTATGTTTGAATTCAGGGCCCTGTAAGTGGAAGATTTTGGCTGAAAGATAACTATCTAATTTTTATAACCAATACTTGATCAGCTTCATGCATATGCACAAAATTCTCATTAGTTTCTCATTAGTATATATATACATATATATATATATATATATATATATATATATATATATATATATATATATATATATATATGCATTAAAATACAAAATTTTCCGTGTATTTATGATAAATAAAATAACCCAAAATGTATGAAAAATAGAAGTTTATTTAGCTTTCGAAGGGACCAGCTCCCTTCCTCTTCAGAATATTCTGAAGAGGAAGGGAGCTGGTCCCTTCGAAAGCTAAATAAACTTCTATTTTTCATACATTGTGGGTTATTTTATTTATATATATATGTATATATATATATATATATATATATATATATATGTATATATATATATGTATATATATATATATATATATATATATATATATATATATATATATATATATATATATATATATATGTATATATATATATATATATATATATATATATATATAAATATATATACTGTATATGCATATATATTGTTGGTTTAATGCCTCCTGATTTCTGTTGGCCAGCATCTGTCTTCGGACCGTTGTAGTAGTGCGTCCGAGACAGCACTGTTTAGACAAAACTATGTCTATATATAGCCCTTTCAACATTCCTCCTTCAAATGTTGAATTGAGAATGAAGGCTAAATAAGAAAAATTCTTTATGATCCTCCACAGGAAACTCATCTGTTGCAAGTCATAACTCTTATAGGCACAATGACCCATTCTGGTCTTTCTCTCCCAATCTCTTTACTTCCTGAACAGTAAGGTCTTTCTGGTGCAATTATTCTTCCACTATGTCTTTCCCATCCTTTTTAGGTAGATTTATCCTTCTCGACGCTAACTTTTATATAATATACAATCTTTCCAATAAAATATTGTTTTTCATTTTACCAACATAACCATTTTGACTAAAACCTTTCTGATCTTTCTTATATCTGGCGTAGATATTTACAAAAATACTTGACCTTTACGCTTTTATCATCCATTTTTTATACTCGAAAAATACTTCACTTATAATTCATCTCAACAGCTTCAGCTGTTTTCCTTATATTTGTATTCTTTATCCTTGCATCCCTTCCATGCTCGAGGCTTCAACAACAATTCTTTAATAAAATTCACTTTTCACTACCCGACACAAACATCTCTTACTTAATAACTTTTAACAGACCCTGATACTTTCTTTGCATAACCATTCCAAAAGCTCAACTATTATATCACACGCTTTACATCACTAGGCCTATAAAAGGAAACGAATTGAAATTTAAAGAAAAGAAATGTTCATATAGCGATGCAAATAACAAGATATCTAATGAGCCACCGTCACAGTTCCTGACAAACTGTAGTCTCGTTGCTCAAGTTTTCTTTCTGCAGTTAGTTTCTTCACTACTATCCAGGCCGTTTCAATCCGTTATTTAATGTTGTTTTAAGTTCCTCTGTTCGAACGGGGTCGGTTCCGCGAATTCAGGGATGGTCTCCCTTGTGCGCTGTTAAAAATTTGCATTAAAAAAACGGTAATTTCCTGGCAACATTAATTCCAGGATTTTGACCTTTTTAAAAACGGATCTATTGACGTAAATGAGTGATACTACTGTCACCAACCTGTAAAAGATATTAATAAAGTAAGGTAAAATTACGGCCGCCTGTATCTTACTGAAATACGACCGGGAACAATATATTTTTATGGTGAATATCCGAATAAAATTACGTTTTTTTTTTTTTTTTTTTTTTTTTTTTTTTTTTTTTTTTTAAGTGTGTAGCCTAAACTGTGAAATTACCTTGATCCCCGATTCCAGTGTCCTTGGAGCGGCGTCACTCCTCACAACAGCTTGTAGTTTCGTGGCTCCAGCATTCTCTCTTCAATGAAATAGTTTCTGTATGAAATATGAAAACTACATGTAAGTCATGCTATTCAATATCTGATACCGACTCGTGCTTCAGACCACTTTTTACAAGTTTTTTCGTTATCACTACGATAGCTGGACGATGAAGAATTATGCTTCAATATAAAGGATCTAAATAGAGAAATATGTAGAAACTAAAATTAATTAAGAAATATTGAATAAAAATAATCTCAAAAATTCTTTTAGATATAAAATTTCATGATTAAATACAAGACTTCGTATTACGTGAAGCCCCATCTCACCAGCCTCATCTCCTCTGCGAGGAAGCCTTCGGTCACATTTTTGCAACGGGTTGAGAGTCTTTTCTTGATAAATTATAGACTTTTAAACTGAAAAAAAAGGAATGTATTTATGTATGATGACATCTAAGAATCAGTACAAATAAAATTGAAGCATACACTTCAAAATTTGCTTTAAAAAACGGTGAACGCTGGCAACATATATTCCGGGATTTTTACCATTTTAAAAACGGATATATTGACGTAAAGGAGTAATATTCCGGTCACTAACCCGTAGAAGATAATAACGAAGTAGGGTAGAATAACGGTCGTCAGTATTTTACTGAAATACGGCTGAGAAAAATAGATTTTTACGGAGAATTTCCGATTAAAATTACGGTTTTTTTTAACAGTGTATAATGAAAAGATAATTACAACAAGGAAGTTTACAAATGTCTGCATCAGCCATAAAGATAAATTTCTATCTTATGGTTTAAACGTAAATTTTGAAATAATAAAAACTTTAGTACTCCGGCTGATGTATCAAGAACGAAATTCCACGAGAGCTTCATAGCCAAAACTTCGACAAAATTCATTAAGGTTATCACAAAAATAAATTATATTTACGAGAGTATAGAAAATGCAAAATAGAAATTTTACAGAACAGACTACACACGACAAGAAGTGATAATTTTGGAAAAAGTAAGACATCAAACGTCTGATTTTAGGAAAACTATATTTGAGATTACTTACGGAAGAGAAAATCAAGACGAAAAAGGTAAGGCAGTTTAGGGATGAAAGAGAAAAACCTAATATGTGACAAATTTGAAAAGGCATTTCACTAAAAGTTTATCTTGTAATCCTTTTTTTTTTACAATGTTGTACAGTAATCCTGTCTTCACTGATTACATTCGCAACGAAGGTTATGTTTTGATAGGCGTGTATTTATTTGATTTTATGTCTGTCTGTGTGTTTGTATTCGCATAACTCAAAAACTATTTGACCGAATCCAATGAAATTTGGTGGGATAGCTGGCCATGATCCATGAACAATTTAATTAGATTTTGGGGGTTAGCCGACATCAGCAAATGAAACAAAACAAAAAAGGGGACCTCTACTCTCTACGTTCCTCCAGCCTAACAAGGGACTCGGAGGCAGCAGCAGGGCCTACTGGAACTGCGTCACAATCGCTCGCCATTCATTCCTATTTCTAGCACGCTCTCTTGCCTCTCTCACATCTATCCTCCTATCACCCAGAGCTTTCTTCACACCATCCATCCACCCAAACCTTGGCCTTCCTCTTGTACTTCTCCCATCAACTCTTGCATTCATCACCTTCTTTAGCAGACATCCATTTTCCATTCTCTCAACATGGCCAAACCACCTCAACACATTCATATCCACTCTAGCTGCTAACTCATTTCTTACACCCGTTCTCACTCTCACCACTTCGTTCCTAACCCTATCTACTCGAGATACACCAGCCATACTCCTTAGACACTTCATCTCAAACACATTTAATTTCTGTCTCTCCGTCACTTTCATTCCCCACAACTCCGATCCATACATCACAGTTGGTACAATCACTTTCTCATATAGAACTCTTTTTACATTCATACCCAACCCTCTATTTTTTACTACTCCCTTAACTGCCCCCAACACTTTGCAACCTTCATTCACTCTCTGACGTACATCTGCTTCCACTCCACCATTTGCTGCAACAACAGACCCCAAGTACTTAAACTGATCCACTTCCTCAAGTAACTGTCCATTCAACATGACATTCAACCTTGCACAACCTTCCCTTCTCGTACATCTCATAACCTTACTCTTACCCACATTAACTCTCAACTTCCTTCTCTCACACACTTTTCCAAATTCTGTCAATAATCGGTCAAGCTTCTCTTCTGTGTCTGCAACCAGTACAGTATCATTCATGGTCATTCTCGTCTACCAGTTTTAATCCTCGTCCAAGCACTCGAGCATTCACCTCTCTCACCACTCCATCAACATACAAGTTAAACAACCACGGTGACATCACACATCCCGGTCTTAGCCCCACTCTCACCGGAAACCAATCACTCACTTCATTTCCTATCCTAACACATGCTTTACTACTTTTGTAGAAACTTTTCACTGCTTGCAACAAGTTTCCACCAACTCCATATAACCTCATCACTTCCACATTGCTTCCCTATCAACTCTATCATACGCTTTCTCCAGATCCATAAACGCAACATACACCTCCTTACCTTTTGCTAAATATTTCTCGCATATCTGCCTAACTGTAAAAATCTGAATCATACAACCCCTACCTCTTCTAAAACCACAGTGTATTTCTAAGATTGCATTCTCTGTTTTATCCTTGATCCTATTAATCATTACTCTACCATGCATTTTGAGAGTGATTAGGTTAAAAGTTAAGGCCAAGGTCATTAAAAGGTGAAAAACGTCTTTTTGCCAAATCGTGGCCAATTTTAATCCATTTTGCATGAAACTAGTGCCAAAATGTGCACGATTCAATTGCCTATGTTGTGATCTACAACATGATATAGGCGGAGGTATGCGCTCTACCGAGTGTCCGTTCTAGTTTTACAAACAAGTAACTAAATTTATTCCAATTCCAATTATCACATTTAGGAAGTTTTTTTTTTTAAGCATACAGTATTAATAATATCAGAGGCCTAATCTAATCGAGACCCTTTGCGTCAATAGGCGTAGGAGGAGATGAGGATGATGATATTGATATATCACAAATTCATTAAAATCCACGTCAGGAATATACGAAATAGAAATAAATTAGGATATAGATATGACAAAAAGTATGAGGTATGTCATTAAGGGCAATAAAATGGTACACTGGAATTCCTACCTAAAGTATAGGCTATTTTAGGGAAAAAGATGGTAAAAAGAAAGATCCATTTTCCTTATTCAACATATAAATCATATTAACGAGATGGTGCCAGCTGATAAGCGTTTTTTTTAGGAGCCTTTTACCCTCTAGTCTCTCTCTCTCTCTCTCTCTCTCTCTCTCTCTCTCTGTATCTATCTATATATATATATATATATATATATATATATATATATATATATATATATATATATATATATATATATATATACACACATACAAAGACGCTAACACATGAACACGCATATAAATATATATGTACACACATACACACACACTCATATATATATATATATATATATATATATATATATATATATATGTATATATATGTATATGTATATATATTATATATATATATATATATATATATATATATGTGTATATATATCTTATGATCATCTACTACGCCTATTGAAGCAAAGGGCCTTGGTTAGATTTCACCAGTCGTCTCTGTCTTGAGCTATTAATTCAATACTTCTCCATTCATCATCTCCTACTTCGCGCTTTATAGTCCTAAGCCATGTAGGCCTTGGTCTTC
>NC_090732.1:11241876-11246876 GCF_036898095.1 Palaemon carinicauda
TTAAACAAAGATAATTAACAGATGCAAATAATAGGACGTATCTGAGGTATATGTCCTGGAGTAGACTAATTCCGATTGATGATGATAATATATATATATATATATATATATATATATATATATATTCTGTATATATACATATATATATGTATATATATATATACAGAATATATATATATATATATATATATATATATATATACATACAGAATATATATATATATATATATATATATATATATATATATATATATATATATATAAGGTCTATGTCATGTGAACGAAATTAGCTTTTAGAATTTGGAAAGCAGAGAGTCAGAGTGTCAAGATTATCTAACCCAGTCATTTCCCCCATCGTGCAACAAAATTGTCTATCACTTCATTATACTGCAAATTTTATCCCCAAATGATAATATCCGATTATATTTTAAAAAAAAAATGATGGTGATTTTGTGCAAAAATTCGTCATATTCTTCACTCAAAATTGACTGTCAGGAGCAGCATGGAGAGAAATTTAATTAAGGAACCATTTGGTGGAAACGATTAATTAATTACCGAAAAATTCCTCACCCACTAATATGAATCTCACTGAAATACACAATTCTATTTCATTATACTAGATCCAATGAAGGTAAAAATTGCTGGATGATATCACTAAAAATGAGAAGAGTATTACACTTTTCCTATTAGTTTCCCCTGATGAAAAAAAAAATGTAAACAAGCAGCATTTTACTAATTTGGCAATATACAGAAAGTGCTTAATAAACTAAAATTTGTACTAGATCCAATGAAGGTAAAAATTACTGGATGATATCACTAAAAATGAGAAGAGTATTACACTTTTCATATTACTTTCCCCGGATAAAAAATGTAAAAATGTAAACAAATAGTGTTTTACTAACTTGGCAATATACAGAACGTACTTAGTAAATAGTAAATTGAAATTTAGCACAAATGTACTTTTACATTAATGCAATTGGCTAAATGGAATACTTGAATGATATTACATTAGATATTCAGTGATGATTCTTTTATATTTCTTTGGGCCAATCATTGATTTCCCACCTTTAAATGGGGAGATTATTACTATAAATATGGTTTAAAAAAGTAGTTTTGTGAGATCTCAAAGCTGAGAAAACGGTAATCTTATGTATGAAATGGTAAATTCTTCAAGTTTAAAACCCATTTCATGACGTGGACTCTATGTCCTAATGATGTCCACAATTGAGATTTGAAAGTGGTCCTCTGCAAGTAATATGATCTGGCATGCCAAATCCTAATATCCATCCTGAGAGCAACACATCAGTACATGAGGCGGATGTTTGTATTTTGTATGTGGCAATCGATGACTGTGAAAAGGTAACTGTATGACCTTGTAACGTGTGTAATGCCAACAGTTTTTATTTGAATGTGAGCAAAATGATCCTGAGGTTAATTAGAAATGTTCATATCCAAAACCATGTGTCAATGCACTTTTGAAGTTTGATATGAGGACACTCCAAACCCATTGTTCTCTAGTCTTGGGTAGTGCCATAGCTTCTGTACCATGGTCTTCCACTGTCTTGGGTTAGAGTTCTTTGGGCAAAATGACGATGAGGTTAATGTAAAATGTCCACATGCAAATCCATGTGTCAATGCACTCTTGAAGTTTAATATGAGAAGGACACTTCAAAACCGTTGTTCTCTGGTCTTGGGTAGTGTCATAGCCTCTGTACCCTGGTCTTCCACAGTTATGGGTTAGAGTTCTCTTGCTTGAAGGTACACTCGGGCACTCTATTCTATCTTATTTCTCTTCCTCTTGTTTTGTTAAAGTGTTTATAGTTTATATATGAAGGATGTATTCTAATGTTACTATTCTTCAAATGTTTTTATTGTTAATTACTTCTCTTGGAGTTTATTTATTTATGTCCTTTCCTAACTGGGCTATTTTCCCTGTTGGAGCCCTTGGGCTTATAGCATCTTGCTTTTCCAACTAGGGTTGTAGTTTGGCAAGTAATAATAATAATAATAATAATAATAATAATAATAATAATAATAATAATACAGGCTCTTGGCCAATCCTTGGCACCATTTTTAATGCCATGCCATATGAATTTCGATTTCAGCAACTATGTAATAAATTGGCGCGACGGGTGTGAGAGGTCATGAATCAACTGAAACACCTGTCGGCGTATGGGGCCAGGCATCCACAGGTGTGGCTTTACAGTACTGACGTCACAGAGGAGGGTGCGAATTAAGTTATTGAGGGCGACGTCTCCTTAACGACATCAAAGGTCCACTTGTGTATGACTACAAAGTTGTTCTGCTGCAGGCAGCCGAGAACGATGTTTAGATGAAGTAGGTTGTCTTCTTTGAAAGAGAAAATAGCAGTAATTCATCTATATAACATACACAAGGCTGTCCATGAGTCGTTGAAATGTGGTCTCTGAATCATGAAGGCCAAAGTAGGAGAAATTGAAAGCATATGTGCTGAAAGGGATGGTGAAGGTTTAAAGGCACCAAGGCACCTCATGAATGGCAGAGGCAAGGAACAGTGACATTACTCTAGCAAGCAAGACAGTACTCTAGAGACCGGCAATATTTAATATGATCTGAGCCCAAGCCCTTCTCCACCCAAGCTAAGACCGGGGAGGGCTAGGTAGTGGCTGCTGTAGACTCAGCAGATAGGCATATAGACATCCCAAAATTTCCCATCCTTAGTTTACAAGGATGTTGAGGTTACAGACACTAGACCAAACTAACATGTTTGAGCGGGACTCGAAACCCAGTCTGGCGATCACCAGTCCTGTACGTTTCCAGTAGGCAACCGCAACATCTTTTTGGTTCATGGGCACCTAATGATACACTTTCGGGAGGTTGAGGTTCAAAAAGACTTTTGCACTGTGAAGGTGATGTCAGCGATGTTGTGAAAGGGTTAGTGGTCTGATTCAGTCTGGATAAGATGTCTGTAATCCCCAAAAGGGCATAGGGATCCACCCATCTTCAGGACGATGTGCAATGGTGATTACCATCGGCTTGAGGCCTTTTAACAAAGGTCCATATTTTCCATTTGGGGGAATGTGCTTTTAGTAGCTATCAATAGATCTGGTACCAGACATCTGAATCTTGCAAATACTGGGACCTATGTCATCTTGATATTTTGAGAGATACCATGCGTGGCAAGAACCGTAGGTGTCTACTGTTGCTCTGGGTGGAAGACATTGGGATATAAAGTGGGGAGGTGAGCCTAGGTATCTGTTGGCATGCTGATATGTAGAGCGAGTTTGAAAGAACAGAGTGATAAAGGTGTGGATGAGTAAGAGCTAGCATTGAATAAGCGTTGATGTGCGACGATAACCGGGAGCTGGAAATGGACAAGGAAATCTGCTATGATGAAATTATGCTGGTACTGGACACTCCCAAACGACAGTGTCTAATAACTTTGGGTAGGGTAGCAGATCCGTTGCCGGGTATGAGTTCTCTTGCTTGAGGGTACACTCGGGCTCACTGTTCTATCTAATTCCTCTTCCTCTTGTTTTGTTAAAGTTTGTATAGTTTATATAGGAAATATTTATCTTAATATTGTTACTGTTCTTAGAATATCTTACTTTTCTTTGTTTCCTTTCCTCACTTGGCTATTTTCCCTGTTGGGGCCTCTGGGCTTATGAGTAGCTTCGGTGATAGGCAGACTTAGCGGTAATCTGGGAGACTGACTGGGTATTCCAGACACTCCAAAGGTCATTAATGTGATGGGAGTGAAGGAGGGATAATGTAAGGTGAGCTCAAGAACACTTAACTTTACTCAGTGGCAAACAGGTATATATATGAGATGGTGAGGGCATGTGTTTAGGATGGAAAGGGAGGGGGGGGGGTGAGGAGGGCTCGGGAGGAGTCTGTAAGGGGGAGATGATCAAGGGGGAGGCAGAGAATTAGATGGCGAGATAAGGTGAAGGATGATATTGAGAGAAGAGGTTTGGTGAGATAGGATGCCTTTGATCGAAGACATTGGAGAGGGCGCATCAGGCAACCGACCCCTTAATGTAGGGAAAATGGTGGGGAAGAAGAAGAAGAAGAAAACTGGTATTTATAGGCCCCCAATGGATCAAATAAGGGTGACAATTGCATGTGTACATTCAACAAACTTTTCAATAATGTAGACATTGCCATAAAATTGACAACATAACAATGGTAATGAAATGAGAGTTTAGATTAGCGTACTGTATTACATTTAATGACTGCACTGAAATCAGATGCCAGTTATTGTGTACATTACATAGACAAAAACCTAGAGAGGGTTTTATGTTATTATTATATGTGCGTTTCTTACAGCACGTGCGTTACAATACAACGTTGTAAGAAGTACTCACACACACACACACATATATATATATATATTTATATATGTATATATATACATATATATATATATATATATATATTTATATTTATATATATATATACAGTATATATATATATATATATATATATATATATATATATATATATATATATATATCGAGTTCAGCTGCTAAGAATGGAATGACTTAACCAAAATCCGTTGTCTAACTTAAACCTGCCAACAGTCAGTCAACTCCCCAAGATGTGAGCTGGCACAAGCATTAACATCCTTACCCTAGAAAGCTAACCCATAATGACCCAGGTTAACATATATATATATATATATGTATATATATATATATATATATATATATATATATATATATATATGTATGTATATGTATATATATACTGTATATATAAACAATGAATCTCCCCTGTCCCTCGGATAGGAGTGAAAGGAGTAGTCTTACCCTGGTGGGAGGTGGTACCCGTGAGATACACTCGCAAACCACAATCTCTCACAAATTACCGAAACTGCCGTGTTGTAGTTAGGAAAGAGAGAGGAGTTTGGAAGGATTGAAAATGTGTGTGCGTGTGTGTTCATATCTATCTAAATATTTATGTTAGGAATTATTATTATTAGTATTTGCTAAGCTAAATCCTTAGTTGGAAAAGCAGAA
>NC_090732.1:11251876-11271876 GCF_036898095.1 Palaemon carinicauda
CTCAGCATTAAACATATAGGCTCCCACAAACCTCCCATTATTACCTCACAAGGATTGTAAGGTTACAGACACTAAAGAAACTAATGAGTTTGAGCGGGACTCGTACCCCAGCGATCGCCAGGCAATGACGTTTCCAAGAGGCTATTGGAAAGCTGATGTCAACTCATATCCTATCAGTGTTTATTAAGAAAACAGACGTAAAGGCAGGAAAACGACCATAGTCAATTCTTTTAAGTGAGGCAGATTTGCACCGACTCGCAAGGGTGCCCTTTTAGCTCGGAAAAGCTTTCCCGATCGCTGATTGGTTGGACGAGATAATTCTAACCTAGTAGAGAGCGTGAAACTTTCCAGAGCTAAAAGGGCACTACCGCAAGTCAGGGCAAATGCGCCTCATTAAACAAAATTGAGTATAGGTTGATTAGCATACCTGTTACTGTTCTTAATACACAATTTTTTTCCTTGTTTCCTTTCCTCACTGGGCTATTTTCCCTGTTAGAGTTCCTGGGCTTATAGCATCCTGCTTTTCCAACTAGGGCTGTAGCTTGGCAAGTAATAATAATAATAATAATAATAATAATAATAATAATAATAATAATAATGATGATTAATACTAACAATAATGAATAATAATAATAATAATAATTAATGGAAAACTTTTCCCAAATGCCGTTAAACGTCCATTGCTTTAGAAGATTAATTCTAAGTAGATAAGAGGTAATAGTATGATAACAGAGATAACATTTTAGTTATCTTGGTAATGGGAAAAAGAAACTAAGATGATAATTCATACACTTGAAAGATTATAGGTTACATAATTGCCAAGTATGATTTCATTGGACAACTATCGTACCTAATCTAATAACCTTTAAGCTATCTATTTCAAATACTTAAAACGCTTCTGCTTCTCCTGGATCTAACAAGTGAAAGAAAGTTTTTTTTTTTTTATATAATCTATTCTACTATATAAGGCCTAATTAAGGCTGTACTAGTCAGGGTCACCCATACTAGGTTGGTTTGCTTTGAACAATCAGACTAAAGTATCCCACCATCACCAATCCAAATGGGCCATCGTGGTGATGAAAGTGACCAAATTCCTGACGTGACTAAGGACTTATCTGAGGCCTTTGTCCTGCAGTGGACTAGAAACGGCAGCATTTTATGCTGTTGTTGTTAACTTAGACAATATAATGTGCAAAAAATGAAAGTGATTGGAATAAAACTTTTATATGTAAGAATGTGAACGTATTGATTAAAGCTATTAATGTTAATGATGCAGCAAATACTAAATATTTATTATTATTCTTATTATTACTTGCTAAGCTACAACCATAGTTGGAAAAGCAGGATGCTATAAGCCCAGGTGCCCCAACAGGGGAAATAGCTCAATGAGGAAAGGAAACAAGGAAAAACAAAATATTTTAAGAACAGTAACAGCATTAAAATAAATATTTCCTATATGAACTATAAAAACTTTAACAAATCAAAAGGAAGAGAAATCAGATAGAATAGTGTGCCCGAGTGTACCATCAAGCAAGCAAGAGAACTCTAACTCAAGACAGATGAAGACCATGGTACAGAGGCTATGGCACTACTCAAGACTAGAGAACAATGGTTTGATTTGATAAGAATCTAAACTTTTTTTCCAGAGAGAATTATATGTAAAATATCTTTTATTGTCATGTTAGTTTATGTATAAGTAACATTTTGATTTGTAAATTTCTGCATCAATTATTGGTGATATTTATTTTTAACAAATGAAGGAACCTAGCATTTTAAGCAGAAGTGAAGCAAGAGAAAATATTAGATATTAATATCATGGAAATGTTTACACAAATAAAAGATTCAGTTTAATTATATGTTTTAGTTGGAATTATTGAAAGGAAAGAGATAGGTACTTTTTTTATCTAAATATCAAATAAAATTGCAACAGAGAAATGGGGTTTGATAAATTCAAATCAGTATATATTAATAAATAAACAAATACAGAAATGATAAATTTTATGTCAATTCTTTAAAAAGTAAAATATAAAAATTGGAAAATTAACTAGAAAAGCACTTTGAGAGTGCAGACTTATTTTTTCGAAACCAGTTTGACTTAAGGTCAATTTGGTCGACCTTTTCTTCGACCTTGACCTTGATTTATGACCTAGGACTTTCAAAATTGAATCACTTCCACGTCTCAACATAACAATTAATTCCTGAAAGTTTCACTACTCTTTGAGTAAAATTGTGGCCAGGAAGTTGCTCACACACACACACACACACAAAACATAACCTCTTCCCAACTTCTTTGGAGGAGGTAAATATATGAGGGATACGCAATAAGTTCTAGAATTAAGGACATATGGGAAAGAGAATTTTTTTTTTTCGTTTAAAAAAATGAGAAGAAAATAAAAAGAATAACCACTTTAGGGCAAAAGTTCAAAGAAAAGATTATAAATATACTAGAAACAAATGATCGAATTTTGATGCATGTTAAAGATTATTTTGAAAATTTGTACAGTGACGTGGGAGGTATTCAGTCACAAAGTATGTTTTTAAAGTTTTATAAAAGTAAATTGGGTAAAGTAGATCGTAAACATTTTATCGTCGATGTGAGTGAATCAGAACTAAGGTATAGTATTGCATCATAATGGTATGAACAGGAGCTAATCTGTACTGATTTGGACCTTTACCAATGTAATCAGGTCACTATGCAGTGGATACAACGTAGCCGCGATAACTTATGATGATGACCATCAGAATTTTACAAAAATTTGTGATACATAAATAGATATGATTTCTTGAACAAATACTCCCTGATTGGACGTTGTCCGGTTTGGACCTATTATAAGAAAAATTCAATTTCTTTAGGACCGAACAGGAACCGGGTTTTGGGAGTCCTTGTCTGCTTCGCGGCGCCCCTCAACTGAGCTTCGGACTCCAGCCTCGGTCGTCATGCTGCCGTCATATCATCATTCTGTCCGTTCTTTGTATTCCTGATCGCTGTCTCTTTCACAAGATTACAAGATGCTTCACGTACGGGCTGCCAACGCAAGAGCCCGTGGTCCCATTTGTAACGTCGTAAACGTTATAGAGGGTGTCTGAGCAAAGATACGTAGGTGGTTTTAGCCTTCTGGAAGCATTATAAAACTTATAGAGGCTGTCTGAGCAAAGATACGTAGGTGGTTTTAGCCTTCTGGAAGCATTATAAAACTTATAGAGGCTGTCTGAGCAAAGATACGTCAGTGGTTTTAGCCTTCTGGAAGCATTATAAAACTTATAGAGGCTGTCTGAGCAAAGATACGTCGGTGGTTTTAGCCTTCTGGAAGCATTATAAAACTTATAGAGGCTGTCTGAGCAAAGATACGTCGGTGGTTTTAGCCTTCTGGAAGCATTATAAAACTTATAGAGGCTGTCTGAGCAAAGATACGTCGGGGGTTTTAGCCTTCTGGAAGCATTATAAAACTTATAGAGGCTGTCTGAGCAAAGATACGTCGGTGGTTTCAACCTTCTGGAAGCATTATAAAACTTATAGAGGCTGTCTGAGCAAAGATACGTCGGTGGTTTTAGCCTTCTGGAAGCATTATAAAACTTATAGAGGCTGTCTGAGCAAAGATACGTCAGTGGTTTTAGCCTTCTGGAAGCATTATAAAACTTATAGAGGCTGTCTGAGCAAAGATACGTCGGTGGTTTTAGCCTTCTGGAAGCATTATAAAACTTATAGAGGCTGTCTGAGCAAAGATACGTCGGTGGTTTTAGCCTTCTGGAAGCATTATAAAACTTATAGAGGCTGTCTGAGCAAAGATACGTCAGTGGTTTTAGCCTTCTGGAAGCATTATAAAACTTATAGAGGCTGTCTTAGCAAAGATACGTCGGTGGTTTCAACCTTCTGGAAGCATTATAAAACTTATAGAGGCTGTCTGAGCAAAGATACGTCGGTGGTTTTAGCCTTCTGGAAGCATTATAAAACTTATAGAGGCTGTCTGAGCAAAGAAACGTCGGTAGTTTTAACCTTCTGGAAGCATTATAAAACTTATAGAGGCTGTCTGAGCAAAGATACGTCGGTGGTATTAACCTTCTGGAAGCATTATAAAACTTATAGAGGCTGTTTGAGCAAAGATACGTCAGTGGTTTTAGCCTTCTGGAAGCAATATAAACGTTATAGAGGCTGTCTGAGCAAAGATACATCAGTGGTTTTAGCCTTCTGGAAGCATTATAAAACTTATAGAGGCTGTCTGAGCAAAGATACGTCAGTGGTTTTAGCCTTCTGGAAGCATTATAAATCTTATAGAGGCTGTCTGAGCAAAGCTACGTCAGTGGTTTTAGCCTTCTGGAAGCATTATAAAACTTATAGAGGCTGTCTTAGCAAAGATACGTCGGTGGTTTCAACCTTCTGGAAGCATTATAAAACTTATAGAGGCTGTCTGAGCAAAGATACGTCGGTGGTTTTAGCCTTCTGGAAGCATTATAAAACTTATAGAGGCTCTCTGAGCAAAGAAACGTCGGTGATTTTAGCCTTCTGGAAGCATTATAAAACTTATAGAGGCTGTCTGAGCAAAGATACGTCGGTGGTTTTAGCCTTCTGGAAGCATTATAAAACTTATAGAGGCTGTCTGAGCAAAGATACGTCAGTGGTTTTAGCCTTCTGGAAGCATTATAAAACTTATAGAGGCTGTCTGAGCAAAGATACGTCGGTGGTTTTAGCCTTCTGGAAGCATTATAAAACTTATAGAGGCTGTCTGAGCAAAGATACGTCGGTGGTTTTAGCCTTCTGGAAGCATTATAAAACTTATAGAGGCTGTCTGAGCAAAGATACGTCGGTGGTTTTAGCCTTCTGGAAGCATTATAAAACTTATAGAGGCTGTCTGAGCAAAGATACGTCGGTGGTTTTAGCCTTCTGGAAGCATTATAAAACTTATAGAGGCTGTCTGAGCAAAGATACGTCGGTGGTTTTAGCCTTCTGGAAGCATTATAAAACTTATAGAGGCTGTCTGAGCAAAGATACGTCGGTGGTTTTAGCCTTCTGGAAGCATTATAAAACTTATAGAGGCTGTCTGAGCAAAGATACGTCGGTGGTTTTAGCCTTCTGGAAGCATTATAAAACTTATAGAGGCTGTCTGAGCAAAGATACGTCGGTGGTTTTAGCCTTCTGGAAGCATTATAAAACTTATAGAGGCTGTCTGAGCAAAGATACGTCGGTGGTTTTAGCCTTCTGGAAGCATTATAAAACTTATAGAGGCTGTCTGAGCAAAGATACGTCAGTGGTTTTAGCCTTCTGGAAGCATTATAAAACTTATAGAGGCTGTCTTAGCAAAGATACGTCGGTGGTTTCAACCTTCTGGAAGCATTATAAAACTTATAGAGGCTGTCTGAGCAAAGATACGTCGGTGGTTTTAGCCTTCTGGAAGCATTATAAAACTTATAGAGGCTGTCTGAGCAAAGAAACGTCGGTAGTTTTAACCTTCTGGAAGCATTATAAAACTTATAGAGGCTGTCTGAGCAAAGATACGTCGGTGGTATTAACCTTCTGGAAGCATTATAAAACTTATAGAGGCTGTTTGAGCAAAGATACGTCAGTGGTTTTAGCCTTCTGGAAGCAATATAAACGTTATAGAGGCTGTCTGAGCAAAGATACATCAGTGGTTTTAGCCTTCTGGAAGCATTATAAAACTTATAGAGGCTGTCTGAGCAAAGATACGTCAGTGGTTTTAGCCTTCTGGAAGCATTATAAATCTTATAGAGGCTGTCTGAGCAAAGCTACGTCAGTGGTTTTAGCCTTCTGGAAGCATTATAAAACTTATAGAGGCTGTCTGAGCAAAGATACATCAGTGGTTTTAGCCTTCTGGAAGCATTATAAAACTTATAGAGGCTGTCTGAGCAAAGATACGTCAGTGGTTTTAGCCTTCTGGAAGCATTATAAAACTTATAGAGGCTGTCTGAGCAAAGATACGTCAGTGGTTTTAGCCTTCTGGAAGCATTATAAAACTTATAGAGGCTCTCTGAGCAAAGAAACGTCAGTGGTTTTAGCCATCTGGAAGCATTATAAAACTTATAGAGGTTATCTGAGCACAGATACATCAGTGGTTTTAGCCTTCTGGAAGCATTATAAAACTTATAGAGGCTGTCTGAGCAAAGATATGTCAGTGGTTTTAGCCTTCTGGAAGCATTATAAAACTTATAGAGGCTGTCTGAGCAAAGATATGTCAGTGGTTTTAGCCTTCTGGAAGCATTATAAAACTTATAGAGGCTGTCTGAGCAAAGAAACGTCAGTGATTTTAGCCTTCTGGAAGCATTATAAAACTTATAGAGGCTGTCTGAGCAAAGATACGTCGGTGGTTTTAGCCTTCTGGAAGCATTATAAAACTTATAGAGGCTGTCTGAGCAAAGATACGTCAGTGGTTTTAGCCTTCTGGAAGCATTATAAAACTTATAGAGGCTGTCTGAGCAAAGATACGGCGGTGGTTTTAGCCTTTTGGAAGCATTATAAAACTTATAGAGGCTGTCTGAGCAAAGATACGTCAGTGGTTTTAGCCTTCTGGAAGCATTATAAAACTTATAGAGGCTGTCTGAGCAAAGATACGTCAGTGGTTTTAGCCTTCTGGAAGCATTATGAAACTTATAGAGGCTGTCTGAGCAAAGCTACGTCAGTGGTTTTAGCCTTCTGGAAGCATTATAAAACTTATAGAGGCTGTCTGAGCAAAGATACATCAGTGGTTTTAGCCTTCTGGAAGCATTATAAAACTTATAGAGGCTCTCTGAGCAAAGAAACGTCAGTGGTTTTAGCCTTCTGGAAACATTATAAACGTTATAGAGGTTGTCTGAGCACAGATACATCAGTGGTTTTAGCCTTCTGGAAGCATTATAAAACTTATAGAGGCTGTCTGAGCAAAGATATGTCAGTGGTTTTAGCCTTCTGGAAGCATTATAAAACTTATAGAGGCTGTCTGAGCAAAGATATGTCAGTAGTTTTAGCCTTCTGGAAGCATTATAAAACTTATAGAGGCTGTCTGAGCAAAGAAACGTCAGTGATTTTAGCCTTCTGGAAGCATTATAAAACTTATAGAGGCTGTCTGAGCAAAGATACGTCGGTGGTTTTAGCCTTCTGGAAGCATTATAAAACTTATAGAGGCTGTCTGAGCAAAGATACGTAGGTGGTTTTAGCCTTCTGGAAGCATTATAAAACTTATAGAGGCTGTCTGAGCAAAGATACGTCGGTGGTTTTAGCCTTCTGGAAGCATTATAAAACTTATAGAGGCTGTCTGAGCAAAGATACGTCGGTAGTTTTAGCCTTCTGGAAGCATTATAAAACTTATAGAGGCTGTCTGAGCAAAGATACGTCGGTGGTTTTAGCCTTCTGGAAGCATTATAAAACTTATAAAGGCTGTCTGAGCAAAGATACGTCAGTGGTTTTAGCCTTCTGGAAGCATTATAAACGTTATAGAGGCTTTTTGAGCAAAGATAAGTCAGTGGATTTAGCATTCTGGAAGCATTATAAAACTTATAGAGGCTGTCTGAGCAAAGAAACGTCAGTGATTTTAGCCTTCTGGAAGCATTATAAAACTTATAGAGGCTGTGTGAGCAAAGATACGTCGGTGGTTTTAGCCTTCTGGAAGCATTATAAAACTTATAGAGGCTGTCTGAGCAAAGATACGTCGGGGGTTTTAGCCTTCTGGAAGCATTATAAAACTTATAAAGGCTGTCTGAGCAAAGATACGTCAGTGGTTTTAGCCTTCTGGAAGCATTATAAACGTTATAGAGGCTGTCTGAGCAAAGACAAGTCAGTGGATTTAGCATTCTGGAAGCATTATAAAACTTATAGAGGCTGTCTGAGCAAAGATACGTCGGTGGTTTTAGCCTTCTGGAAGCATTATAAAGCTTATAGAGGCTGTCTGAGCAAAGATACGTCGGTGGTTTTAGCCTTCTGGAAGCATTATAAAACTTATAGAGGCTGTCTGAGCAAAGATACGTCGGTGGTTTTAGCCTTCTGGAAGCATTATAAAACTTATAGAGGCTGTCTGAGCAAAGATACGTCGGTGGTTTTAGCCTTCTGGAAGCATTATAAAACTTATAGAGGCTCTCTGAGCAAAGAAACGTCGGTGATTTTAGCCTTCTGGAAGCATTATAAAACTTATAGAGGCTGTCTGAGCAAAGATACGTCGGTGGTTTTAGCCTTCTGGAAGCATTATAAAACTTATAGAGGCTGTCTGAGCACAGATACATCAGTGGTTTTAGCCTTCTGGAAGCATTATAAAACTTATAGAGGCTGTGTGAGCAAAGATACGTCGGTGGTTTTAGCCTTCTGGAAGCATTATAAAACTTATAGAGGCTGTCTGAGCAAAGATACGTCGGTGGTTTTAGCCTTTTGGAAGCATTATAAAACTTATAAAGGTTGTCTGAGCAAAGATACGTCGGTGGTTTTAGCCTTCTGGAAACATTATAAAACTTATAAAGGCTGTCTGAGCAAAGATACGTCGGTGGTTTTAGCCTTCTGGAAGCATTATAAAACTTATAGAGGCTGTCTTAGCAAAGATACGTCGGTGGTTTTAGCCTTCTGGAAGCATTATAAAACTTATAGAGGCTGTCTGAGCAAAGAAACGTCGGTGATTTTAGCCTTCTGGAAGCATTATAAAACTTATAGAGGCTGTCTGAGCAAAGATACGTCGGTGGTTTTAGCCTTCTGGAAGCATTATAAAACTTATAGAGGCTGTCTTAGCAAAGATACGTCGGTGGTTTCAACCTTCTGGAAGCATTATAGAACTTATAGAGGCTGTCTGAGCAAAGATACGTCGGTGGTTTTAGCCTTCTGGAAGCATTATAAAACTTATAGAGGCTGTCTGAGCAAAGAAACGTCGGTGATTTTAGCCTTCTGGAAGCATTATAAAACTTATAGAGGCTGTCTGAGCAAAGATACGTCGGTGGTTTTAGCCTTCTGGAAGCATTATAAAACTTATAGAGGCTGTCTGAGCAAAGATACTTCAGTGGTTTTAGCCTTCTGGAAGCATTATAAACGTTATAGAGGCTTTTTGAGCAAAGATAAGTCAGTGGATTTAGCATTCTGGAAGCATTATAAACGTTATAGAGGCTGTCTGAGCAAAGATACTTCAGTGATTCTAGCCTTTTGGAGCATTTTCGAAGTGTTGTAAACGTTGTGGACTAGATGGGCAAGACCAATCTACTCAATCCATCCATCCATTGGACAAAAGGGAACTCTCTTCATTAGAATAGGTGGGTATGATACTGCTGATAATTGGAGATCGTGACTAAATTTGGCAAGGATAGAGGCTATAGAATTATAGTTGTGCTGGTGGCTAATAGATTAAAGAGTACAATGCATAAATTTACTATATATTGGAAGAACAGATTTGTAGTGGTAATGGGAGAACATTAGTGAATTGTAATGACACTATTCATTATAATTATGATAAAAACATTTGTTTTTTAAAACTAACTACACTTGAAAAAGGTATTTTATGCTATTCATCATGAGTAATTTTAGAATCCCCGATGAGTTTATCGAATGAGTAAAAGACTGTTCGAAAATGTTCAAAATCATGTAATCATAAATAGAATGTTGGGTGAGACATTTCAAATAAGATAAAGGTGTCCCCTACTTATGTTGCTTTGTGTAATCTACCAAGAACCTTCACATTTAAGTATCACAAAATAAAAATATACCAATTATATGGGTTGTGGTGGCCGATTTGGTAACGCCCCCGACTGGTGAACGCTAGACTTGGGTTTGAGTCCCGCTCAAACTCGTTAGTTCCTTTGGTCACTCTACCCTCCCCATCCTTGTGAGCTAAGGATGGGGTATTTGTGGGAGCTTATAGGTCTATCTGCTGAGTCATCAACAGCCATTCCCTGGCTCTCCTTGGTCCTAGCTTGTGCGTTGATCATATGTATATGTGGTCAGTCTCTAGGGTATTGTCCTGTTCGGTTGGGTAATGTCACTGTCCCTTGCCTCGGCCATTCATGAGTGACCTTTAAACACCCCCATTTCCAAATCAGTTTAGCATGTTTCCATCCACAGGAAAAAAAATTTTCTTAAAGTTTTAAAAGAAGATCAACGATTTGAGAGATCTATACTCAATTTTTTTTAATGAGGCGCATTTGCACCGACTTGCAGCGGTGCCCTTTTAGCTCGGAAAATTTCCTGTTATCTGATTGGTTAGAATTATCTTGTCCAACCAATGAGCGATCAGGAAACATTTCCGAGCTAAAAGGGCACCCTTGCGAGAAGTGCAAATCTGCCTCACAAAAAAGAATTGACTATGGTGGTGCAAGGCTAAAATTATATGATAAGAAAGACTTGTTCATTGTCAAAAAGACTGAGTAAAATTTTTAAAATTTATTTTGAAAAGGAGAAGAAAACTTTGGAAATAAAAGACTAAACTTATTCCGAACTTAGAGGGAATAGTTCATATTCTTTCGAAGAGGCACTTCATAATTATTCCCTAATAATTAAGAATTCTTCAAAATTTCCAAAATACTTGGCACTTATCTCATTATTTCTTTGAACAAGAAAGTCATAGAAAATAAATTATTCAATATTCATGTAACTATGGAGAGGTAACTACCATCCCATCTGCAGAATGGAATAAAGGTTTTTGACTTTTAACTTTGACTTCTCTATGATCTAAGGCTTTAGTAATGCTCCAAGTTTCTGATGCATAAGTTATTACTGGTAGGAACATCTTATTAGATATTTTTCTTTTTAGAGAAAGTGGCATTTTACCTTTCATAATCTCATTTTGTTTACCAAAAGCTCTCCATCCCCTTTAGGAATTTTAGATATTTTCCGGAAACTTTCAGCAATTATCAAATTATTTTTCTTTTTAGAGAACGTGGCATTTTACTTTTCATAATTTTAATTATTTGCATAAAGCTCTCCATCCCCTTTAGAAATTTCAGATATTTTCCAGAAACCTTCAGTAATTCTCAAATATTTTTCTTTTTAGAGAACGTGGCATTTTACTTTTCATAATCTTTATTTATTTGCCCAAAGCTCCACCCCCTTAAGGCATTGCAGATATTTTCAGGAAACCTTCAGCAATTCTCAAATATTTTTGTTTTTAGAGAACGTGGTATTTTAATTTCCATAATCTCAATTATTTGCAAAAGCTCTCCATCCCCTTTAGACATTGCAGATATTTTCCGGAAACCTTCAGCAATCCTCGAATATTTCTCTTTTTAGAGAAAGGGGCATTTTACATTTCATAATCTCATTTTGTTTACCAAAAGCTCTCCATCCCCTTTAGACATTGCAGATATTTTCAGGAAACCTTCAGTAATTCTCAAATATTTTTCTTTTTAGAGAACGTGACATTTTAGTTTTCATAATCTCAATTATTTGCAAAAGCTCTCCATTCCTTTCAAACATTGCAGATATTTTCCGGAACCCTACAGCAATTCTCAAATATTTTTCATCTTAGAGAACGTGACATTTTAGTTTTCATAATCTCAATTATTTGCAAAAGCTCTCCATTCCTTTCAAACATTGCAGATATTTTCCGGAACCCTACAGCAATTCTCAAATATTTTTCATCTTAGAGAACGTGACATTTTAGTTTTCATAATCTCAATTATTTGCAAAAGCTCTCCATTCCCTTCAGACATTGCAGATATTTTCAGGAAACCTTCATTAATTCTAACAGCAACAAGTCTTAAAATTCATTTGAAACGACGTAGATCAATCTTTATTAGCGTAGTTTAATACTAATCTTCTCTCTCTCTCTCTCTCTCTCTCTCTCTCTCTCTCTCTCTCTCTCTCTCTCTCTCTCTCTCTCTCTCTTTCAAATTTGTATTTCAAATCTTAAACTGATATTAAACACTATACATCATATTAAGTTGTCAACTACCAGATATTTTCTATTTTCATTAATCTTTAATTAGTTCCTGCAACTTTCACTTGCTGTTCAAGATATTTGCTTTTGAGTAAATTACTATTCCGTAAAAGTGATGCCTCCTGGATTAACTTTTTTTATTCCATCGCCAAAGCTTGTTACCTGGGCGTAAAATTCGGCAATCCAATTAACGTGATTGCTCTTAAAGGCTGCTTTCTGAAGCGTTACAGGAACGCGAAAAAGGAATTATGATGCTGCATTGTTTCCCAGATGTATATCTAATCATGAAGACTGAGAGGAGTTAAGTATATGTTTAGAATAGTAAGGTGGTAATATTCTCCTGCTATGTTTATTCTTGAGCTGATTTTCAAAGTGGTATTTAAAAGGTTCAAGGCCAGCTTGTGTTAGCATAGAGGTAATGGATGATGGACCACGCACACACACTTATATATATATATACATATATATATATATATATATATATATATATACATATAAATAGATATATATATCTATAAATATACATATTTACATATATTTAAATGTATAAGATTATATATATATATATATATATATATATATATATATATATATATATATATATATATATATATATATATGTATGTATATGTGTATATATGTAAATTTGTGCATTGTATTATATAATTATACATACATTTTATATATATATATATATATATATATATATATGTATATATATATATATACATATATATATATATATATATATATATATATATATATATATTTACCAATATACGCACACATAATCACCAGCCATAACTAGTCCACTGCAGGATAATAAACATGTCCTTCCACTCACGTCGGTTTTTTGGTTTTCCTATGCCAGGCTATACCGGCAAATTTCTTAGTTCGTCAATCCATTGTCTTCTCTTAATCGAATAAGAGCTAGACTTCTGAGCGTCTCTGCGGGCATCCCATCCAGACGATAGGCCACATACTTCGTGTGAACAGGGGCCAACCTGCATTGATTTGGACCTCTACGAATGGAATTAGGCCACTATGCAGTGGATACAATGTTGACATGATAACATATGATTATGATAATCCCCTGCTACTTTTAGTCTCTGGAATCCCATTCTATTCTTAATGTCCATCTATTATTAGCCATTCTCATTACATGTCCTGTCCATGTCCATTTCTTTTTATTACATGTAAAAATATCCTCTACTTTAATTTGCTCTCGTATTCCGTAAACTGATTTTCTTTCCATAGCTTTTTGAGTTGTAAATAGCTTACGTTCTAAGGATTTAGTGAGGCTTTGCGTTTCTGATGAATTAAATAATGCTGGCTGGACCATATGATAAAATAATTTTCATTTTAGAGAAAGTGGCATTTTACTTTTCATAATCTCATTTTGTTTACCAATAGTTCTTTATCCCATGCTTATCCTTCTTTTAATTTCGGTCTCGTGTCCTGGGGGAACATTTACTGTCTGTCCTAAGTAGCCTACGTATATTCATCAATAGTCTCTAGACACCCTTCCATAACCCTTATTTGTTGTCTCTGCATTTTCATTGAACATTGTCTTAGTGTTTTCATACTTATTTTCAATTTTACATATTTGCTTTCTCTATTCGAATCTTATCATCTTTTGCCATTCCTCCCATGATTCTCCAAAAAAACAATGTTGTTAAGGTATTCCCCATTAATGTTAACGCCTACATTTTCCTATTCTAAATTCTTAAAAACTTCTTCTAAGCATGTTGTGAATAATTAGGGGAGATGAATCTCCTGGTTTTAATCCTATCTCTATCTGATTTTTTCACTATCTTCATGTAGTTTTAGGATTGCTCTACTTCCAAAATAGATAACTTCAAGTGTTCTAACATGAGATTCACTTATTCATTGTGTTTAAATTGCTCTCATTACTGCTGAAGTTTTCACAGAATCAATAGCTTTCTCATAGTCTATAAATCTCATACATAATGATTAGTCATCCTCTTCTGATTTTTCCTTTAGCTGGTTAATTAAATGGATATGGTAAGATATTGAATACCCAGTTCTAAAGCCTTCCTGCTCTCTTGGTTGATTCAAATCTAACTGTCTTTCTATTTGGCCTAATAAGATTATAATATATATCTTATAAATTACTGAGAGTAAATTTACAGGGTGATAATTTTTCAGATCTTTTGTGTCTCCCTTTTTGTATAAAGATAAGTTTTTCCAAGCTGTGGGTATAGAGCATTCTCGCAGACATTTTGTGTAAAATACTCTCTCAGACATAAGTGTGCGCAGTGTCGTCACCATATTTTGACAAGTAAGTAGAAAACAGATACCTTTCGCTAACA
Organism: Palaemon carinicauda; assembly: GCF_036898095.1. Taxonomy (NCBI): domain Eukaryota; kingdom Metazoa; phylum Arthropoda; class Malacostraca; order Decapoda; family Palaemonidae; genus Palaemon; species Palaemon carinicauda. Next base: position 11,266,035 of record NC_090732.1, read on the forward strand.
AGGTATACTTATACATATGCAGTCTATTACGGAGGGCTGGGAGCTTACTCGTTACCTATTACCATGCTTCGTTATTTTCGCCATTTGCTCAAGTTCTCACTGCCTTTATTTTCATATATATCGTTTTTAGATTCTTTATGAGCTACCTTTATGGTACTATAGTATACTGACATATACTTAAAGTTTTGAAGGTCGCTCATGAATGACAAAGGCAAGGGATAGTGACATTGCCCTCTCGAGCAGGACTATGCCCTTGAGACTGACCATATATCCATACGATTAGCACTCAAGCACCTCTACACCCATGCTAGGATCAGGGAGGGACACGCAGTAACTGTTGATGACTCATCAGGTAGGCCCATAGGCTCCTCGAACTCCTCATCCTTACCTCACATGGATAGTGGGGTTGCAGACACTACAAGAAACTAACGAGTCTGAGCGGGACTCCTTCTCCTGTCCAGCAGAACGCCAAGCAGGGACGTTTCCAATTGGCCATCACAACGTAGTTTGTCCAAATAATGCTTGAGTCAGACTGTTTGAGGGTTAAACTTATTCTTGATGAATCCAGATTTTGACGAAGCAAATTTAACTTTATATTTTTTTTGCCCTATATATATATATATATATATATATATGTATATATATATATATATATTTATATATATATATACATATATATATATATATATATATATATATATATATATATTGCATGAAAACTATTGTTGCGCCTCTAAAGTAAAATGTAATACTGAATAAATAAATAAGGAAAATGAATATATTTTTAGGACTATCTGTATCTAAAATAAACATTTGGAAGCGATCCCAATTTCGCAGTTTACAGTATTATGAAAAAAAAAGCTCGCTATGAATCGGTTGTTATTAGGTCAAATGTCATTAATTACGTCATTAGTTTATTTCAAAATTTGTATATGAACGGCAATAAAGAGCCTATTCAATTAAACCTGTCTGCAGGCTTATTAATGAAACTCAAAATTACGCGTTTTTTTAATTAAACTCGAAAATCGTCCGACAACTGATCTAATGGACAATGGTATTGTGTTCTAAACTACGATTATTGACGATATGAATTAGGACACTAAATATCAGGTCTTTTGTTATTTCGATCATTTTCTTTTTAGAGAAGGTGGCGTTTTAAGTTTCATAATCACATTTTCCTTACCAAAAGTTCTTTATCCCATGCTTATCCTTTTAATTTCGATCTCGTGTCCTGGGGGAACATGTACTGTCTGTCCAACATGTTTGAGTATATATCTGTATGTTCATACAAAATCTGCACACAGTTTTGCATATAGTTGGGTCAGTCGACTAAGAATGCTAAGAAGGTTAAACGGTGGAACTTCAGAATTTCAAACATGCAGCAAATGTTTTTATGTTCAACAGGCGAAGATGAGTCTTTTTATAGTTTATATATGTAAGATGTTTTAATGTTGTAACTGTTCTTAAAATGTTTTATTTTAATCGTTCATACCTTTTCATATAGGTTATTTATTTACTTATTTACTTTCCTCACTGGATAATTTTTCCCTATTGGAGCCCTTGAGCTTATAGCATCCTGATTTTCCAACTAGAGTTGTAGCTTAGCTAATAATAATAATAATAATAATAATAATAATAATAATAATAATAATAATAATCCACAATCGAGATAACTATAAAGAATTGGCTCAAGTTTGTTATGAAAAAGAAAATAATAATAATAATAATAATAATAATAATAATAATAATAATAATAATAATAATAATACTATCAGGACAGTAGTGATTTAGGGAAGTGCTAAGGTCATGGACGTCTGATGCCACTATCTCTCTTGATGTAAAATATTAAGGTTACAAACAGTCTTGTTTCAGTTCCAGTTTCATCAGAATAGATGCTCACCAGAACGTCAGCCGGGCGAGCTCAACCCCTCACTGTGGTGCCCAACACCAGCTGTATCTTCCCCAGTAAACAGCTTAAACTCACGGTCCCGGCCGGGGATCGATCTGCTGCCATGCGTATGCTAGGCGAACTTGTTAGCACTGGACTAGCCAAGAAATGAACGTTTTTAAGTGAATAAATAAAAAGATATACATTAGATGGTCGTAACCTGAATACAAAGCAAAACCAATTAATCAGTGGATATATACTGGCAATCAAAACATGGAACAAACAAGCACAATGCAACGGGGAAATAATGGAAGAAAAAAATTGAAGGTTTAAAGGCCACTCATGACTGGCAGAGGCATTGCCCTACCTAGCGGGACAAGGCCATAGAGACTGACCATATTGCATATAATCAGCGCCCAAGCCCCTCTCCACCCAAGCTAGGACCAAAGAGGGTCAGGCAATGGCTGCTGATGACTCAGCAGATAGACCTATAGGCTCCCCCAACCCCCTCCCATCCTTATCTCACAAGGATGGGTGAGGTTTCAGCGACCAAAGGAGCTAACGAGTTTGAGCGGGGCTCGAAGCCTTGTCTGGCAATCACCAGGTATGGACACTGCCATCAGCCCACCACAACCCTAAAGAAGATACGCAAATTACAAGATACATCACAAATGGACAATGTAATCTGTAGAATCTACTCAGTCAATATATAGTAAAATTATAGTTTTAATAGACAATTATAAAACACAAATTAGGAAAATGTCACCGTTATCTTAAAAGAATTAAACTACGAAGGGATAATGAATAAAATTAAATCATACATTTCACTACGTTAATATGTTGCACTATGCTAACTTTAAGACCACAGTAAAAAAAATGCACTTATATATCAATAAAGTTGTGGCTAAATCACTTCGCAGATAATGTCTGAAGTTATCCCATCTTACATACTTTTATAGTCACTCCAAAAAAGGATCATTTCTTAATATGGATTAAAAAAAAAAAAAAAAAAAAAAAGAGTTATGGTCGCTTATCTATTTACATGAAATGAAAAAGAAGCATTGCAGTACTAGTATTCGATACATAAAAGATATATCGCCAGAAGTCATATACATCATTCTTATACTCCCTGTCAATTTAGGGTTGTGGTGGCGTATGTAGTATCGTCCCTGACTGGTAATCGTCAGACTGAGCTTCTAGTCTCGCTCAAACTCGTTAGTTCCTTTGGTCGCTGCAACTTCACCATCCTTGTGAAGTAAGGATGGGGGTTTGGGGAAGCCTATAGGTCTATCTGTTAAGTTATCAGCAGCCATTTCCTGGCCCTCCCTGGTCCCAGCTTGGTCAGTCTCTAGGGCATTGTCCTGCTAGAGTATTGTAACTATCCCGTGCCTTTGCCATTCATGAGTGTCCTTTAAACCTTTAAAACATTTGGATGACAATACATTATTGTATTGTTTATCAGTTCTTTTCGCAACATTCGCTGGTGTTAAAGATGTTGGGCTCTAATATATTGATAACATATTAGTTTTTTAAAAAGGAAAAGAAATGGACATTGTCAGGACACATAATGAGAATGATAGACAATAGATGGACATTAAAAATAACAGAATGGGTCCCTAGAGATTGTATAAGAAGCCATGATCTTTCTGTAATTTTAGTCTTCTGGAATCATTTTAAACGTTATAGATGCATTCTGAGCAATGATCCTTCTGTAATTTTGGTCTTCAGGAAGCGTTTGTAACGTGACGAGGCTGTAACATCCTAACTTTAGTCCATCGCCAAAGCCTGTTACCAGAGTATAAAAGTCCTTCCAAAAAGTCCTGCCATCCAATTAACGCGATTGCTCTTAAAAGCCGAATTCAGAAGAGCTCACCCAAGAAGGTAAAAAAATATATATTATGGTACTACATTTTTAGGCGTATTATTTTTTTTAGGTAACCCGGTGGAAAAAAGGTTTGCCTTCAAAATCCTATTCAAAATTTCTTTAAAAACTTGTATATAAAAAAATCTTTACAAATATTCAGATTTTATATTGTTATTTATTATATTGAAATATATTTCAATTGTTCACGGTAACCAATAATTATGCCATTATTCAATATTTGAAACTACAATTGGCAAAATAAATTTAAGGGAGCAACAGTGGAAACATATTCGTTTACCCTGTGAAGATTAATTAATCTCTAGAGATGATAAAGCCCACTAGATATTATATTTCTATAATCATTATGGTACGCAAAAACAATAACTCTTTATAATCTACTATTTAAAGATACAGTACACACACATACACACACACACACACACACACACACATATATATATATATATATATATATATATATATATATATATATATATATATATATATACATTCATCGATATTAGTTTTCAGTGTCGATTTTGATTTCTGTAAACACCATTGTTCTGTAGTCTTGAGTAGTGCCGTAGCCTCTGTACCATGGTCTTCCACTGTCTTGGGTTAGAGTTGTCTTGCTTGAGGGTACACTCGTGCACGCTGTTCTGTCTTGTTTCTATTCTTCTTGTTTTGTTAAAGTATTCATAGTTTAGAGTTTATGTAGGAGATATTTATTTTACTGGTGTTACTCTTCTTAAAAAAAAATTTTTCCTTGTTTCCTTTCCTCACTGGGCTATTTTCCCTGGTGCAGCCCCTGAGCTTATAGCATCCTTCTTTTCCAACTGGGGTTGTAGTTATTAAGTAATAATAATGATAATAATAATAATGAAATAGATCACAATTTTATTTTCGCTTTAATCCCTATAAGTACAGAACACAATTTTGTTTCCGCTCAAATCACAATAAGCAAAGATTATAACGCTATAAAAAGCAATATTACTTCAGAGCACAAGAGGATTTTCGCTTGAATCACTGTAAGCAAGGCCCTGACGCATTTTCACTCACTTGTGATAAATCATCTCCTCCTACGCCTATTGATGCAAAAGGCCTGGGTTAAATATCGCCAGTCGTCTCTATCTTGAGCTTTCAATTCAATATTTTTCCACTCATCATCTCCCACTTCAGTTTTCATAGTTTTCAGCCATGTAGGCCTGGGTCTTCCAACTCTTCTAGTGCCTTGTGGAGCCCAATTAAACGTTTGGTGAACTAATCTCTCTTGGGAAGTGCGAAGGGCATGCCCAAACCATCTCCATCTACCCCTCAACATGATCACATCCACATATGGCACTCGAGTAATCTCTTATAGTTTCATTTCTAATCCTGACCTGCCCTTTAACACCCAATATTCTTCTGAGGGGTTTGTTCTCAAATCTACTAAATCTATTGGAGATTGTTTCATTGCATACCAAGACTCATGTCCATACAGTAATACAGATCTCACTAAACTGATGTATAGTCTGATTTTTATATGTAATTTCAGGTGGTTTGATTACCAAATTTTACTTAACCTTGCCAATATCTGATTTGCTTTTTTTCAATCTAAAACTCTAATTCTAAGGATCCTGTGTTGGAGATCATAGTTCCTAAATATTTAAACGATTCTACCTCATGAATCCTTTCTCCTTCCAATGATATATGGTAACCCGTAATTTTTATGTATTGGTCACGATGTTTTGCTAAATAGAAGGGAATATAATTAGTTAAATTTAGTTAATTTTATAACTTGTATGGATGAAACCTATTAATCTTTATTTTGATAAATATGTATGAATATACGTTGATGATGATGACTAGATAACTGGTGGATGATTAAATTTTAATCAAACAAGCAAATTGAGGAATTGATAACCTACATCAGTGAAAATAGAAAATTTAACATTAAATTGAGGTTTTCGGAGGTTTCTCTAGAAAGGCAGTGAGGAAAGGATCTTCTTATATACATACATACATATATCAAGGCACTTCACCCAATTTTGGGGGGTAGCCGACATCAAACAAATGAAAAAAGGAGACCTTTCCTCTCTACGTTCCTCCCA
>NC_090732.1:11276876-11286876 GCF_036898095.1 Palaemon carinicauda
CTTTGCGTCTCGTAGAACCTTGTACTCAAAAACGTTCATTTACTCATGACTTACAGTGGTTGACTCTTGGGGGAAAACGACCTCTGGATTTATGGTGGGATTTGTGTACCTCAACGGAGTGTATGATGAGTGTAAGAACTTCGTCTCGTCTCCCAACGCCACAGAAGAAGGATCATACAAAGGAAGATATTGCAAGATAACCATTAAGTAAGTATATAAAAAACTATAATTTCTCTGTTCAAAGGGTTTCCGAAAATTTAAGATATTAAAAAATATAGTAAGTGGTTCCAGGAGAGATATTAGAATTAAATTGAATTTACTTCAATTAGAAGATAACCATTAAGTGGGTATATAAAAACTTTATAATTTCTCTGTTCAAAGGGATTCCGAAAATTTAAGATATTTCAACTTAAGAATATAGTAAGTGGTTCTTAGAATGAATTTATACGAAGCCTTTCTTAAAATGGTATTTTTATTTATAGAACAATACTCTTTTTTTTTTTTTCCATTTTTTTGCGGGGGGGGGGGGATCTGGTATTTGTTGTGTTTTTCTCGACTAATTCATTGTATTCATTCAAAGATTCATGTGTATTATACAAAAAGCTAGCAATAGGCCTACTAATTGAGTTTGTACATGGTTTATCTACAATTACTAAATATTAGAATTGAATGAAATTTACTTAAATTTACTTCTATTTTTATCAAAATAACGTCTTACCGATCTTGAACACATGTGCTAAAAAATGGAAGTTAATGTATATCTATTATAAAGGGAAATGGAATGATTAACATTTGATTATGATACTCAAAATTAACTCAAGAATTTCTGACATCAGTAGAGAAGTATAGTTTTGTAGAATCGAATTTTGTTGGTTTAGATCTGAAGAAAATATTCAGAAAACTAAAATTCTGATACAAAATACCAGAATAAAGATGAACAGACAGATTTGCCAAAAATAAATTTGAAAACGTATACATAATTATTTACATATAAGTTTGGAAGGAGAACCAGCATTAATCTTATAGAAACACTTATCAAAGGATCTAATAATTTTTTTTTTCATGATTATTGCTTTCCACCAGTAATTGCTCAATAGTTATTCGTTAAGAGAGGGACCGAAATACAAGTAAAACAAATTATTCGCTAAACTAAGTTCTGATACCAGACACCAGAATTAAGAAAAATATAGACAATTCTCAAAAATAAAATTGAAATCGTATATATAAATACAAATACTATTTGAAGGACACTTACTTTGATTCAGTGTTTATTCAAAGTAAGCAGCATTAATCTTATAGAAAAGCTTTGCAATTGATCTAATAAGTTTTTTCCTCATTACTACATTCCACCAGCAATTGCGCAATAGTAATTATTATTATTATTATTATTATTATTATTATTTGCTAAGCTACAATCCTAGTTGGAAAAGCAGGATGCTATAAGCCCAGGGACCCTAGCAGGGAAAATAGCCCAATGAGAAAAGGAAACAAGGAAAAATAAAATATTTTAAGAACAGTAACAACATTAAAAAAAAATATTTCCTATATAAACTCTAAAAACTTCAACAAAACAAGAGGAAAAGAAATTATATTGCATAGTGTGCCTGAGTGTACCCTTAAACAAGAGAACTCTAATCCAAGAGACAGTGGAAGACCCTGGTACAGAGGCTATGGCACTACCAAAGACTAGAGAACAATGGTATGATTTTGGAGTGTTCTCCTAGAAGAGCTGCTTACCATAGCTAAAGAGTCTCTTCTACCCTTACCAAGAGGAAAGTAACCACTGAAAGGAAGCGAAACACAAGTGAAATCACTTTCTTTACTGTAAGCACAAAAGAACATAATCCTTTGGTTAAATCCATCGTCAGATAGGCATTGAATAAGTGAAGGTCAAATGTAGATAAGTTAAATGAAAGTTACTTAGCAACATATTTCAGGCACTGTCTTAGGTTTGAGTTCTCTTGCTTGAGGATATACTCGGGCACTCTATTTTATCTTATTTCTCTTTCTCTTATTCTATTAAAGTTTTTATAGTTTATATAGGAGATATTTATTTTAATCTCGTTGCTCTTCTCAAAATATTTTATTTTTCTTTGTTTCCTTTCCTCACTGAGCTATTTTCCCTGTTGGAGCCCCTGGGCTTATAGCATCCTGCTTTTCAAATTATGGTTGTAGCTTAGCAAGTAGTAATGATAATAATAATAATAATAATAATAATAATAAGATTTTTCATAATTCTGACCATCCTTTGCATTCAGATCTTCCCGGATAGTACCATCCTGTTTGTAACACTTGGTATGCATTTAATTTTAATAGTCGGGCCTTCTCTATCATGAGTCTCACTGCTACAAAGTATTCTAGAAGTTTTATTCCAGCTATGACCAAGCGGTGGAATGATCTTCCTGATCGGGTAGTTGAATCAGTGGAACTTAAAAAATTCAAACTTGCAGCAAATAGTTTATTTTAACTGTTCATTACTTCTCATATAGTTTATTAATTTCCATATTTCCTTTCCTCACTAGGCTAATTTTCTCTGTTGGAGCCCTTGGACTTATAGCATCCTGTTTTTTCAACTAGGTTTGTAGCTTGGGGAGTAATAATAATAATGATAATAGTAGTAGTAGTAGTAGTAGTAGTAGTAGTAGTAGTAGTAGTAGTAGTAATAATAATAATAATAACACTTCAAACACCAACATCAGATCGGAGACAAAATCTGTTTCATTCAGTTCCTTATTTCAATTTAAGAGTCATTTCTATTCCAGGAAATTTGATAGAAATAAACTAAACTATGAGGAAACTGAGAGAAAACTGATATTCTAACAACCAAAATCTATTTCAGTCATTCCTTATTTCAATTTAAGGATTATTCGTACTCCAGGAAATATGAGAGAAACAAACTGAACTATGAGGAAACTGAGAGAAAACGGATATTTTAACCACCAAAATCTATCTCAGTCATCCTTATTTCAATTTAAGAGTCATTTCTATTCCAGGAAATTTGAGAGAAACAAACTAAACTATGAGGAAACTGAGAGAAAACAGACATTTTTACCACCCTGGATGCACCACGAGACAAAAGCAACTATTCAAGATGTTTTGTTTAGTCTTGATGTCGGAAATGGAACCCAAATCGGATACTCCACCTGTCTTCCAGATGTTTGTACAGGATATGATCTTCAGGTAAAGTCAAATTGCTTGAGTAAGGGGCTACTGTGTTATAGATTACTTGAAACCTTTAAACCTAAATTATATTTGCACAAGAATTTGTATCTTCATTTATCTGCATTTTCTTGAACTTGGGTTAGCGCATTCTCTTCACGTAAGTAGAAATTATGTAATTTAAATATTTATTCCCAATTCAAGGTGAGATCATTTAAAATCTCACATTACATCTCTTTCACTGTAGACTGATTAATATTAAGAGTGACTTAATCTTCACGCTTTTAAATTTGTACACCAGAAATATTATATATAGTCCAGCACAATCAATATGAGTTGATAATCATAGAATTCGCTAGTTTTTAATTCTGCATATGAGACCAATTGCAGTAGGGTCCACAATTTAAAAGGTTGAGAATCGAAAACAGATTTTGTTGCTGATCAAATTATGTAAGACGCCATCATCTTCGCAAAAAGGAGTTTATCCTATCCCATTAGTTCTCTCGACGGAAGAAAACTGTCTGAGCTTATTATAGACACACCCAGGATTACTCCATTACGCCATTCTTGTTAAGTCAAAACCAACTATTATCGTCAATAATAACAATTGTGTATTACAGATGTCAATAGGTGCATATTACCCATATGACTATTTTTTTGATGTCTCATCTTTTCAGACCTCTTTGGAAAAAGTCTTTCAAGACTCGGACTTCGTCGTCCAGGGCGTCGATTGTCACATGGATCTAAGTTCTGATCCCTTCTCCGCTGAAGACATTGTATTCATGTAAGCTTTGGTCGCTATTAAATTAGTAGGAATAATTTATTTATATATATATATATATATATATATATATATACATATACATATACATATACATATACATATATATATATATAGAAGAGTTGGAAGACCCAAATCTACATGGTTGAGGACTATGAAGCGTGAAGTATGATATGATGAATGGATAAGTATTGATTTAATAGCTCAAAATAGAGACGAGTGGCGAAATCTAACTGAGGCCCTTTGCGTCAATAGGCGTAGGAGGAGATGATGATGAGATACTATATATGTATATATATATATATATATATATATATATATATATATATATATATTATATATATAATATATATATATATGTATATATTAAAGGATAGCATAAATGAAAACTGCATCATTCCCCTACATTAAAAAAAATAAACAAATAAAAAAACTGCGCCCTAAAACTACTATCCCCGGAAAATAACATAATTTCGTAGTACTCTTTAATAATGTATTTTTTGTAGGGATGGGTTATTTAAGGTTATTTTCACTGGTAAAAGTATCGGTCATTGTCTTTCATATATCAGTTTAGAAAGACTCACTTTCTTCCTTAATGAGCTATTCTTTATATATGTATATATATATATATATATATATATATATATATATATATATATATATATATATATATATATATATATATATACATATATATATATATATATATATATATATATATATATATATATGAAAGTTGTGCGTAAAAGAAAAGTAAATTCCTATTTCTAAAGAATAAAGTAAGTGTGAATAATATTAATTGCCAGGGTGTGAAGAACCATTGACCCAGTATAAAATGAAAGCCAACTTTGTGTTATATGTGTCAGGCACAACCCAGTTTCATCAATAAATCTTCTTCAAAAATATTGTATGGTAAAATCTTAAGGGAAAATTATTTTTTTTTTTTTGTCTGAATAGATTCAGTACTATCTTTGACTAATTATAATTAATATTGTTATTGATATCGTTATGACTGAAAAGGAAAGACTATTTTTGGTAATTCTGAGAATGTTTCAATAAAAAGTCCTATATTTCAGCTTTCAATGGAAGAGAAGTGAATTGGAACCATAGAAAATAAAAATATTCTTTAGTGTCATATCAATATACTTCCTGAAAATCACGAGAAAGATCTTGTTGCGTAATAATGCTGAAGCTTAACTTTTGTAAAATATTCTGGCAAAAACATATACTTCCCAAAAATCACTAAAACTTAACATTTCTGAAATATTCTGACAAAACAATTACATGAAATATAAAGCTAGATGTTATAAACTTACTTAGATAAATACATTAGTTGTTTCATGAAACTTTCTTTTACTCTTAACAAAGATAAGATGAGAATATTGGCATTACTTTAACTTGGTTTAAAAGTATATTTGGTGAGGATACTTCCATCTTGAATGATAAAATTTCTTTTGTTTTCAACAGCGTCGTTCTCAGCGTCATTGGCTGTACGATTGTTGTGGCTTCCATAGTTGACATATATATACAGAAAACAAATAACAGCGACATGTCCAAAGGTAAGAATCGTAAAACAGCGCATAATCAATTCTATCATAATTTCTTATAGATTTCTGTATACCTCTATTGAACTTAGATCACATGACTTATCCACTATTCCTACAGAATATTCACCCTTTCTGGTTTTAAACCAAGGGCCCTTCCGGGCCAGTATACTGGTAATTTAGTTATGGTACATGTGGGCCACTATGCTCTACATGCTAACGGGACATCTGGCTAGCACCTTGTGGAGAATATAGTTGAACAACCACTCATTTACCCCTGTGGAATTAAAAACTTTATTCCTGCAAGCTAACCTCTTGAATTCATATTGATTAGTGGTACCCATCTTCCATTGTCTAAGGATCTAATATAACATGTCTGTAGCTCATTACAGGCGATTGATGTCCTCTGAAATGGTACCACACCTTGCAAATGTCTTGCATTTGTTAACTATTGCACTTTTGATTAAACGTTGAAATAATGTAGCATTGAAGATCAGGGTATAACCTGAAGAATCTGTCAATGATACCATATCAGATGAAATTTCTGAGTTTTGTCATCTCTGAATGCAGTGCGAGTTTCTGCAGATACTGAGATACTGTTCTTTGGCTCGCTACAGAGCAGCTCTAGCTCCTCAGAACAAAAGGTCAAGAACTTCTGGTAGGGTAATTCACCAGAGTAAAGGTCTTGTTATCATTATTAGAATTATATTTTGCTGCATATTTCTTAAAGTTGCTAATGATAGGATTATGTCACTTTTTGTCACTATATCAGTCTAGTTGTTGCACTTAATCATCAACAGGCTTTTGAAAAAAAAAAAAAAAAATTGCTCCACATTCAGATCATTCCTAAAATCTAAATTTGATGACCTTGTTAAGAATAATTATTAAACAAAGTTTGAAGTTAATACCCTCGACCAAATAGTATAAAAGTGACATTTGATAATATAGGGCAACTTTGCCATAAACGTCTAGAAGTGGGTACCCTCTCATGCATTAGTATCAGATAAGTACTCTTCCCGACAGCAATATCCTCATGTTACTTACCAGATAATGCCCATTTCTTGATACTGAGATTCAGGAAAATAATAATAATCTACATAGGAATCCGTTATTACCTTACAAGTTATACTGATCCCCTGAATTATGTTTCCTTTTAACTAGAAAGGTAATTAAAAATCCAACTTGAATTAGTATCAAATAGTTAGCTTTGTTTTAGTCACAGCCACCACATTTTACTAGCCTGACAACATCCAGTTCCTTATAATGAAATTCATGAAAGTGATAGTAATTAATCCACAAGGCAATCAGTTAGCGTCCAAGGCAGGATGCCTTATTAGTCTATAAACCATTTTTCTATTTACATACATTCTTAGTATACCAATTATGGCAAATTAGTTTTTGCAAAGATATCTAGGAAATTGTATGGTTAATGCACAAATCTAGTTATAAGGATATTCATTATTAAAATTCATAAAATCCGCATTCATATTTTAAAATATTGTCAACTGAATGCTCCCTCTTCACTTATGAAAAATCAGCAAATGTATTCCTGATATCATTTGCGGGCTGCGATCGCAATATCGGCGGTTTTTGTTCGCTATACCTGTAGTGCGGAGACCGCCTCTTGTGCGGAATAAAAAACCGCATAGTGTGAAAGAATAAACTATAAACCATTGTTACTTTTAACTAGAAAACTAATTGAGAATTTAACATTCCTTTGCAGGGAGTTTTCGTTATCTGCTGCCCTTCTCCGCTTACACAAACATTCAAAAGGTCTTTCAAATGAATACCGAAAGTCCACCTGGGACCATCACCTGTCTGCATGGTTTAAGGTAAGTCTCTTTTAGCAGTGCATGCGGTTTGGAAATCACTACCGTCCGGTTATTCTGCCGCACAGTTATTTCCCGCAGCGTTTGAAGTTCCTCAACGAGCTACGTTGATTCCTAAACTGCACGGCGGAACCGCACGGTTTCAAACGGCTCGTTTGAAGCGAGGCTTTAGAATATGATTAACATTTTCATAGAAGATGGTTCCTTTAAAAATCATACATACTCAGAAGTCACAAATAATATTTCTAATTGTCTTAAAACTATCCACATTTTTTTTTTTTTTTTTTTTTTTTTTTTTTTTTTTTTTTGACTACATCATTAGATGGTTCAATCTTTATCTATTCCTCAGAGTCCTGTCTATGACTTGGGTGGTTTGGGCTCATCAGCAAATGCAGACATTCGTCTACACGTCTAACCTCTACATCATGTTTGACGTAAGTAACTCATACATCCTCTGAGATTGTTAGTAATTAATCTGAAGATATGATGTTTAGAAATCTAATCTCGATGCAATGGCAATACTTTCACATTGTTAGAACTTCCAAGAAAAATTCCTCCATTGATAATATTAATTATTACCTACATGTGAAAACGTCCCTGACTTGTGAACGCCAGACTGGGGTTCGAGTCCCTCTCAAAAACGTTAGTTTCTTTGGTCGCTGCAAACTCACCATACTTGTGAGCTGAGGGTGGAGGGTTTTGGGGAGCCTATAGGTCTATCTGCTGAATCATCAGCAGCCATTGCCTGGCCCTCCTTGGTTCTAGCTTCGGTGGAGAGGGGGCTTGGGCGCTAATCATATGTATTTATGGTCAGGATCTAGGGCATTGTCCTGCTTGATAGGGAAATGTCACTGTCCCTTGCCCCTGCCATTCATGGACGGCCTTTAAACCAACGAATTTGGGAGGAGGTTATGTTTTCGGCCCAGTTTGTCAGTTAATTTCTTTTTGTGAACAACTTCCTGGCCATAATTTTACTTATAGAGTAGTGAAACTTTCGAGGATTAATTGTTATGTTGAGACGTAGAAGTGGTTCAATTTTGAAAGTCCTAGGTCAAAGTCGAGCCAAAGTTCGACCGAATTAACCCCAACCTTAACCCCAAGTTCGCACACGGTTGTCACACAGACTTCAAATACGCCTACGGTCTAAATCAAGTCTGGGAAAGGCGAGCTGGTTTCGAGAAATAGGCTGCTGTGGCGGAGGTCTGCAGTCTGAGAGTGCTTTTATAGCTTGAAATAGATTTCATAACCGTGAAAACACACTTGAAAACCCACGTTACTCTATATTCCTTTATTATAGTTTTCAAGAATGTTGGTGCCTTTTTTCAAAAGTTATTCATACTAGTAGAATGAAAATAAGTACATTTCGGAACACCTCCATATAATAGAATAGAGATGTCTAAGAAATAAAACTCGAACGTAGGAATCATGATAATTAAAAAACTGGTACTTTTGCTGATCAGGACGTATTTTGTAGAAAAAAATAATAAAAAAAAAAATTGCCAACCTAATAATCTTATGAAAATACAATTAACAAATTATAAACAAGACTATGGATTTATTAAGTAAAGAATGATGAACAATGCTGCATAACATTGTACTAAATAAGATCAGAACCTTGAAAGAGTTCTGTCATAATAATAAGAACTAGAAAAGCACTCACAGTGCAGACTTCCACCATGGTAGCTTATTTCTCGAAACCAGCTTGTTTTGCCCAGTATCAGTTTAGACCGTATGTGTATTTGAAGGCCGTGTGACAACATGTGTGAACTTGGGGTAAAGGTTAGGCTTATTTCGGCATTGGCATTGACCTTTGACCTAGGACTTTGAAAATTGAATCACTTCCACGCCTCAGCATAACAATTAATCCATGAGAGTTTCACTACTCCATGAGTAAAATTATGGCCAGGAAGTTGTTCGCAGACAAATCAACAGACAAACGGAAAAACAGGGTCGAAAACAAAACCTACTCCCAACTTCGTTGGCGGAGGTAATAACAATGAAAATATCATTATCAAACTAGGGTATGCCACCTTATATAACCAAAGATTGGGTGTGCTTCATCAAATTCATACAAAAACATTGAAAAAATAGTTTTAAACACATAAAATGCAAAGTTTATGAAAAGATTAGGTAGTGACTTTCAGTATTTTCTTAATTTTCCAGCCAAACAATGAAGAATTTCCCTCCTCAAACCTACTAATCTTCTTCCTATCACATCTACCAATTTCCTCAGGTAAAGCACCGAGGACACATGCCTGAGGAACCGTTTAGCATTGTCTTCAACTTGAATGCTCTTAAATTCAACATACCTTATTTAGGGAGGCCAAACCAATTGCACTTGATACAGTTTCTGCCACCTCTTGGCTACGTACACAATTGACAGTTGCTCTAGAAATGTAAAGAGGAAAAGCCAGAACGTATCTGATTGTATTAAGTAATGATCGGATATGAGTGGTACAACGGAATTCTCGTAAAGTCTTGCTTTACAAAAGCTATAAGTTTGGTAATATATTTCTGTATTTGCTATCACATATAGTGAGTGATAAGGAACTTCTTTTAGTAATATTCAATTAGATAGATTGTCTATTTTATATCAAATCTGTTATTTCATTTGATTTATATATTTTCAGATTATCTAAAAATTTTGGAATTACAAGGAAAGAAAAGTTTTAGTAAAATAGCATATA
>NC_090732.1:11289376-11294376 GCF_036898095.1 Palaemon carinicauda
CTTAAACATACCGGAGTTGTCCAAATCATCAATGGGCCTTTATACATGCACTAGACTTTTTCATATATATTGGATCATATAACTGGAATTACGATTTTGCACTTTAAATGTGCGTGTGTGTGTGTATATCTATCTTAAATATTTATCCGTCATATTTGACGGGTCGCGCACTAATATATATATATATATATATATATATATATATATATATATATATATATATATGTACATATATATATATATATATATATATATTATATTTATATATAAGTATATATATGTGAGGGCATATATATATATATACATATATATATATATATATATATATGTATATATATATATATATATATATATATATATATATATATATACATATATATATATATATATATATATATATATATATATATATTTATATATAAGCATATATATGTGAGTGGATATATATATATATATATATATATATATATAAATATATAGTAAAATTTCTTCATTCTTTTTTACAGTGTCTTGGGCAAGTTTGGTACCTAGCAGTAGACACCCAGCTGTATCTCGTTGCTCCACTAGTACTTCTGCCAATCTTGCACTATGAGACCCTTGGTAAATACTGTATATCTAACAGTTTTACTACACTTTGCATTAATTTATATCTACGCTTGTTCGTGGTCAATATAGTTTCTTATTTTACAATTTTGAAAACTCTAAATTATACGACGAAGTTCAATGAAAATCTATTTAAGTATCCATAATTTTTTATAACTAGTATCATTATTATTTGCTAAACTACAACCCTATTTGGAAAAGCAGGATGCTATAAGCCCTAGGGCTCCAACCGGAAAAATAGTCCAGTGAGGAAAGGAAATAAGGAAAAACTAAAAACATTAAAATAAATCTTTCATTTGTAAACTATAAAAACTTGAAAATAACAAGACGAAGAGAAGGAAGATAGAATAGTGTGCCACAATGTACCCTCAAGCAAGAGAACTCCAACCCAAGACAGTGGAAGACCATGGTACAGAGGCTATGGCACTACCCAAGACTAGAGAACAATGGTTTGATTTTGGAGTGTCCTTCTCCTAGAAGAGCTGCTTACCATAGCTAAAAAGTCTCTTTTAGTAGTATCATTAAACGTAAGTCCTTCAATTTGCACAATCAAGATCATTGGAAGAAATATTGGATAAAATACAGAAAACTATAGTTTTGAAGTAATATTGTACGGATCATTCAATAGTATTTTTGATTAAGTTTTTGATGTGTAAATATAATAGATTGCTATTCACTGATATAATATAAGCTCTCTAAACTGTATTAATCTCTACTCTTCCTTGGACTCTCACTTTGAAATCATAACTTACAAAAGAGCAATACAATTCTGTGGAACGAAAATATATAACGCAAGTCATAATTATTGTAGTCCTTTCAGCCCAAATAGAAAAAAGAAAAGAAATAGTCATCGGTCCAGCAAAACCCTCCATTATGACGAACTAAATTGTAAAGGAATAGCAATTATATCAAAGGCTGGTTAGATTTTTTTTTTTTCAAAGGAGTAACAAGAATTTCTTTCAATTTTTTTTTTTTTTTTTTTTTTTTTTTTTTACTTTGTTAATTATCGGTCCTTGTTGCCATAACTTCTCTGCAAATACAAACAGTTCATCAATAAGCAATGTTGATATTTTGGAAACGAGAACACTTTTTTGGAAGGCTTTGAACATCGAAAATACAGTAATTCTAACAAAAGATAATTTAGCTTAATATAAGAGGAGTAAATGACTACCACAAGGTGGAATTTCATTAGAAAAACATAAATCTTTGATAAAATGTAGAAAATAATATTTCAAATTTTGATATGTTCACTGTCCTCTTTACGACATGTTCATGATAGATCACTGCTTTTTGGTACGTAATTAAAAAGATCATCATCATCATCATTATCATCATCATCATCATCATCATCATCATCATCATCAGCATCTCCTACGCCTTCTAACGCAAAGTGCCTCCGTTAGATTTCGCCAGTCGTCTCTATCTTGAGTTTTTAATTCAATACTTTTCAAATCATCATCTCCTACTTCACGCTTCATAGTTCTCAGCCAATTAGGCTTAGGTGTTCCAACTCTTCTAATGCCTTGTGGAGCCCAGTTAAACGTTTGGTGAACTAATCTCTCTTGAGGAGTACGAAGAGCATACTCAAACCATCTCCATGTACCCCTCACCATGATCTCATCCACATATGGCACTCGCGTAATCTCTCTCATAGTTTCATTTCTAATCCTATCCTGCTACTTAACTCCCAATATTCTTCTGAGAGCTTTGCTCTCAAATCTATTAAAATATTTTATTTTTCCGTGTTTTCTATCCTCACTGGGCTATTTTCCCTGTTGGGGACTTTGAGCTTATAGCATCCTGCTTTTCAAACTAGGGTTAAAGCTTTGCAAGTGATAACAATAATACTAAATCTATTGGAGATTGTTTCATTGTCATACCACCACTCAAGAATGTCTAATTTGATATCAGTTTGGTTTATGATACGAGGCATTTATGTTTTATTATTATTATTATTATATATATTTTATTTAATTTTTTTTTATTTTTTTTATTTTTTTATTTTTTCTTCTAGGGATGGTTTGGCTCTATGTGGTGACATTGGCTACTTTCATTATACCTGCTGCTGTGAACTACGCTTACGATCTGCCCCCCACGAATCTGGTGCTCGATGTGTAAGTGTTCCTATTATAAATTTTTGCCCATATTTTTTTCCTTCTTAATTATCAAATATCGTTCACTGAATTCATCTATTATTGTTGTTTCTCTTCCCATTTTTATATTTGGTACATTTTTTATATTAGATGATAGTATGTTTTTATCAATATTTGGTTTTTGAGAAAAGATAAGTAAATCATTCTATATTGTTCCTATCTGAAGAACGAAAAAGTAAGACAAGACTTTAAAAAGCTGCATATATACATGATACTATAAAGAGGTAGCACTACACTCATCGCCATTTCATATCATTTTCGGGTTCTTTTAAAACTACACTTTTAAAAAACACTGTAATTTTCTGTAAAATTTTACTGTTCTCTGCCGTATTTCAGTAAAATACAGGCGACCGTGATTTATGGCCTACTTTGCTATTATCTTTTACGGGTTTGGTGACCGTAATAGCACCCCCTGGTCGTCAATATATCCGGTTTTACAACGGTAAATGCCTGGAAACATTCATTCCAGAATTTTTACCGTTCTTAAAGTGTTTTTAAGTGTAGATTATATTCGAGTGTGACACATTTTTTACTGCAAATTTGTAAGTGTAGATCACATTTAGTGTAACACAATTTAGGAAAAAAAAAGGCAAAAGAACAGCTGCTTATATTATTCATTCTTAGGAGGAAAACTGTTTTCTTGATTTACAAAAACCTGTTTTGGAAAACTCATGCCATCATTAAGTGTACGCTAACTAAAGTAAGGAGATTAACTGTGAGATTATTGAAGCTTTCAACCTATGAGGTTATATATACTCATCTCTTTTAAAATATTACTGAATGTAATCACACATACGTATAACTAGAAAATGTGACTTTATAAAAGATAATACAAGTCATATCCTTGTAATCGTGAGAGAGAGAGAGAGAGAGAGAGAGAGAGAGAGAGAGAGAGAGAGAGAGAGAGAGAGAGAGAGAGAGAGAGAGAAGGAAGGAAGGAAGGATACATATAATAATGCGGGATAATATCTTATTCATAAACAAAAATTCGTCATATTGAGTCGTTTGTTAAAATTATTTACTGAAGAGACTTACTTAGCAACAAACCAATCGAATCAAATCCATATAATAGAATTTCAAGTATACACAGATAAATCATATATATATATATATATATATATATATATATATATATATATATATATATACATATATATCTATATGTATACATATATGTATGTATATATATACATATATATATATATATATATATATATATATATGTATATATATATGTATGTATATATATATATATATATATATATATATATATATATATATAAATATCACCCACGAAATGCATTTAATACCGAATTCTATCTTGGGAAATACATATCCACTTGGAATTCATTTTATGGTAACAAGATAGAATTCGGTATTAAATGCATTTCGTGGGTGATATTTACATTAATTAAAATCACGTGTGCTTGTGATATATGTTCATATATATATATATATATATATATATATATATATATATGTGTGTGTGTGTGTGTGCGCGCGCGCGCGCGAAAGGCTTATGTATAGTTGTGATTTTATTATAGCTAAAGTAAAACTGATGTGTGAAGGTTTTTTTTTAATGTTCTTTTTTTTTCTCACAGTAAGGGCACTGACTTTTTCAACTACAACTACTTGATGCCTTGGTGTCGAGCAGGTCCTATCTACATTGGTATTTGGTTAGGTGTCTTTGTGGCAAATAAGAAAACGCAGGTTAAGCTAAAACCAGTAAGTTATATCTGGGAGTAAAGACTTTTTTCTAACTTTATCTAATAACCCATTTTAATGAGTCCTGTTTTGTTATATCACTCTATCAGAAGAGACATTGATAAATCTGAATGACTTCAAGATGGTAAACAAGTGTACATTAGCTTTCAATACGCGTAAAAACCCTGGTAACAAGTGAACAAGATTTTACCGCCATAATTCTTATCAATCTTCAGTTATCTTGCAGCTGATGGTCTGATCTCTTTAACAGTGGGAAGTTCTTGCTGGATGGACTGTGGCCATTTTGACCGGCCTCATGGTGGTCTACGGTGTTTGGTCCTACAACGTGTTCCCCCGAAAAGTTCCTTATGACGTCATGACCCAGATGATATACGGAGGGTTACATCGTCCTGCTTGGGCGGCAGCGCTAGCCTGGGTCGTCTTTGCTTGTTATAATGGCTATGGAGGTAAAACAGCTCTCTCTCTCTCTCTCTCTCTCTCTCTCTCTCTCTCTCTCTCTCTCTCTCTCTCTCTCTCTCT
>NC_090732.1:11299376-11319376 GCF_036898095.1 Palaemon carinicauda
TACCACAACTTATAACCTAGAAAATTAGAATAAAAATAGTATTATTGGAATTATGAATTTTTGATGCATTAATTTAAAAAAAAACTACCATGAAAGTATGTTTTAGTAATCACACGTCTCCAAATTTTAATGAATCCGAGTGTATCCACGTCATGCCAAAAGATGGCAGAACACGTTCCTTTTTCCCTTCATGTGAATTGGAAACGGGTGATAGATTGATACTTATGTAGAAATATGTGTGACAGGTATATAATATATTCAGTTCGAATTAAGTAGGCTATTTTGTGCTATTTTTAAACCAAAATGACGTCATGTAAGGTTCCAGAATGCAAGGATTAAAGAGTGTTACAAATAGTTTCTTTCCATGGCCATAAGTGTTTGTTGTTCGCGGGTGTGGACTTGTGTTTTAATGCTCTGTATCGAAACTGGCTTTAAACGGAATCATTGTGTATCTCGTTATTTATACTATGAAAAATCTCTTTGTGGGTGTTTGCTAGTATTGATATTAGTGAAATATAGTGTTAGAAATCAGTGGTTTCCTTGTATGTGGGGTCTGTAGTGAAAAGCCTGACCCAGCATTTTTGTGTTGGGGCGGGGCTACTTGAAAAGTCATTGAAAAATGACTCAATATGCCCTTCTCTAGAAAACGGAAAGAAAAACTTAATCCCGTGAATGATTTCGATCTATTTGTGACTGAAATCGACACGGTACTAAGGAAAAGAGGAAAATATAATGGCAGCAGCTAATGAAGAATGTGATGACGGAGGCAATCATGGCATGTGTGGGCACTGTGAGTCCTATGTCGCTGAGGGGATACAATGCGATGAATGCCGAAGATGGTACCATGATGAAGAAGCTTGCTCTAATTTAAGGGATGGTACAAGTACTCTTTCAAAAAGCAGGAACATCATTTATAAATGTCCAAGATGTGTCGAGACTGCAAATCCCAATGGTTCATAGGCCAGGCAATCATGGGAAGACATGATGAGACTAAGCATCAACATAGAAGAGATGAAGGTAAATGTACAACAACAGATGTCTGGTTTTATGGATATGATAACTGCTCAATACACTGATATGCGTCAAGAAATTGTTGATCTGAAAGAGAAACTTATGGAATACGAACAAGAGAATGTGACCAAGACCACATATGCAAGCAAGTTGAAATCAAGAAACACTTTGGTTATAAAATCTACGGAGGAAAATACGAAGGCTTCAGAGATCAAGAAAACTATCATGAAGAAGATAACCACGAATGTCGAACAGGTCAAAACCTCTAAACAAGGCCACTTGGTAGTTAATTTTGCGGATAAAGCTGAGTTAGAAAAGGCTAAAAATGACTTAGAAGAGGTCAAGAATGACATTAAGGTAGAAGTAGATAAAAAGGATCTACTTAAACCGAAGATCAAGGTCTGCAATATTGATGAAAATGAAGATGATATAATTGCCAGTATAATGGAGAAGAATGAATGGTTGAATGATATATGTGAAAATGAAGAGGACTTTAAATTGATCAGGAAGTTTAAATCAAGACAAAGCGGTAAATTACATGTCATTATAAAGTGTAGTCCAACTATCAGGAAAGTCTTCCGTAAAAGGGATGATAGAGTATATACCACGCTTGGAGGATGCTGCAAAATTTATGATTCCTACAATGTATTTCAGTGTTATAAATGCCAGGAATTTGGTCATACTGCCGAAAATTGTAGCAAGACTCGGGTATGTGCCTAGTGTAGCCAGGATCATCGAACCAGGGATTGTACTGTAAATACGTTAAAGTGTCATAACTGCACAGTGAGGAATTACAATGATACGAATCATAAGACATATGACGATAACTGTAAAGTATACAAGGAGGAGCTTACCAGGATAAAAAATAGAACCAATCATGGAGTCTAGCCCATTGGTTAAGTGTGGTCTGATAAATATTCAATCGGTGGGGAATAAAACCATAAAGATTAGAAATCTTATTAACGAAATAGAATTAGATTTATGCTTATTAACGGAAACTTGGTTGCAGGGAAATATTAGTGATAACTCAAAGATTCAGGAGATGACGCCGTGTACTCACGATTTCTACCACGTACCAAGAAAGGACAAAACTGGAGGAGGAGTGGGTGTCTTTGTGTCGAAAACCTTCTCTAGGGTTTCTATCATGAATGAAATAGTATTTGAAACGTTTGAATATATCTGTTTAAAACTGACAAGAAACAATAAGGTATTGAATATAATATCATGATATAGACCACCAGGGAGTAATATGAGGAAATTCATTGAAGAATTTAGTATTCTTGTGGGTGTGGTGGACGATATTAAAAATACATTAATTGGTGGTGACTTTAATTGTTGGGTAGATGATGAAAACGATTATAAGACTAAGGAACTCAAGGAAGTATTTGAGATGTTTAATTTAATAAACAGTGTTTCGGTATCAACGTCAGTAGGTGGTCATACACTCGACTTGGTCATATGTGGAAAAGACTCAGACCTAATAAAAAACCTTGAAGTGGACACCAGACTTTGAGATCTCAAAAACACAAACTCATCACTTTTGATGTTAATATAAATTGCACCAGAGTATTGAAAAATTGGATCACATATAGGGAACGGGAAAATTTTGATGCTGAGAATTTTATTGAAGCTAGTGTAGCGCAAATGTCTTGTGAGAACACACGATGTGAACATATGGTAGACAGAGAATGTGTTGGGTGTTATACCAAGAAATACAACGACAATTTTGGAAAAATGTACGATACCATGTGTCCCATAAAGAACAAACAAATAGTTGGACGCGAAAATGTTAGATGGTATAATAGTGAGCTATTAAAGGCAAAAAGACACAGACGTAAGATGGAAGGTAGATGGAAAAGAGCCAAATCCTCACAAGCCAGAAATCTATATAATAAGGCCAGAAATGACTATAACATCCTGTTAGAAAAAACAAAAAGAAAATTCTACAACGGCAAATGTAAGAAAACCAATAACATGAAGGACTTTCACAAAAACCTTGATGATTTGATGGGATTAAAGAAAAAATATATCTTGCCTGACAATGTTTGTGCAGAGAGATTTGCTATATTCTTCAATGAAAAAATTGATAAAATCTATAGAGGCTTCCCCCAAAATCACTTGGAAGGACAATCAGCTATGCCAGTGAAGGAGGGAAAGAAGTTAATAAAATTTAAGGAAATAAATATGTGCGACTTATTAAAGGTTATGAGAGAGATGAAGAATACATATTGTGGAAACGACCCTTTCCCAAACAGTTCAATAAGTGAAGCTCCAAACAAACAGTTGTATATGATATTTACCTGAACATAATTAACCTAAGTATATCACAATCCTGTTTTCCTAGCTGTGAAAAAACTGCGTTGATCAAACCAATTTACAAAGGAAAAGGTGATGTAAACGAGCTAAATTCATATAGGCCCATTTCAAATTTATCCTACATGTCAAAGCTTATTGAAAAAGTCATAAGTGAGCAATTATGGGCGCATATTGATGAGTTAGAGGTATTCCCGGAAAATCAATCGGCCTACAGAGCTAATCATTCTACAGAAACTACCTTATGCTCAATAATGAATGATATGATAGGTCTTCTTGATGAGGGAAAGTGTGGAATTTTTATTGTGTTAGATCTTAGTGCTGCTTTTGACACTTGTGCACGAGTACTTACTTGACGACTTAAAGTCTATTGGAGTGACTGAGGAAGCACTGAAATTTTTGCGAAGTTACTTAGTGAACAGGAAGACTATTGTAGAAGTTTCTGGAAACCGATCCAATGAGAGAATTCTTATGAAGGGTGTACCACAGGGTAGTGTTCTGGGCCCTATCTTGTTTAACATATATACTATCGAGCTATCACACATCTTGAAAAAACAAAAAGTGGGCTTTAAACTATATGCAGATGATACTCAGTTTTACCTCTCAATTTCAACAACACAAGATACAGAGAAGAAAATTGATGAGATAATGACTGAAATAAAAACATGGATGTAGAGGAAAAAGCTCAAATTAAATGATGATAAAAGAGAATGTGTGTTTTTTGGCACAAAGGTGGCTTTGAAGAATTACCAGTTAATTCAAAGTATAAAAATTGGTGATGCTGATGTTGGGATTGTGCCTGTTGTGAAAAATTTGGGTGTACTGATAGATTGTAATTTGTCAATGAGGGACCAAATTGTGAACACAGTGAAAGTGTGTAACTATCACCTGAGAAACATAGCGTTTATTAGAAAATATTTAACAGAGGGCAGTTCAAAAATTTTAGTGGTGAGTCATGTAATATCAAGGCTTGATTATTGCAATTCTTTGTACTACAAATTGCCCAATACACTACTAAGAAAGCTTCAAAATGTGCAAAACCGGGCGGCTAGACTGATAAAAGGCATTAAACTAAGGGAGAGAATAACTCCTGCATTGATCGATCTACATTGGTTACCTATTAAGGCTAGGATTGAATTTAAAATTTGCTTGTTGACTCACAAAGCACTTACAAGTGATAAGCCTAAATATCTTCGTGATTGCTTGGTCCCCTACCCTGAAGCTACCAGCGCCACTGTAAGAGTTAGACATGCAGATGACCCACATAGACTATTCGAAATTAGTGTGAATCATGCAATAGGAGGAAGAACGTTCAGCTATGCTGCACCGAGGCTCTTTAACGACCTTCCACTCGATGTCAAGAATAGCAATAATGTGGCAGCTTTCAAGAAAAACCGGAAGACTTATCTTTTTAGAAAGTGTTATAATAGTGACCTGAAAACTATTAAGCCTGAATACAATTGCTAGCGAAATAACTGATAACGATACAGAGCAAAATACTAACTGGAAAGAAATTATTTTTTCACACACCAAGGCCCGCCTGAACAGACCTTTAGTGTCTGATGGAGGGCGAGAAATAAACCCGTAAAAGTAAAAGTAAAGTAAGCAATAGATGGCCTTAGTAGTAGAGTACCAAATTGCTAATTGTCCTCATCAACCTCTCATTATAATTTTTATTACTTCATTTCTGTTTCTATTTGGGCACAAAATTGCTTGAAAATAAACGCACGTGAACTTAATGTTCCTTGTTGGTTGACCACAACTTAATTCTTAGGAAATTACGAATTTCACAACTAATGTCACAGAAATAATTCCTTAGCAAACAATCGTTAGTTCAATTTCATTTGGGGGTCAGTGGGGGCCACTAGTTAATGCCACATGTACTGAAATTGCCGAGACAATAAACTAATTACACTGCTATTTTATCTAATTTTAAATTACCTTTTTATGATACAAAAAGGTAATTAATGTTTCATGGCATGACACGTATTGTTACTAAAAACTACGTAGAATAACAATATCGTTACATTCCGAAAGGCATAATAACGCAGACCCCCCTCCCTCTATCTCCGTCCCGTTGTCGTAACGTACTTTACCGCCAATAGATGGCATCAAAGGCACCTTGTCCCAGCTAATACAGTGTATTATTTGACGACCACGTGAGTCGAAAAGTGATGTAGGAAGGTAGAGGCTAAAGAATTGGTAGTTGGTAAATTGTCCAACGATCGTTTCCTATGAATATTTTCATCAGAAAATGGTGTGACTTTTTCATATGATATCATAATAACCTGAGTTTACTTATAAAAGTGTATAGTATTTCCTTTCTTCATCAGAACACGGATAATGAGTTATGTCCCTATACCAGTGACCAAGATAACAATCATTAGCAAGGTTATTGGGACGAGTTTGGGACAGCTCTGCCAAATAGAATTTCCTAGAATGGAGAATATCATTATTCATTACAGATTTGAATAATTTAAGGAGTAATAGTTATATGCCAGAAGGTGCATGGCTATGGTGTAATTTGATGTTTTTATAATGAACTGATCAGCATAGACCACGAATAATGAAAAAGAAAACGGTCACATTTTTATGTCTTCGCCAACGTCTGACTGTTTGCGTCATCCACCTGCGAATTTGTGTTTGTTAAAATTAACCTTATCATCATTTCCTTAGTAAATGTGCATATATATATATATATATATATATATATATATATATATATATGTGTATGTATGTATATATGTATATATATAAATGTAATATATATATATATATATATATATATATATATATATATATATTTATATACATATATATATATATATATATATATATATACATTATATATATATATATATATATATATATATATATATATATATATATATTTATATACATTATATATATATATATATATATATATATATATATATATATATATATATATATATATATATTCCCTCACCAGTAACGGCCACGGTCATCCTAAGTCAATGATAGGCCAATCGTGAATATATATATATATATATATATATATATATATATATATATATATATGATAAATTTTGCACATTTTTACGTGTTTTTCATATTCAAATAAGCCATATATATTTTTGATACATTAATGTCTGGATTCTCTTAACGACCTCGGGATCAGAGCCCCAGGCGAAATCACACAAAGACAAGAGCTTGGCTCCGGCCGGGAATCGAACCCTGGTCGGCAAGCTTGTATAGACAGTGACTAAGCCACTTGGCCACGAAGAAAGATAAAAGTCAATGACAGTTCTTCTGTACTTATACCTGTCGAATTCAGGTATTTTGTACTTAGAATTGACTTTTATCTTTCTTCGTGGCCAAGTGGCTTAGTCACTGTCTATACAAGCTTGCCGACCAGGGTTCGATTCCCGGCCGGAGCCAAGCTCTTGTCTTTGTGTGATTTCGCCTGGGGCTCTGATCCCGAGGTCGTTAAGAGAATCCAGACATTAATGTATAAAAAATATATATGGCTTATTTGAATACATACATATATATATATATATATATATATATATATATATATATATATATATATATATATCACGTTTGTGATTTTAATCAATGTAAATATCAACCTTTTATGGCCTTTAATATCGAATTCTACCCATGGGAATGTATACCCACTAGAAATTCCTTTATGATTATCGCTTCTGTTTGGGCAAGTATTCGAACCTATGCCCTGAGCCGAAAGAATGCTTGTAAAGACGACATTACCAATGAAGCTATGAAGAGATGTAAGCTCATTTTAAGTCCACCGTACTGTCATATACCTGTCGAATTCAGGAATCTCTTTTTAGACTTGAAATCACCCCATCAGACTCCCAAACGTCAGAGCCTTTTTAAACTTTAGCCCTACCACCCAAAAAACGCTCCTACGTACTTAGGACAGACAGTAAGCGTTTCCCCAGGACAGGATAAGCAGGGGGTGGAGACTATTTGGTTAACAAAAGGAGATTATGAAAAGTAAAATGTTTCTTTCTCCTAAAAGAAAAGTATTTAATGAGATGGTCCTACCAGTATTAACTTATGCATCAGAAACTTGGATCCTTACCAAAGGCTTAGAACATAATCTAGCTACAACTCAAACAGCTATGGAAAGAATTATGATGGGAACAACACTTAGAGACAGAAAAAGAACAACATGGATACGAGAGCAAACTAAAGTAAAGGATATTCTAACAAATTGTAAGAAAAAGAAATGGACATGGAGAGGACATATAGTGAAAATGACAGACAACAGATGGACATTAAGAATAACGGAATGGGTCCTTAAAGATTTCCAGAGAAGAAATGGAAGGAAGAGAAGACAATGGATTGACGAACTAAGAAAGTTTGCGCGTGTAGAGTGGCATAGAAAGACCATTAACACATGGGAAGGGAGGGACATATCTGAGGCCTTTGTTCTGCAGAAGACTAGTAATGTCTGATGATATATATATATATATATATATATATATATAATATATATATATATATATATATATATATATATATATATATAAATGTATATATATATGTATATATATACCGTGTACATATATATATATATATATATATATATATATATATATATATATATATATATATGTATATATATATGTATATATATACCGTGTATATATATATATATATATATATATATATATATATATATATATATATATATATATATATATATTTACTGAGTGTGTGTGTGTCTGTATCTACAAACGTTAAAGAAAATCACAATAGGATTAGCACAAAAATCACATTATTAAATTTTCAGCCCTATTTTTCATGCTAAAAGGGACATAGTAAAATGTTCTCTGTCCTGAAACTGCGGTACATGAAATGAAAATGCAAATATGTTAAGAGTGGGATTCATTGGCTCTTTTCGTCTACACAGATTTTTTTTTTTTTCATTTAATGGTTATGAGTGTATGGTTTCAGTTGAAGTTTCATCAGAATAGATGCTCACCAGAACGTCAGCCTGGCAAGCCCACCCTGCACTGTGCTGCCGAACCATGGTAGTGGGCTCCCCAATAAACAAATTATATACACAGTCTTGGGCTGGGATTAATATGTTGCCATGCGAATGCAAGACGAACGCGTTACCACTATACTAGCCATATCTACTGTATGTCCTTAGGAAATTCGTGGAAGCGTCCACTTTCATCTTTTATAAAACGAGAGAACAACCAACCATGCCATAGGTGTTGGCATTTTTCCTCTTATATCCCAATAAATTAAAAGAAAACTAGCCTCCACACATGTTCCCCTTAACACCTGCTAGTACTAATTACTGGCACAGGTGTGCAGATTTTTTGACTAAATAACATTGTAGTGACGTCACTCTCTCTCTCTCTCTCTCTCTCTCTCTCTCTCTCTCTCTCTCTCTCTCTTTCCATTTAATCTATAGGAAATTACTTTTGATTCCCAACTAATAAAAAGAAAACGTGACCCCCAAAGATGCTCCCCCAACACCTGATAGAGCCACATATCCACAGCTAACTGAGTCAACCCTGGGAGTTCCTAGTGCTTACATCACACCACCTGGGTGTCTTAGTGCTTACGTAAGATCCCATGAGTTTCCTAGTGATTACGTCACACCACCTGAGTCCCAGCCTAATGTGCAATTTTGGACGTGTTTTGTGTTCTGGTGGGTTGACCTGTTCTTTTGGCATCGGTGTGTGCAAAGCCATATTATAACTGTTGGTTAATATCCTTGTGACTTTATATATACAAATGCACATAAAGCATTTACTTGTGATAGTCATAATTATGTGGGATTAAATTTGTTAGTTGTATTAAATTTACTCTATGCTTATGATTAAAAAAATTCTTATGGGACTTCAGAAAAGCTTTTTTTAAACGGAGAAGTAGTTTACAAATTGGTGTTTAAAGTAAAAAAGGACACGTATCATTTATTCTAATGATTGGTGTAATAACTTGATCATATTCATACGTACACAGATATATACTATATATATACATATATATATATATATATATATATATATATATATATATATATATATATATCATCTCATCCCACGCCTATTGACGTAAAGGGCCTCGGTTAGATTTCACCACTCCTCTCTATCTTGAGCTTTTATTTCAATACTTCTCTATTCACCACCTGCAACTTCACACTCCATAGTCCTCAGCCATGTAGGCCTGGGTCTTATAACTCTTCTAGGGCTTTGTGAAGCCAAGTTAAAAGTTCGGTGAACTAATCTCTCTTGGGGAGTGTGAAGAGCATGCCCAAACCATCTCCATCGACCCCTCATCATGATCTCATCTACATATGGCGCTCCAGTAATCTCTTTTATTGTTTCATTTATAGTCCTGTCCTGTCATTTAACACCCAACATTCTTGGAGATTGTTTTATTGTCATGTCCATACAGTAACACTAATCTCACTAAACTGATATATAGCCTGATTTTTTTTATGTAATTTCAGCCGATTTAATTTCCAAATTTTACTTAACCTAGCCATTGCCTGATCTATATATACTGTACATATATATATATATATATATATATATATATATATATATATATATATATATATATATATATATATATATATATATCCCATGTCAACGGATAATGAGACATCGGAACATGTTTTTTTTTCACTTTATTACAAAAAGGTTGGTGAATACACTGTGTACAGCCGATACTCTCAGGCGAGTACCTTGTCTACCGATCGCTCAATTGGTACTGACTAACTCTCATAAACTAGATACAATCTTGCTCTCTCTCAACATGCTGAATTGTTAGGTTTTGTGGAATTCTGCACTGTGATGGAAATATGCTGTCACATTATGATCCTAGGGACACGTCACGTACAACAGAGTTGAGTGATCGCGCCCTCCAGTTTATGACACTCATAGTATTCTTAAACAATTCATTCAATTCACTATATAAACCACATATTTTGCATACAAGGATTAGGACATGAAAAATGTCTATATTTCTAATGACTCATACACGCACAAGCACACTCATATATACTGTATATATATATATATATATATATATATATATATATATATATACATATATATATACATATATATATATATATATATATATATATATATATATATACATACACACACATGTATATATATATATATATATATATATATATATATATATATTTGGGCTCAGGCCATGTCGTCCTGATGGAAGTTCCTATTAGGTAGCTTTCTAAGGTATAAAGCTACCTAATAGGAACTTCCATCAGGACGACATGGCTACCTCACCCAAAAATAGATTTATTGCTTCGCTCAAAATCCGTATATATATATATATATATATATATATATATATATATATATATATATATATATATATAATGTGAGTGTGTGTGTGTGTGTGTGTGTGTGTGTGTGTGGGCATATGAGTCATTAGAAATATAGAATTGTTTTTATTTTACCTTTTTGGATCATTCGCCGACAACAGTCAAACGAGTGAGAAAGAGTCAAATAATCAATTGTGTATTTACTCGGAGCAAATTCCAATTATCTTTTAAATTGGAAATCCATCAATCCAATGCCGATAATGGCAACGGAAATCAAAAGCTTCTGACACTTTGAAAATTACGTTGCAAATGTACATAGTTGACCATTTCTCATTTTTTTTTTCTTTCTTTAATGATATTTAAGCTCCTTCACCCTTCTTATATGACTGCTAGTCTAATTTCTTGATCAATGTCTGTTTAATAATATCTTTATTTTTATAAATATTGTATAGAATACTCGTTTTAGTTATTATATTCTTCATCATGTTGATATTATAAAACTATAAAAATTTTGTGGCTGAAGAATTGTGCTACATTATTATTCTCTCCTGTTGCTTATTTTTTTTTTCTTTTTTGTGGAAGGGGGGGGGGGGGCGTTCAGTTGTAGATTACATACTTCAAATTCAGCAATTTTTTTTAAATTTATTTCTATATGAGATTTTTTCAGATTTACATAAATAATTGTTCCCTAGGTGCCACTCTAACTATTTTTTTCCCTTCCAGTTCCAGCACCATTGAAAGAAGGTTTTCTAAAGGAAATATATTCTTTTTATTTACCGAATGAGGCTAAAAACAATTCACTGTGTAAAGGTAAATGGTAAAGGTGTCTGGTTTCAGTTCCAGGTTTCAGTTCCAGTTTCGTCAGATAAGATGCTCAACCCCTCACTGTGGCACTACAGCAGTGGCGTCCCCAGTGAATAGCTTAAACTCACGGTCCAGGGCGAGGATCGATCTGTCGTCATGCGAATACTAAGCGAGCACGTCACCAATGTACTAACCGATAAATGAAAGTTTGAATATTTTTATTTTTTTTTAATTATATGTCCTGTCTTGAATGATAAATTTCATATGGCGGAGAGATGTTGCAGAGGAATGGTCTTAATAGGCAAGAAGTAATTGTAATGAAACATAGAGGGAAATGTTTTTTTGTTTAATATTCTATTCTAATTTGTCATTACTTATCATTTTGTTTATTTATTTCGTTATTTCCTTTGATCACGGTTATTTTTCCCCGTTGGAGCCCTTGGGCTTATAGCCTCTTGATTTTCCAACTAGGATTGTAGCTTGCCTAGTAATAATAATGATAATAATAATGATAATAATAATGATTGTGTTAGTATATGGGATGCAACTCGATATAGACGTGTTTGAAGAGCCTTGTGTGCATTACGTACGTACGTAGTGGATAATTCTCGGGGATCCACATTACTATGATTGCAGGTTTTATAGATACGACTAGAATTTACTTATTTTCGATTTTTACATCATAATAAATTTATAATTTTTATCCATTATATTTGCTATAGTTTTATTCTATTTTTCATCTTCAATATAAATCGATTTCTGTAAACAATGATTTAAGTATATGACCTGCAGAAATTATCTTTAAAGGGTTTAAAGGCCACTCATGAATGGCAGAGGCAAAGGACAGTGACATTGCCTTAGCAAGCAGGACAGTGCCCTAGAGACTGACCATATATCATATGATCTGCGCTCAAGCCCCTCTCCACCCAAGCTAGGACCACGGAGGGCCAGACAATGGCTGCTCCCCCAAACCCCCCATCGTTAGCTCTCAAGGATGGTAAGGTTGCAGACACTACAGGAAGTAACAAGTCTGAGCGGGACTCGAACCCCCGTCTGGCGATCACCAGGCAGAAACGTTACCAATCAGGCCACAATAATCCCTTTGTGTTGTTCCAACAGTCTTCGCAATATGGCTGAGGGAAATAGAGGCTCAGATGAGGATAATTTGGTGAAAATTTTTTATAAATTAATAGTTTTGGGAAAAATGAGGAGAAAAAAAATAATGTACTAAATAGATTGCGTGAAATAGTGGACGAGATCATGGTGAGGGATATTTGAAGATAGTTTGGACAGGCTTTTCGCATTTCCCAAGAGAGATGAGTTCACCAAACGTTTAGCTGGGTGCCACAAGGCACTAGAAGAGTTTGAAGACCAAGGCATACATGGCTGCGAACTATGAAACGTGAAGTAGGAGATGATGAATCGAGATATATTGATATTATAGGTCAAGATAGATGACGGCTGGCGAAATCTAATTGATGCCCTTTCCGTTAGTAGTCAAGTTCAACTCTAAATTCGGGAATTAGAAATATTCATATTAATGCTGAAAATAAATAAAATTAAATCATAGTGAATATAAGGAATAAATAAATAAACTGTGGTAAAAATTTATTATAAATATGAATTTAAAAGTTATAAAAACTGATTTTTTTAAAGTTAAAATCTTGAAAACAGAAATTCTCAAAGATCTAACTTCTTTATAGCGTCAGATCCTTTGCTTCTTCATCGTACTTCTTCATTTGCGTCACAGTCCCTTTCTTTCGAAGTGAATCCCTTGAGACAAATTTCCTCTGCTCTCACAAAGAAGCATAATGATGCTGTTTAACAAAAGAGATTTGAATTCGTTAGCGACGGATGAAGCTCAACATCTTTCTTATTCTCTAGAATCTTTTATGAGAGAATTTCTTTTTCCTATTTTAAAGTTTTCCAATATATTTCTTTGTCTGGTAGTAAGTAATAGGAACACCTGTGCTCAAATCTCAATCTCACCTGTCGCTCTTCGTGTTCTTGCTGTGATTGTAATTGATCAGGTGTGGATATATATATATATATATATATATATATATATATATATATATATATATATTTATATATATACATATATATATATATTCATATATATTATATATATGTATATATATTTATATATATAATATATATATGTATATATATAGGTAGATAGATAGATATAAATATTATATATATATACATATATATATATATATATATATATAGATAGATAGATAGATAGATAGATAGATAGATAAATATAAATATTATATTATATATACAGTATATATATATATATATATATATATATATATATATATAAAGATAGATAGATAAATATAAATATTATATTATATATAGTATATATATATATATATATATATATATATGATAAATTTTGCACATTTA
This sequence comes from Palaemon carinicauda, assembly GCF_036898095.1. NCBI lineage: Eukaryota > Metazoa > Arthropoda > Malacostraca > Decapoda > Palaemonidae > Palaemon > Palaemon carinicauda. Next base: position 11,313,253 of record NC_090732.1, read on the forward strand.
GACGTGTTTTCTTCATATTCAAATAAGCCATATATTTTAGCACATTAATGTCTGTATTCTCTTATCGACCTCGGGATCAGAGTCCCAAGGCGGAACCACTCGCAGACAATAGCATCTGACCGGCTGGGAATCGAACCCTGGTCTAAGATGCCTGCATGACAGTGACAATACCATTTAGCCACAAATCTAGTTGGAAAAGCAGGATGCTATAAGCCATAGGGCCCCACAAGGAAAATAGTCCAGTGAGGAAAGGAAACAAAAGGAAAATTGAAATATTTTAAGAACAGTTTCAACATTAAAATGGATATTTCCTATATAAATTATAAAAACATAACAAAATAAGAGGAAGAGAAATAAGATGGAACAGTGTGCCCGAGTGTACCCTCAAGCATGCTTTAATCTATTCTCAGATTTAATTCTAATCTGTATGAATATCACTAAGCCTCCACTGTCTTGTGTTAGAGATCTCTTGCTAGAGGGAACACTCGGGCACACTATTCCATCTTGTTTCTCTTCCTCTTGTTATTTTGAAGTTTTTATAGTTTATATATATGAAAGACTTATCTTAATGCTATTATTGTTCTTAATCTTCTCTTCTAGCTTTCCTCATTTCCTTTCCTCCCTGGGCTATTTTCCCTGTTAGAGCCCTTGGGCTTATAGCATCCTGCTTTTCCAACCAGGGTTGTAGCCTTGAAAGTAGTAATAATAACAACAACAACAACAACAACACCAATAATAATAATAATAATAATAATAATAATAAAACCTTCTCTTACGAAGGAGAGAATTCAGTACAAAAAGCTCTCATGTCACTGCCTCCCTTCGGGGATCCAACCTGCTTTTCAGGTTTCCGCTAGATTTGCCTTTGCATATGAAAGATGCGCAGCATTCTTCCCCCCATAATCACTAGATAATCGGATATCTCAGAGATGTGATCACTCATCTGGAAAACGGCATCAGACGATCATTCTTCAGTTATTAGATATATGTTTTGCCTGATAAATCGCTGGAGCGTAACGCGTGAAAGATGGATGTTTACTCCCGTAGATTAATTTTCCTAAATAGAATCAACGAGTGTGATTAATGGCTATGATTGCAGAGAGAGAGAGAGAGAGAGAGAGAGAGAGAGAGGAGTGGGATTAGGATGATATAAGCCCAAAGGCTCCAACAGGAGAAAAAATAGCCCAGTGAGGAAAGGCAATAAGGAGAAGTAATGAACAATAAAAATGAAAAAAAAAAAATTAAGTAGAGTAACAAGACTAGAATAGACTTGTCAGCCTATTCAACATAGAAATATTCGGTGCAAATTTGAGCTTTTGAAGTTCAAAAATGAATATCCAAGACTCATTAGGTGAATGAAATGGGAACGTTGAATAACAATTTACTGGTATTACGGAATGGTCAAGAAATTAATACTATTTATTAAGTAATGAAAGCGCGTTTCTTAGTTCCCATGTCCTTACGATGTATATAAAGAATCTACCTTTGATACAAGATATATCCACCTCGGTTTTCCTTCATATAAAACTTAATCTTTGTTATATTTGTAAGGCTTTCAAATAATGATTTTTTTTTTTCATATTTTTCATGCAACAAATATGTATACCTCATACCATTGCTTTAATATGTCCTCCGATTTAATGCTAAATTTGTATGAATATTTTTCTTGGAAGTTGTGAATTTTAGAATGACTTAATAAAGTTTGTATATTGAAAAACCCATGAATTTTAAAGTATATTTGGCAATGTATGAAGGTAAAAGGTAAACGAGCTTCAAATAAGGTTTACTTCAATATTATCGAAAGAATACGATACAGAGAGAGATATAGTCAGTTGAGCAAAATTATACTATACAGATGTAAATGTTTCCAAATAATTTTTTGATCACTTATAGATACAAAGATATTGATAATCATGTCCTGTACTACGATGTATGCAGGCGTATATTATAGCAATCCTAGCAGTCACTTCTATATATATATATATATATATATATATATATATGTATGTATGTATATAAATTATATATACCTGTATATATATATATATATATATATATATATATATATATATATATATACATATATTTATATATTTATTTATATATATAAATATGTATATACATATATATATATATATATATATATATATATATATATATATATATATATATATATATATATATATATATGCAGAAGAACCACAGGGAAAATGAAAATACAGAATATACACTTGAGTCCTGACTAGTTTCGTGATACTTCCTCAGAGGACTGATTTATTGAGAGAGGTTTCTTACATTTTATAGGGAAAGCAAAAGTACGAACATACATATAGAGATTTAGAGAACAATGACACTCCCTTACCCACTACCTGGGTTTGACTCAGGTGTGCGTAGGAGGAGTCCGAAAGCTCGTTAGACACCTGCTAAAAAGGGTCATTTCTAGTGGCGGGTATATTCTTGTTTTCTTCTTATTTTACTTTCATTACAGTTATTTATATGTCAATGCGGTAGCCTTATCTATATAAATACATAAGCAAAACATACACAAAAATACAAATATATATACATATATATACATACATACATATACATATACATATATATATATATATACATATATATACATATATATATACATACACATACACACATATACATATACATACATACACACACATACATATACATATACATACACATACACATATACATATATATACATACATACAGATACAAATACATATACATATACATAAATACTTACACATACACATACATATACATACACATACACATATACATATATATACACCCACATATATACATGTATACATATATACACATACATACCTATGCATATATACATTTATATGTATACAACATTAATATCATAAACATATAATCATGTATATATCAATACTTATATCTAGCATAACACTATATAGTGCCAATATACTTATGCATACTATATAAAATAATTGTTTACTTTAATGAATGGTAGCTTAGGTCTAAATATTAATTTCACACCGACGTTAATTATTCACAATACATTCAATTCTACATTAAGTGGTTAATGTTTTTTTATATAGTTTACAAATCTCTTTACATATAAAGGCGTCGAGTTTATACATTCCATGACCAATATTCAAGTTGTTTTCAAAGGTTTCTTTTATGAAACTGGACTCTATGATGTTTCTTTCTACTAAGTTATTTGAATGAACCAATTTCTTTGCACCTGACCAATTAATAGGGTGATTTTTATCTCTAACGTGGGCAAAGAGTGCATTATTATCTTGAGCATACCTGACACTTTTCTTATGTTGTTCAATTCTCTTTTCTAGGGCTTTACCAGTTTGACCAATATAGTATTTTTCACAAGCATTGCATGGAATACGATATACACATCCCTTGGTAATGTCAGGAGAATTCTTTATTAAGGCTGTTTTTATTGTATTTTTACTCTTAAATGCTACATTTACATTGAAGTTTTTTAACAGTTGGGGAATTTCTTTAAATGAATCACAATAAGGTAGTACAAGTAAATTTTGTGTGTTATAATTGTACCCTACCTTTTTTGGATTGTCGCATACATAGATGTAATAATAGTCTCAAGTTCAGTGTATACAGAAAGCCAACGAATATCTCGGCATATGTCCATTATTACTCAAACCAAGGCAACAAAGTTAAGAAATCTGTAATTACTTCTATGTTTTTAAGAGCATTCCGAGTCTGCAGCCCTGAATATATTGATGACGAAATAAATGGTATTAGAGCAATAGGTAAAAAACTAAAGTATCCTGAAATTGTATTAGATGATGCCCTAAGAACAGCAAAAAAGACTTTTTTCGGTAATGATAACAGAAAAAACTATAACACACAAAATTTACTTGTACTACCTTATTGTGATTCATTTAAAGAAATTCCCCAACTGTTAAAAAACTTCAATGTAAATGTAGCATTTAAGAGTAAAAATACAATAAAAACAGCCTTAATAAAGAATTCTCCTGACATTACCAAGGGATGTGTATATCGTATTCTATGCAATGCTTGTGAAAAATACTATATTGGTCAAACTGGTAAAGCCCTAGAAAAGAGAATTGAACAACATAAGAAAAGTGTCAGGTATGCTCAAGATAATAATGCACTCTTTGCCCACGTTAGAGATAAAAATCACCCTATTAATTGGTCAGGTGCAAAGAAATTGGTTCATTTAAATAACTTAGTAGAAAGAAACATCATAGAGTCCAGTTTCATAAAAGAAACCTTTGAAAACAACTTGAATATTGGTCATGGAATGTATAAACTCGACGCCTTTATATGTAAAGAGATTTGTAAACTATATAAAAAAACATTAACCACTTAATGTAGAATTGAATGTATTGTGAATAATTAACGTCGGTGTGAAATTAATATTTAGACCTAAGCTACCATTCATTAAAGTAAACAATTATTTTATATAGTATGCATAAGTATATTGGCACTATATAGTGTTATGCTAGATATAAGTATTGATATATACATGATTATATGTTTATGATATTAATGTTGTATACATATAAATGTATATATGCATAGGTATGTATGTGTATATATGTATACATGTATATATGTGGGTGTATATATATGTATATGTGTATGTGTATGTATATGTATGTGTATGTGTAAGTATTTATGTATATGTATATGTATTTGTATCTGTATGTATGTATATATATGTATATGTGTATGTGTATGTGTATGTATATGTATGTGTGTGTATGTATGTATATGTATATGTGTGTATGTGTATGTATATATATATGTATATATATGTATATATATATATATATGTATATGTATATGTATGTATGTATATATATGTATATATATTTGTATTTTTGTGTATGTTTTGCTTATGTATTTATATAGATAAGGCTACCGCATTGACATATAAATAACTGTAATGAAAGTAAAATAAGAAGAAAACAAGAATATACCCGCCACTAGAAATGACCCTTTTTAGCAGGTGTCTAACGAGCTTTCGGACTCCTCCTACGCACACCTGAGTCAAACCCAGGTAGCGGGTAAGGGAGTGTCATTGTTCTCTAAATCTCTATATGTATGTTCGTACTTTTGCTTTCCCTATAAAATGTAAGAAACCTCTCTCAATAAATCAGTCCTCTGAGGAAGTATCACGAAACTAGTCAGGACTCAAGTGTATATTCTGTATTTTCATTTTCCCTGTGGTTCTTCTGCATCTGAGCATCACGTTTTCCTGTGATTTTTACGCATATATATATATATACATATGCGTAAAAATCACAGGAAAACGTGATGCTCAGATGCAGAAGAACCACAGGGAAAATGAAAATACAGAATATACACTTGAGTCCTGACTAGTTTCGTGATACTTCCTCAGAGGACTGATTTATTGAGAGAGGTTTCTTACAATTTATAAGGAAAGCAAAAGTACGAACATACATATAGAGATTTAGAGAACAATGACACTCCCTTACCCGCTACCTGGGTTTGACTCAGGTGTGCGTAGGAGGAGTCCGAAAGCTCGTTAGACACCTGCTAAAAAGGGTCATTTCTAGTGGCGGGTATATTCTTGTTTTCTTCTTATTTTACTTTCATTACAGTTATTTATATGTCAATGCGGTAGCCTTATCTATATAAATACATAAGCAAAACATACACAAAAATACAAATATATATACATATATATATATACATACATATATATACATATATATATATATATATATATACATACATATACATACATACACACACACATACATATACATATACATACACATACACATATACATATATATACATACATACAGATACAAATACATATACATATACATAAATACTTACACATACATATACATACACACACATATACATATATATACACATACATATATACATATATACATATATACACATACATACTTATGCATATATACATTTATATGTATACAACATTAATATCATAAACATATAATCATGTATATATCAATACTTATATCTAGCATAACACTATATAGTGCCAATATACTTATGCATACTATATAAAATAATTGTTTCCTTTAATGAATGGTAGCTTAGGTCTAAATATTAATTTCACACCGAC
>NC_090732.1:11325555-11328055 GCF_036898095.1 Palaemon carinicauda
GAGAGTCTCTTATTCAGGCTTATTTAAAGCCCTGACGGGAGAATTTCCATGAATCCGATATTATTTTAGATTAGCTTCGCTCTGAAGTTGCGCCCGGAAAGTGCAAAAGCGAAAAGTCTCTCAAGATCAAGAGCAGCATTTTTAAGATCGTTGGGATTGGTTCTTGTGATAACGCATTCCGATGTTTTTCCCGCATTTTAGAATTCAAAGAGGCGCCATGTTGTATCCTTCAGCAGAACTATGTTATCTTTGAGTTTCTGTAATACAATCCTCTTCGCTTGAGGCTGTTCATCACAAAAACAGGAATTTCTTTGTCATTTAAAGACTTTCAAAGGTCGCTCATGAATGGCAGAGGCAAGGGACAGTGACATTGCCCTACTAAGAGGAAAGTAGCCACTGAACAATTACACTGCAGTAGGTAACCCCTTGAACGAAGAAGAATTATTTGGTAATCTCAGTGTTGTCTGTAGTATGAGGAGAATGTGGAAAGAATAGTCCAGACTATTGAGTGTATGTGTAGGCAAAGAAAAAAGGATCCGTAATCAGAGAGATGGATCCAATTTAGTGCTGTCTGGCCAAAGGACCCAATAACCTCACCTCTTGGCCTTGTTGATTCCATCAGTATTGTACGACCTATGAAATTGCAATAATGTTCAGTGAGGAGATTTACCTGTTTCATTGCATCTGTCACTCGTGTTATGTCTGCTGTTCGGGATAGTTTTTATTTCATTGTGGAAGCTGGTATCCAAGAAAGGTCATCTGATGACCCTCACCAATTTGCATTTAAGTCCCATATGACCTGACCTATTTTATATTTGTATTGAGGCTGTATCGGTCAGTGAGAATTTATTGCTTCCACTTTTCAAATTTATCATTAGAATGATTATTATTATCAAAATTATTATAATTATTATAATTAAGATTGTTAAAATTACTATTATCATAAAAATACGACGTATTTCCACCACTCTTTTCCAGCCTGAAGAAGGGAGATGACAATCGCAAAACGTGTAGCTAGTTTATTGTATTCTTTTTTTTTCTTCTTCTTTTTTTCATTCCTCCAATAAATCAGGAACGTAGATTAACCAGTGTCCCCTCTCCCTTGCCTTACTTCATCGTATTTTTTACATCTTTTTAAATCGTTACAACTTTTCTTAATCATTTGAATATTGATTTCATCTTCCACTGCAAATAAGGGAAATTTCATAAATTCTGTAACTATTATCATAACAACTAAAGTGGGGATTTGTTGGTAAATAAGAAACGTTATACAGTAGGAGGGGCCTAAATTCGTTCTGAAATAGTTTTGACTGACTCGTAAGCTGTTTGAGTTCAAAGATAAATGTATTTACACTGGCAAATGAAAGCAGTATGTAAGCGAGTGTATCTTCTTAAAAGGTTGTATGTGTAACTACAAAAGAGAAAAATCTCTTGATTCTATACTATTCTGGGCTAATATTATAGAGATATTGATTTTAATATCATATTGCTAATACCATTGGATTTCTCATAAGCGTCACTGCACCCATATAGAGACTAGACAAGTATATATTTTAGTTATAAAACTGAAGTAGGTGATAGATATGTTGAGGTGGCCTATGTGGGTAACGTCCCTGACTGGTGATCGCTAATATGGGGTTCGAGTCCTGCTCAATCTCGTTATTTCCTTTGGTCGCTGTAACCTCACCACCCTTGTGAGCTAAGAAAGGGGTGTGTGTTTGGGGTAGCCTATATGTCTATCTTTTGAGTCATCACCAGCCATTGACTGTCCTTCCCTGGTCCAAGCTTGAATGGAGAGGGGGCTTGGGCGCTGATCATTATATATATATATATATATATATATATATATATATATATATATATATATATATATATATATATATATATGTATGTATGTATGTATTGTATATATATATATATATATATATATTATATATATATATATATATATATATATATATATATATTATATAATTTATATGTATTGGCTTTTTTTCTCAAGATAAATTTTCTTTTTGCGCTACTTTTCACCTTATACTTCGCGCATGTAGTGTTCAATTTAGAATTGAAAATAATATTACTTTACAAAACCTTATATTCTCTCTCTCTCTCTCTCTCTCTCTCTCTCTCCTCTCTCTCTCTCTCTCTCTCTCTCCTCTCCTCTCTCTCTCTCTCTCTCTCATGGAATAATCACATTCCCACGTATGCATATTTCTATTATTTACGTAAAACATTATACGTGTTTGTCATATCTTCATTCCAGCTCAAATTTGTCTCCTCATGGAAGCCCTCCACAAACACGCCGTCTTTAGAAATATTCCAGATTTAAGTTTAGCGTCGCAAACTCTGTGAATATTTGAAAGAGGGGAAAGAATCTCTCATAAAATCCCAACAGCGAAGTTCACGAGACGTTTCATCTTATTTTCAGCTCCTGATTTTGACGCAACAAAGTTTCGCCTGGATGTTCCTCCCCGGCCGGAGTTTGCCAGGAATGAGCGAA
>NC_090732.1:11330555-11363055 GCF_036898095.1 Palaemon carinicauda
TATTTTAAGTATTCTAAGTATTAATACATTTATTTTCAGTTGAAGATTGCTATTGAATCTCTGATAGCGTTCAATATCATAGTTAGTATTATTGGTTCTACCGTATATCTTTATCAAAATAATTCAGTATTAATAGCAATTTAGGTTTCATTTTCTGATCTTTATCATTTCAGACAAGCAATCATCATCATCATCATCATCATCATCTCCTCCTACGCCTATTGACGTAAAGGGCCTCAGTTAGATTTCGCCAGTCATCTCTATCTTGAGTTCTCGCTTCATAGTCCTCAGCCATGTAGGCCTGGGTCTTCCAACTCTTCAAGTGCCTTGTGGAGCCCAGTTAATGAAATACTTTTCTCAATTCATTCATTACTGACAACATTCGATTGGTTCTTCTTTTTTTAATTCATCTGTACAGATCAACGTCTAATTCGTCATATTAAAACATCTATTTGACAAATACAACAAACTCCAGTTCTATAACTATGCTGAGATACTACCGCTAGTGAGTTATGGGGTCTTTTGACTCGCCAGACAGTACTTCATTGGATCCTCTCTCTGGTTACGGTTCATTTTCCCATTGCCCACACACACATCGAATAGTCTGGCCTATTCTTTATACATTCTCCTTTGTCCTCATACACCTGACAACTCTGAGATTACCAAACCATTCTTCTTACATCACTGTAATGGTTCAGGGGCAACTTTTCTCTTTGTAAGGGTAGAAGAGACTCTTTAGCTATGGTAAGCAGCTCTTCTAGGAGAAGGACACTCCAAAATCAAACCATTGTTCTCCAATCTTGGGTAGTGCCATAGCCTCTGTACCATGGTCTTCCACTGTCTTCTGGGTTGGAGTCCTCTTGCTTGAGGGTACATTTGGGCACACTGTTCTATCTTGTTCCTCTTTATCCTGGTTTGTTAAAGTTTTTATAGTTTTTATAGAAGATATTTATTTTAATCTTGTTGCTCTTCTTAAAATATTTTATTTTTCTTCGTTTCCTTTCCTCACTGAGCTATTTTCCCTGTTGGAGCCCCTGGGCTTATAGCATCCTGCTTTTCTAACTAGGGTTGTAGCTTAGCAAGTAATAATAATAATAATGAATGCAGATGTTTCCCGGAACTATTTAGGCTTAAACTTGTGTCCTTAAAAATATATCTATGTCAAAAAAACACAGTTTTGTTGGTTAGTATGACGTTATTTTCTTTATGAATTTTTAATACCACATCTCTTTCATTAGATTATTTTTAAGTTTCTTGGATGTTTCTGCAATACCTGAACAATAATTAGAAGTCCAGTTATTACAAAACTTTCATATGTTTAGAGTTAAGTATCGTCTTTGTGGTAGAGACAATACTATACCATTGAAGAAAATTCGCCAGTTTTAGGTATATCAAGCGATCCTGTTTTTTTTATGATTTTTTTTTTTAATTTATAGTTGCGTATATGGTGTTTATCTATTTATCTGTGTCTGAATGCTCGTAGTTTTTGTACTTCCGAGACAGTATTATTATTATTATTATTATTATTATTATTATTATTATTATTATTATTATTATTATTATTATTATTAAAGGGAAAAATTTTCTTCATAATGATGACCATGGTAAAGGAAAAACTTTCTTGACTTAAGCCAAGGAAATTAGTTTCTTATTCGCGGCCTCAAATTTCTCCTAAACGATTCAAGTGTGGGACATTTAGCTTGTAAAAACGTTACATATTTCAAAGTTATCTTTCTCTTTTCTGTTCGCACTATTTCTGTTGTTATAATAATCTTTTCATGGATTTTATCTTTTAATAACTGGTAACAGCAACAGAAGCAAAGATTCTGTAGATGCAAGACGAGTTTAACTCATATTAAGTAGCAGAGTGGAGCAATGACCTATCTAGCGTCTTGAAAAATCTTCTTCTTCTTCTTCTTCTTCTTCTTCTTCTTCTTCTTCTTCTTCTTCTTCTATTAACGTGCTTTTTTTCCTTTTTTTTTTTTTTGCATGGGTCAGTCACGGTTGAGTTCTTTCGAAGGACTTTGCTTTGGCTTTGGGGTAGACCGTAGACCTGATCGGCTGCCCTGCCTGACATCAAATTTTTATTATGAATAAGGAAGCAGTCAGGGTAAATCACATTTCCATTCAATAACCTGGGGCATTTTACCTAAATATGAAAGTTAATTTTCCATTCTCTCATCCCAAAAAGAGCAATAGGTAATGTCACAGGAAACTAACAAGATGTATGCATGAATATAGAGTGGCAGGACAGGATTAGAAATGAAACTATAAAAGAGATTACTCAAGTGCCATATGTAGATGAGATCATGATGAGGGGTAGATGGAGATGGTCTGGGCATGCTCTTCGCACTAACCAAAAAGAGGTTAGTTCACCAAACGTTCAGCTGGGCTCCACAAGGCACTAGAAGAGTTGGAAGAACCAGGCCTACATGGCTGAGGACTATGAAGCGTGAAGTAGGAGATGATGAATGGAGAAGTATTGAATTAAAGCCTCAAGATGTAGAGACTAGTGGCGAAATCTAACCAAGGCCCATTGCGTCAATAGGCGTAGGGGGAGATGATGATGATGTATGTATGGTCCTCCTTTGGTTCATCATCATCATCATTTCAGCCTTCAAAAGTCCTTTGTAGGATGTAGGCCTTCCCCAGGTTCCTCCACAGACTTCTATCCCAAGCTATTCTGTGCCACTGTTGCTTATGTTGGTCTAAGTCATCTCGCCAGCAGGTTTTTTTGTCTTCCTCGGTTTCTTGTGTATCCTCGGGGTGTCCAGAAGGTTGTTCGTGATGTCCATCGGTTAAATTTGGTTAAATTCACTCAAATCTATTCTACACTTGTGCAAAACGATAACCTAATGCGACCCATTCATAGAATCTATATGAAGATAGATATCATATACTGTAATTAAGGAAAATTACCGTAATTATGAGAACCTATGTAGCCTAAATATTAGTTACGGAAAAGGTAACTCAATTTATTTTTTTTATTTTTTGTGTGTGAATTATTAATGATTGATTTACCAAGATAGTGTTACAGAGAATGTTAGAAATAACTTCAAACCGTTGTATTTGAAGCATTGAAACATGCTGATACCCGAAATACAAGATTTATTCCAAGTAAAAAAAAAAAAAAATATATATGAAAATCTAGTTCTTAGAACATTTGAATTCACATTTTATACCCGAAATATAAGTTTTATTCAGGGTAGGTAAAAAAAAAAAACTTTTATTGATACTTTCGAGAAAAGAGCTTAATTCTATATCAAAAATTATATTAAGGTGACCCGATTAAGGGTATTTGATGTGAGAAAAAAAAAGTCTTCTTACTTTCAGATGAAAGTTTTATGCCTGTTTTAATTATCGTCTTCACCATTAGATTTGAAATCATTCTAAATATCACAAGTAGGTCTTGATTTCATAGATTTCCTAAAGGATTTTGTGCGGAGCAGTTAGGTGATAAATGAAAGGCGAGGTAAATGCAACTAAACTTTATTGTACAATCATCGAGTTTTTATATAGTGATGTGCGAGCAAGAAGGTCACAAGTTGGTGTATTAACAGTGCAGGGAAGAGATAAGATAAAACAACTAAAACTGTTATAGTGTACGAGCGTGTATGAAACACGTTGCGGTAAAATTTCAAATAAAATTAACAAAAGAATAATGTTTCGGCCATTTATTCAACAATAGTGATTGAACTATTTCTGAGGCACACACACATACACACACACACACACACACACACTTATTTTATATATATATATATATATATATATATATATATATATATATATATACATATATATATATATATATATATATATATGTATATATATATATATATATATATATACACACTATATATATATATATATATATATATATATATATATATATATATATATATATATATACACACACTTTATATATATATATATATATATATATATATATATATATATATATATATATATATATATATATATATATATATATATACATATATATATATATATGAATAATAGTACCAGGGTTATGATATACATGTTTATTGCTGAGCTTTCGGAAGATTTATTTCCATCATCAGAGCCTAAAATAGAATACATTCTATAAGTTAAAACATGGTATGATAAATATTTAAAAAAAAAATTAAAATGAACATACAACAAATTTATGAAATAAAATAAGAAATTAACATAAAGCTATACAATAAATCTAAATACACAATAAAAGATCAAAGCGCCAGGGCTATAAACTCACATAAAATAAAATTAAACACAATTTAATTCATACGTTGCCCGGCCCAGGTTTGGTTTCAGTTTTTGTTGGAATATTGCCCCCATTATTACTAGGTCGAGGTTATTCTGCGAAGTGGCTAAGATGGAAAAATTCCCCTTGGACATTGGGTGTCCTCACTTAGGGAATGGTCTCTGATGGCTGAATGGGGTGGTTTTGCCATATAATTACCCGTTCTATGTGAACGACCGAAGTGCTATTTACACGGTAATGTCTTTCACTTTTTCCAATATATGATGCATTGCAGCGATCACACTTATATTTGTATATGACACCCGAACAAAGATCATCTGAGACTCGGTCTTTAAATTTGAAAAATTTGCTCATAGCATTTGAGGGGGAAAACACGATCTTCAATGATACCTGAGGATAAAATTCACGCACAATTCTACTGCATTGATTTCTTATTTTAAAACTGTGGGACCCCAGATATGGAATAGAAAAGAAAATATTTTTCCGAGGAACAATTAGTATCTTTTCACATGGTGGTAGCGTGAGTTTGCTTAGTGTTTTCCCTATATAAGTATCAGTAGAATTATACTGGAATCCATTGTTGTAAAGTAATTTTTTGATATACATCAGTTCCTTATGAATGTTGAGGTAATTAGAGCAAAGGTTATACGCTCTATAAGTGAGAGTACAGACAAGATTTCTCTTATATTGTATAGGAATAAAAGAGGTGAACGTTGGTTTCCTGTAGACCAGGGGTTCTTGACCGGGGGTGCTCGCACTCCTAGGGGTGCGAATCTGGTTCCTAAGGGGTGCGAGGATACCTGCGAAATATTGAAGAAAATATGTTTTTACCTAGGCTTTATATTTTTTCCTGAAAAAAAAAAAAACTTGTTGCTTAGTTTTAAACAGTGTTCAAAGATATATACTATAATCTATTTTCCTAATGAAGGGATAAAGTTGCAACAAACTCGAGTTCCGGGTTCACGTATGTGATTTGGATGAACAAGGAAAGGGCGAGTATAGGACACGTAGGCACCAGAGAGAGAGAGAGAGAGAGAGAGAGAGAGAGAGAGAGAGAGAGAGAGAGAGAGAGAGAGAGGTTTTCCTCACGTCTCACACCCAAGTGCTCACACCAAACCACACTTCCCACCCGTGCAATCAACATGTATATTTTTCTGCTTAAGTGTGTTATGATCTCCCTGTTTTAATTTCTTTTTATCGATACATATAAAGTACTAAGGAAGATTGGTTTCGTTCTGTTTTATTCCTGTATTTTTTTGCTTTCTTTACAATACATATTTCAACGGGCGATAGGTTATACGAAACGTTGATCATCACTACAGCAGTGTAGTCACTGCAGTATTTTCATAGAATGTATTGTGATGCCTACATTTTTATTGGTGCATCATAAATGCTGAAAGGAAGGTGTTACATATATATATATATATATATATATATATATATATATATATATATATATATATATATATATATATATATATATATATATTTACATATATATTTTACATATATACAAATGGAATTTTTTTTGGGGGGGTTGGGTATTCTTGCACCCCATTGCAGTTTTTATGTTATTGTGAATCATAAAATTACAAAGCAAAACTGTGAATCAGGATGTGAGTTTTGTGATGTTTATTTTCTCATGAAGAAATGTTATTCAAGATGTGATTAAAAGCAAAAAATATCAATAAAACTATATATATATATATATGTGTGTGTGTGTGTATATATATATATATATATATATATATATATATATATATATATATATATAATTATTATATTTTCCTTTTTGGGGTATCATTACACCCAACTGCAGTTGTTATATTTAATTATATATGACTCACAAAACTACAAAGAAAAAATGCTAATTTTCAGTTATCTCTTTCATGTGCATAAAATGAATTTTATAGTATATGGTACATGGGTAAGCGTAAAGTTAAAAACATATTTACAAAAACCCATTGTCAAAGATAGGCCAGGAACACACTGTGCTTTTGTACCATACTGAAGTGAGGTGGCTGTCACGTGGTCGTGTGTTATCTCGTGTGTTTGAACTGAGAGGAGAAATTCTCCATTTTCTCCATGAACGGCTACAAGAACTGGATATACATTTCAATGACCCTAGTTTTGTTCAGATGCTTGCCTACTTGGCTGATATTTTTTCAGCACTCAATGAACCCAATCTTTCTCTGCAGGGAAGGGGACTTAACATTGTGCCTGCAAGCGAGAAATTGGCTGCATACAAGTAAAAACTAGTCTTGTGGATAAAGCGTATGAAGATGGGGAATTTGGTAAATATCCCCTGCCTGGAAGAGACAGTCACAGAAAATTCTACCCTGCCTCCAAACTTTGTTGCAAAAATTGTGTGCTGCGTACTTCCTTTGATGGTTACTTCTCATGTGCAGAGTTACAAGCCTGGATCTTGAACCCTTTCATGCAGAATTTGGAAGATGTTGATGATGATGGCAGCATCAAGGAAGATCTCATCGACATGAGACACAATTGTGGAATCCAAATGGAGTTCACCAATGGTCAGCTGGACCACTTCTGGGCTTCTCAGGAGGTGGTGGTGGTGGTGGTGGTGGGGGGGGGCAGATGATATTTTCGGCGGCGGAGTCAATAACCCATATACCAATTAACATATTCAAATGAAACTTTAAGGGATTATTTAGATATATATAAGCTTTGTTTCTGCTAATTTTCATGTTCATACCTGCTATAGGCATGCTCTGGCTTTCACTTCTGTTCGTAAGTGACCAATTTTAGCTAAAATATCAGTGAGGAGGAGCAAAGTACTCCTAGAGTTTTACAGATATCAAAATGATTTTCACAGGGTTTGATGGGTGTTTTGTGAACTACATTCATATCAATCTTCGTATTGATACTTGCCATAGAAAAGTCACAGTAGCCATTTTTCGATATCTACGGGAGGCCGATTTTCGGCGGCGCCGTAAATTACTTGTAGAATACTTTACGTATCTAAATGGAATTTCAGAGATTTATGGGATGGATATTTACTTTGTCCATACCAATTTTCATGTTGATATCTGCCATAGAAAAGCCAAACCAAATGTTTATTTCAGTATGGGTTGAATGGTATTTTTGGCGGTGGAGTAAATTGTTCATAGAATTATTCACATATCCAAGTGAAAATTTCAGGGATTAATAGGAAACATAGTTTCTCTGTTCCTGCCAAATTCCACGGTAATATCCACAATTGAAAAGACACAGCTATTATGTAGCCTTCTTAAATATGCTGTTAAATGTAGCAACATTACAGCGAACTGCGTGATAGTGAGCGACATCAACGAGGGACAATGGCGATCTCATAAACAATATTCGTCCGGGGTTCAGCTAGTTATTATCATTATTATTATTAATTGCAGATCCGTTGGCAGTAACCAAGCGGATCGGCGTCAGTGACCTTTGATGTCAGGATGCCAGAGAACTTCAAATCATTCATTAGCCAAGCGGATATCGGCAGACTTAGACAGATTACGTTGTGTCCTAAAGAGTGGCCTTGGCAGAAGAGGACATCAAGCACCCATGTCTACCAAAAATGCACGCCTGTACCTTTGTCATGTACAAAGAAAAGATGAATAATAGAGGAGGCCACCGCTGCAAGCGATGGCGTACTCACACGTTTTTTGGCCACTGACAACCATTCACACATTTCTTCGCAGCAGGCCCGAATTTGGAGTGGTAGTAGCATAACTAAAGTCGATGGGCATTAGGAAGTGGCTGGAGAGGTTTTTGATTGGGGCGTAAGCGAGGAGTGGTATATGTGGGTGGTGGGCGGCTTTGTCGCCGTTCCGGCACATCACGGGGTGGGAGTGTGTATCCTACCGCATTCACATCGGCTTACGTCGATGTGGAATAGGTGTCCACATTGTCAAGAGTGGAGGCGTTGATGGAAGGGCGTCGACTCTGGTCATCAGGTCCTTCACGGGGAAAATATCGACATGGGGGATAGCAGCACGTACAGGTTTGGTTAGGCACCGTACCCAAAGGGCGCGAATTAAATTCACTTCACAAGGAGAGCCTTCTGCAACAGGTTGTAGGCGAGTGATACTGGTCATTTTCCTGAGGGCGACGGTATCCTTTTGGTCCCCCAAAAGTTTCGCTATGTGGGCTGCAGGTGATGGCGAGTACTGCATCAGGAGATATGATTTTAGGGCGTCATACGTTATTGGCGCTTCTCCTTGCTCACACACCCAATCGTATATTTCCAGGAAAGTGACCTTGGGGATTGCCGCGAAAACGTAATCTACTTTGGTGCTTGACTGAGTCATGCTCTTGATGCGAAACTGGACTTCAGCATTGGAACCAGGCGAACGCCTCTCCACTGGCGAGGGACAGTAGTTTCAATGATGTGGCGTTGATAGGTGAGTCAGCGTCAGAAGGTGGCATCAAACAAAGAGACACAGCAGTGAGGGGAAAAGGCGGGAGGGATCTGGTCACTCCGCTGGTCACCAGTGTGCGAGCGAGCAGTTAGGTGATAATTGAGAGAGCGTAATTGCAACTGATTTTATTTCGACACAGCATGAGTATGAATACAAGCCGTTCCAAGCAAGAACGGCACAAAAATTCAAACACAATGATTCAAGTACATACAGGAATTGACGGGCTATCAGTGCGAGGGGAGTGACAACGATAATGTACAAAAAACAAAAATACCCTTACAGTGTACGAGCGTATGTGATACACGTGCAGTACAATTTGCTTCACGGCTAGAACTGAGTCTTTTGAAAAAGTCCTCGTGACAATCTATTACCATATATATTCAATCTTAATTTTCTCCTTATGCACCGACCAGGTCTCTTTTATCTTTAAAGAAATTGAAATATTTATGATGCTTGATTTTCACCTAATACACATTATATTTTGTTAGAAATCATGAACAAATCTCAGATTTAACTTTATAGCCATTTAAACATTTTATATGATATAATACAAAAAGTTTGCCACAATCCTCTTTTAATGAAGTTCTAATATGGCACCCTCATTCATAGGAAGTATTGAGAGAGACTATAAGAGTTCGTTCCAAATGTGTATACTCTGAAAAACACCCGTGAACGCTTTATTTGAGAATACATTGTTCTAGCACCAAAATTCAAGAATTCTGAAATATTTTAACAGCCAGAAAAATTCAAGGGGAGTTTGATATTGTACCCGTTTTGTATCTTTTGTAACTGAATTGCGATGTGATGCAATTCTGAATCTCTTATACAATTTTTTATACAATTTATACAATTTTTTTATATATAATTTTTTCCATTAGGAACAGAGTGAAGTGAACACAAGTCAACAAATATCAAACTGTATATTGATGTAATTTTTTGGAAATTTAAAAGGATCTAATTAATCAAGTTGCAATAGGTTCATTTAATGTATTCATACTCAAAACGTGTAACTCAATACAACATGTTAACACAGTTTAAGAACTAAAACTAAATACTTGATACAATACAATGAAAATAACCATCATGATTTCGCTAAAATTGTATTTATTACAATAATTTTACAATCAGATTAAAAATCAGTAAGATTAAAAAAATATTTCAAGGCGAATAGAAATCAATTTCAACATTCACGCCACATCTACATCTCGATTTACATTTGCAACTGCTGCATCGAAAATCGCCTCAAAGCAAAACAGCAACCAAGATAATATTTATATTGGTGCTCTGTTGAATGTTGCTCTGATTAAATAATTCCAAAATAACAATATCTTGGAAATTATGGGACAAAAAAAAAAGAAAAAAAAATATACATAGTTTTAATCTAGCTTCATTACACTAAGAATCAATAAGAACTGAGTTAATTCTCACTTTTCCAACATAATTTGTAGGGATTTTGTGAACATAATATCTAGGGAAGGCATTTTTCTACATGTGATCTGGTGACGGCCTTTGCTTTTCAATTTATCTTTGATATCTTCAAGGAGTTCTGACAACGATGATCCGAGCTGGTAGTTTTCCCACGCATCAAAAACACTCTTGAATGAGCAAACATTATTATTATTATTATTACTATTATTATTATTATTATTATTATTATTATTATTATTATTATTACTTGCTTAGCCATAACCCTAGTTGGAAAAGCAGGATTCTATAAGCCCAAGGGCTGCAACAGGGAAAATAGCCCAGCGAGGAAAGGAAACAAGGAAAAATAAAATATTTTAAGAACAGTAACAACATTAAAATAAATATTTCCTATATCAAACTATAAAAACTTTAACAAAACAACAGGAAGAGAAATTAGATAGAATAGTGTGCCCGAGTGTACCCTCAAGCAAGAGAACTCTAACCAAAGACAGTGGAAGACCATAGTACAGAGGCTATGGCACTACCCAAGACTTAGAGAACAATAGTTTGATTTTGAAGTGTCCTTCTCCTAGAAGAGCTGCTTACCATAGCTAAAGAGTCTCTTCTACCCTTACCTAGAGGAAAGTAACCACTGGACAAATACAGTGCAGTAGTTAACCCCTTAGGTGAAGAAGAATCGTTTGTTAATTTCAGTGTTGTTAGGTGTATGAGGAAAGAGGAGAATCTGCAAAGAATATGCCAGACTATTCGGTGTATGTGTAGGCAATGGGAAAGTGAACCGTAAGCGGAGAGGAGGATCCAATGTATTACTGTCTGGCTAGTCAAATAACTCTTTAGCGGTAATACCTCAGTTAAGAAAGTCATATATTTTGTTTGTATATATATAATGTTTACAAATACTTACTCATTTTTCCTCAAAGAATAAATTAAGTTTATATGCAATATATACACATATATAGGTAGTAGGTTGGCCAGGGTACCAGCCGCTCGTTGAGATACTGCCGCTGGAGAGTTATGGGGTCCATTGACTGGCCAGACAGTACTGCACTGGATCCTTCTCTCTGGTTACGGTTCTTTCCCTTTGCCTACACAGACACCGAAAAATCTGGCCTATTCTTTACAGATTCTCCTCTGTCCTCATACACCTGACAACACTGAGATTACCAAACAATTCTTCTTCACCCAAGGGGTTAACTATTACAATGCAATTTTTCAGTGGCCACATTCCTCTTGGTAAGGGTAGAAGCAGCTCTCCTAGGAGAAGAACACTCCAACTGTCAAACCATTGTTCTCTAGTCTTGGGTAGTACAATAGCCTCTGTACCATGGTCTTCCAATGTCTTGGGTTACAGTTTTCTTGCTTGAGGGTACACTCGGACACACTGTTCTGTCTAGTTTCTCTTCCTCTTGTTTTGTTAAAGTTTTTATCGATTATATAGAAAATATTAATTTTAATGTTATTACTCTTCTTAAAATATTTCATTTTTCCTTGTTTCCTTTCCTCACTGGGCTATATTTCCTGTTGGGGCCCCTGGGCTTGTAGCATCCTGCTTTTCCAACTAGGGTTGTAGCTTAGCATTTAATGATATATATATATATATATATATATATATATATATATATATATATATATATATATATATATATACAGTACATATGTATACATAAATATATATACAGTGTATATATATATATATATATACATAAATATATATATCTATATATTTATATATATATATATATATATATATATATATATATATATATATATATATATATATATATATCTGTGTGTGCAATGTATGTGTATGCATGTTTGTGTGCCTAAGATGATATGATGATTTCTACAAGAGACTCCAAATACCGCTATGAAACTACCCTCTTTGAAAGCTGTTTGAAATAAAAGCTATGCCCAAAGATACTGAATACCTTGATGATATTAAATAAGGGGCTAGAATATGGAGAAGTCCTTCCACTTTGAGGGTTAAGGGAATGCGAGACCAACTCATAGAGACACTATACTCAAGTTTTTTTAATGAGGCGTATTTGTACTGACTCGCATGTCTTCACCTTCCCAGTGAATCACTCTTTCTGCACTGACTCGGAGGGGTGCCCTTTTAGCTCGGAAAAGTTTCCTATTGGCTGATTGGTTGGACAAAGTTATTCTAATCAATCAGCTAGTAGGAAACTTTTTCGAGCTAAAAGGGCACCCCTCCGAGTCAATGCAGAAAGAATGATTCACTGGGAAGGTGAAGACAGAAAGGTGTCAGGGTCTCTTCAATACGTTTGGCAAAGCTGATTGTCCATCAAGTAAATAATTTCTAAGTGTATTGCATGTGTGACAAGATGTGTTGAAAGACAGAGGTATATAGAATCTACAAACAACTTTGTCAATTTTATACTCACTCGGAATTCAATACATCTGCGTCGAGTAAATACTCCATTTGTGCCATGAAGGAGATAGACTCCACTTGTCTCAGCTTTCGGAAAAATGTTCTTACTGCCAATGCAAGATCCAGTGTTATAGTTCCATACGCAGTCTAGATTATAATAGATTTCAGGATTCTGGAAAAGGAAATACTGCGTAATAACAACAATACACTGAATTGTTCTTATTAATGAATTTTATAGTTATATTTAATCATAGAATATCAAACTGAGTTTTCTGACAAATACCTGACCCACAGCAATATTGACGATATCATTGGTCTTGAAGGCCGAAAGTCGTTTTCTGTATTTGTCAAAAGCCTTCAGAGTCACGTTAGTCCAGCCTTCTGGGAGTGCTCTCAGTCTCGTCAAGTTCATGACCATAACTCCTGTGTTGGCTCCATTTGGCTTTGGGAAAGGAATCTGTTGAAGGAATCAGGGAATTTAAAACACTCTTAAGATAATCAGCTCTGCTATTATCTATTAGTGATCATACATTATAACCTGCGTTTAAAAAGTTGATTTTTTTCTATTCATCTTCGCCCAAGGGGTTAACGACTGCACCGAAATTGTTCTGTAGCTACTTTCCTCTTGGTAAGCAGCTCTTCTAGGAGGGCACTCCAAAACCAAAACACTGTGCTCTTGTATTGGTTAGTGCCGTAGCATCTGTACCATGGTCTTCCACTGTTTTGGGTTAGAGTTCACTTGCTCTTGTTTTGTTAAAGTTTTTATAGTTTATATAAGAAGTATTTATTTTAATGTTGTAACCTTTCTTAGAATATTTTATTTTTCATTGTTTCCTTTCCTCACTGGGCTGCTTTACCTGTTGGGGCCTCTGGGCTTATAGCATCCTGCTTTTCCAACTAGGGTTATAGCTTTGCAAGTAATAATAATAATAATAATAATAATAATAATAATACATTTTACCCAGAGTTTAAAAAGCTGAATTTTTCTATTCTTGTGACTATTCATGCACTTGCTCATCAACTCCACAATAAACCCTGTATTTGTTCATAGTCTCTTTTCAGTATTTTTTCATTAATGTGACGCAGTTCCGATAGGCCCTGCTGCTTCCTCCGGCCGCCTTGGTGACCGCTGAGGGAGCAGCAGTAGGGGATTCAGCATATGAAACTTCATTTGTGGTGTATAAAGAGGGAGGGTGGGCTGTGGCAAGGACGGTCAGAATTATGAAAAATCTTATGCAACATGCATAATGAACTAAATGAACGACGGTGCCAAAGATTAACATCTAGATCAGGAATAAGGAATCAAATAGACCGTAAGTTCCTGTCCAATAAATTCAGATGCGAATCAGCAGCTGAGGCCCAGACAGGAGAACAATACTCGAAACAAGGCAAAATGAAAGAATTGAAACACTTCTTCAGAATAGTTTGATCACTGAAAACTTAAAAGATTTTCTCAAAAAGACAATCTTTTTGTGCAATTGAAGAAGACTCGGACCTAATTTGTTTCGCAAAAGTAAATTTGCTGTCGAGATTCACAGCTAAAATTTTAAAAAAGTCATAAAAAGTTAAAAAAAAACATTATCAATGCTGAGATCCGAATGTTGGGGAGCCATTGCCCTTGACCTACTTACAATCATTCTTTGAGATTTGCTAGGATTCAACTTCATACCCCATAATTTGCACCATGTACTAATTTTAGCTAGATCTCTATTCAGATCTATATTCAGGGGATGGAATTGATGCAAAGGTAGTAGCATCATCCGCGTATGCAACAAGCTTGTTTTCTACGCCAAACCACATGTCATGTGTATATAGTATGAAAAGTAATGGGCGATGAACACCACCCTGACGAACACCAGATATCACATTCCTATACTCACTATGGTGCCCATCAGCAACAAATCTTTGAGATCTATTACTTAAAAATTCAATAATAATGCTAAGAAGGCAGCACTAAAATCAAGGCCAATCATACGAACTTCCTGATCACAATCAAGGGATTTCTGTACAGCATTGGAGATTGTAAGAAGGGCATCACATGCTCCAAGGCCTTTACAAAAACCAAATTGTAAACTAGGGAATAAATGATTGTCGGGAATTTTCGAACTGGCCATTCGAAAGTCCCGCCATTTGACATCAGAACGTTTCGTTAAATGAGGGAAGGCTGGGGGATCTCGCGGGCGAAAGACTTGAGGTTTAATACACGACTGTATTGGAACTTATATCTTAACCACTTGGTGGGGAAGGAGCGAGTGTTGTGGAAATTGTCTGTTTATGATATATCAATGATGAATCTAACGTAAAATTGAGGCAACATGACAGAAATGTCTTATGTATGTGTTTAGTGTCAATGACTTTCCAAGTCCTTGGATATGGATAAATTCTGGCCCTCAGCCGAAGACTTAAACCTTCCCTTGTGTTTGAAGAAAAGCCTTAACTGTTTTACGATCTTGTAGTAAATAAAAAGGCATTGTCAAACCCCTTGCAAATAAATAAACTAAGATTTCCCTCCACTTTGCTAAGGAAACTTTAGTTAACGCGGGAAAACGAAGGTTTCTTCGAAGCTGCCGACCCTCGCTCGACCTCTTTGCTTCATCGTCCCCCCTAAAGATAAGTCATTTATTAATTGTTCTCTTCTCTCTACCTCGTGTACCAGGTTGGTTGTAGTATAAATTTGTGTGCAAGACATGTAGTTTTTATATCGCAGTTTAATGTAGAGATCCTTGTGATTGGGGATCTGAATCCTGAGTTAAATAAGAATAGGGATATTTGGTGTGTGATTCGTTGTGTATTGAATTCGAATTGTCACTATTTTCAGTTTGTTAATGAGTCCGGTGTGGACTTTGTGCTTGAAGAGCACGTGTTACATTACCAAGAGTCATACCGCCTTGTTTTTCATTAAGTCTTGTGAATGCTTAAGGATGTTGTTTGTCTTGTATCAGAGTTTATTTTTATAATAAAATTGTAAATTTTATCGCCGTATTTTAGTTAACTCCTGGAAGGTTTTGGGAATCTCGCCTCTTCAAGGCCTTGCGATCCGCCCAGTACATCGGTGAAAATCACAACATGCAGCAAACCTATTGAGACGTTTTGCCAAAAGACGTTCAAAAACTTTAGATAATATGGGAGTTATGGAAATTGGGCGGTAATCAGTGGGACTTGAGCTACCACAAACACATTTTCATAGTGGAGTAACATCACCAATTCTGTAAGTGCTAAAACCTTATTTTCCAAAGGAATTCTATTTT
Source organism: Palaemon carinicauda (assembly GCF_036898095.1). Lineage (NCBI taxonomy): Eukaryota > Metazoa > Arthropoda > Malacostraca > Decapoda > Palaemonidae > Palaemon > Palaemon carinicauda. Next base: position 11,346,297 of record NC_090732.1, read on the forward strand.
CATATGATCTAAATTCAAATATAAAGACATTATTATTATTATTATTATTATTATTATTATTATTATTACTAAAAGCTAGGCTTCAACCCTAGTTGGAAAAGCAGGATGCTATAAGCCCAAGGGCTCCAACAGGGAAAAATAGCCCAGGGAGGAGAGGAAACAAGGAAATACATAAACTACAAGAGAAATAATGAACAATTAGAATAAAATATCTCAAGATCAAACATTAAATTAGATCTTTCACATATAAACTATAAAAACTTCCAAAAAAATAAACATGAGGAAGAGAAATTAGATGGAATAATGTGCCCGAGTGTACCCTCAAGCAAGATAACTCTACCCTAGGACAGTGAAAGACCATGGTACAGAGGCTATGACACTACCTAAGAGTAGAGAGCAATGGTTTGATTTTCGAGTGTCATTCTCCTAGAAGAGTCTCTTCTACCCTTACCTAGAGGAAAGTAGCCACTGAACGATTCCAGTGCAGTAATTGACCCCTTGAGCGAAAAAAAAAAAAAGAATTGTTTGGTAATCTGTGTCGGAGTCAATGACTTTCGATGTCAGGATGCCAGAGAACTTCAAATCAATCAAATCAATTGGTAATCTGTGTTGTCAGGTGTATGAGGACAGAGGAGAATGTGTAACGAGTAAGCCAGACTATTCGGTGTATGTGTGGGCACAGGAAAAATGAATCGTAACCAGAGAGAGGGACCCAATGTAGTACTGTCTGGCCAGTCAAAGGACCCAATAACCCTCTAGCGGTAGTATCTCAATTAATCTGCAAGGCGAACATGGATTATTCAAAGCGGTTTTATGAGCATTTTATGCACCAATGGTTCCTGAAAATAATTCGTAGGTTAGGTTAGGGGGGTTAGGTTAAGTTAGGTTAGGTTAGGTTAGGTTAGTCATTCGTTTACTGTAAGCACTCATCCTATCTTTGACTTGACACTAGGCCATTGATTACATCCTTCACTATTGATCTTCTCGAGACTTTAGGAGAGGAAAATCTATATAAAGTAATTATAGTCTCAGCTGATTGACGAAAATAACAATTGTCTAGTCCGTGGTAAATCATATTTTTCATTCCTATTTGTTGGATGTTACATGACGTTATGTCAGTGATCCATCCATCCATATACCAAGGCACTTCCCCCAATTTTGGGGGGTAGCCGACACCAACAATGAAACAAAACAAAAAGGGGACCTCTACTCTCTATGTTCTTTCAGCCTAATCAGGGACTCAACCGAGTTCAGCTGGTACTGCTAGGGTGCCACAGCCCAACCTCCCACATTTCCACCACAGATGAAGCTTCATAATGCTGACTCCCCTACTGCTGCTACCTCCGCGGTCATCTAAGGCACCGGAGGAAGCAGCAGGGCCAATAATCCCATTGCATTCTGAAAAATAGTCACGTTACACATTTCTTTACTGAATTAGTGCTGAAAATAAAATTTAAAGAACGTTAGTAGATTATCACCCACCTTTTTCCCAACATAATCTTTCGAAGTCTGAACCATTCCAACAGCTTGAGACTCGTTGAATCTATAAATTTCCCTCAGGAGATCCTCCGGAGGCCTCAGGAATATAGTGTCCGTATCCACGAGAACCGCAGCATCAATATCCCTCAAGGATTGTGGCAGGAAAAGCCTAGCACTCGAGCATGGTCTAAAGTAAGTTTTCATTTCTTCTCTATCCGATGGATACCAAACGTTACCAGATTCAAACTGCAGTCGAGATTTGTAATTGTCCGGCCATTTGCTTGGGATGGACTTTATTTGGTTAAAGACATCTACAGAATTGGTTAAGACAATGAACCTGGTACAGGAGAGAAAGCTCGCCAAATTAGATAACTCTTTCAATAAAGCTAAATTGGATGCAAAAAGTAATCAGACTTTGTTAAGACAATGAATCTGGTACTGGAGAGAAAGCTCGCCAAATTAGATAACTCTTTCAATAAAGCTAAATTGGATGCAAAAAGTAATCAGACTTTGTTAAGACAATGAATCTGGTACTGGAGAGAAAGCTCGCCAAATTAGATAACTCTTTCAATAAAGCTAAATTGGATGCAAAAAGTAATCAGACTTTGTTAAGACAATGAATCTGGTAGAGGAGAGAAAGCTCGCCAAATTAGATAACTCTTTCAATAAAGCTAAATTGGATGCAAAAAGTAATCAGACTTTGTTAAGACAATGAATCTGGTAGAGGAGAGAAAGCTCGCCAAATTAGATAACTCTTTCAATAAAGCTAAATTGGATGCAAAAAGTAATCAGACTTTGTTAAGACAATGAATCTGGTACTGGAGAGAAAGCTCGCCAAATTAGATAACTCTTTCAATAAAGCTAAATTGGATGCAAAAAGTAATCAGACTTTGTTAAGACAATGAATCTGGTACTGGAGAGAAAGCTCGCCAAATTAGATAACTCTTTCAATAAAGCTAAATTGGATGCAAAAAGTAATCAGACTTTGTTAAGACAATGAATCTGGTACTGGAGAGAAAGCTCGCCAAATTAGATAACTCTTTCAATAAAGCTAAATTGGATGCAAAAAGTAATCAGACTTTGTTAAGACAATGAATCTGGTACAGGAGAGAAAGCTCGCCAAATTAGATAACTCTTTCAATAAAGCTAAATTGGATGCAAAAAGTAATCAGACTTTGTTAAGACAATGAATCTGGTACAGGAGAGAAAGCTCGCCAAATTAGATAACTCTTTCAATAAAGCTAAATTGGATGCAAAAAGTAATCAGACTTTGTTAAGACAATGAATCTGGTACTGGAGAGAAAGCTCGCCAAATTGGTTAACACTTTAAAAAGTGCTGCCTGAGTTGGATGCAAAAGGTAATCAGAAAACTACACATGTAAAAAGAATTTCTTCCTTCAATATCTACTATCCCTCCCCCACCGCCCCCCGCCCCCCCCCCAAAAAAAAATGACTGATGGGAATTGTATATTAAGGAAGAGGTTCACATTTCAATGCATAATAATTTTTTTTTTCATTAATAATTTTAAAAGTTAAGATTATCGCATTACTAGACATTACTTCTACTGTTTCACATTTCCTTAAGTAAACATCAACGAACATTCCACTGCGAATGTAGGATGTTGCTGAGAAATATTCGAAACCTAAAGAAAAAAAATAATTTCTTACCACAAGGTTTCACTTGTGAATGTCACGGCTGACTTCAAAAGCACTGTAATTTGACGCAATTGCCTTGTGAAGGAAGAAGTCACAGACTTGGCTTCATCTAAAAAGTAGGTGTTTTTTTTTTTTTTATTATTTGTCGCTTAATACAATTCAGGAAGCTGACTGATTAACATTCCTAACCAGGGTTTAAACTTGAGCACATACCATTACCTAAGATGCTGCTGCTTTTTACCTTAGATTACCTTGAAACTTTTCAAATTTCCTTAAATTTGAAGCTAGTAAAACCAAAATTACCTTAAAAATATCATTAGCTTTAAAATGTTACTTTGAAACCATGCAAATTTCCTCAAAATAAAGTAATTACCTTAAAGTTTAACCCCTGTTCCTAACAGTGCCGCAAATATTACTACCAACGATAAAACAAAGACATTCTACACTATTAAAAGTGTGCATTAAAAAAAAAACGGTAAATGTCTGGCAACATTTATTCCATGATTTTTACCGTTTTAAAAAACGGATCTATTGACGCAAAGGAGTGATATTACGGTCACCAACCCCTAAAAGATAATAACAAAGTAAAGTAAAACTACGGGTCGCCCGTATTAAAATTACGTTTTTTTTTAACAGTGTAATTAATGTTATCCAAAGCAACTGCAATCAGAACTGGCCCTCACCTCGGAGGATTGAAGAGATGGTCAATGCTCTATATTATAAAAGTTGTTTCAAAAGCTGTCAGTGAGAACGCATGAATAATAGAAACGTTTTGTAATTCATTTGTATAATTTCTGATTCTATTCCTTATTTTCTTGAAGATTGTGATAACTGGACCACATCAGATTCAAGAAAAAAAATATCTATAATTATGAAAGATTTTAATACTTGATGTGAAAACTAACCTTTGCAGGCGATGATGATAAACGGTGGAAGAATTTCTTTCTTGTTTTGAAGACCTGTCAAAAATGCAATTGTATAATGTCATTCAATAAAGCCATGAGTCTCAAAGCAAAGGAAACAAATTGGAAGATTTATATCTGTGTAGCTTAGATCTCAAGCAACTGAATTATTAAACTGTCATTGGTGGTACATGCATAAAAAAAGAGAGAATTTCTAAAACCTTACAATAGAACAGGAGTTAACTCTTTTGGTATGAGGCCGTGGATTCGCTACCGGGGCTCTATAAGAGATTTATCATCATCGAATATACTCGCTCATTTACCCTTTAATAAGTTACATTTCCATTTTTATTTTTAAAGGAAGCAGAAGCTTTAAGAGATTACGAAAGATTTCGAAAAGTGTTGATGCTTTTTATGATGACTTAATGGTATTACAATTTTGCCCAAAGTATAAAAGACTGGAAAAGATTATTGATGATTTTAAACTGACAATATAAGTATTTTACTATTCCTATGACTAAATATATCATAGCATAATATAACTAAAAGAGCCTGAACGAGAAAAATACTCTTCTCAAGGGGACGTCCCATCATCCACCAGTCTTAGTTTCAACTTCATTTACAAAACCGATGAATCTTTTTTACTGAAATCAACAAGTATTATGGATCAGGGATCAGGGATCGTTACTTCCGCATCCAGGAAAATATCTTTAATTTTTACCCTTTTTTCAATTGAGAAAAGTTAAAAGATAGCCTCCATGGTACTTAAAACTTGTCCCAGGTTTCAAGTTCCTCGTTACTCACTTCACAACACTATAGTTGTAGCTACACTACCAGATGTGTAGGTGCAAAGCGTTGCGATCTGCAGAAAGTTCACTGTCATTATTTACCACCTACACAGATAGCATAGCTTGCATATTTTTATCTTTAAATCCCAGAGCATGTCTAATATATTGGGCAACATCAATGGGTGGCAATTCCAATTTCCTTGATTCTAAGCTACTGCTCATAATTTTTCTTAATTCTCTAGAGTTAAAGAATTCTCTATTTCTTTGATTCTATTCGACTGCTTCTAATTTCTTAATTCCCCAAAGATAAGAAATGTTCTGTTTCATCATCTGCCTCTCTGGACAACTCACAAAAGTTATCACTTTCATTCCTGTTTCTATAATTTTCTTCCAAGTCCATCACATTAACCCTTGTCCTTATTACTATGACAGCCTCCTTAGTGTTAAGGTCACCTACAGTATATAACATCTTCTATTGCTATTTACATACCTCATCTTGGTAATTTCTTTCTTGAGTTCTTGATTTTTAAACATTTTTACCTTTTCAATTTCAATATTTCTAACAGTTTTTTCCAGCATTTCCCATATGTTCCTCTATTTGTTCTTCCACTATCTCTTTAATTAATCGTTTATCAGCTGATGTGATGCTGTTATGAACAGCATTACATTTTTATAATCAATTCTATTCTTAACTTGCCATATTCCTGTTTTTGCTATTAACCCTATATAAGGTGTAATTACAACTTGTTCACACATTCCTTTCATAATCTTGTAATGTGTACTCTCTAGCTCTTTCATGTCTTTCTCCTTTATTACACCCCTTTACTTGCAGACATTGCAAGTATCATTACTTTCAATATAACTTTATTCTCGCCAACAATGCCAAATCTCGTACCTTGTTACTGTCCTCATACTTCCTAACTTCTTGCATACATATTTTTGTTCCCATTTTCCTTAGGCAAAGACTATGGTTTCTATTTTCTGAGTACCGTTATTATTATTATTATTATTATTATTATTATTATTATTATTGCTAAGCTATAACCCTAGTTGGAAAAGCAGGATGCTATAAGCCCAGGGGCCCCAACAGGGAAAATAGCTCAGTAAGGAAAGGAAACACGGAAAAATAAAATATTTTAAGAACAGTAACATTAAAATAAATATCTCCTATATAAACTATAAAAACTTTAACAAAACAAGAGGAAGAGAAATAAGATGAAATAGTGTCCCCGACTGTACCCTCAAGCAAGGCTATGGCACTACCCAAGATTAGAGAACAATGGTTTGATTTTGGAGTGTCCTTCTCCTAGAGGAGCTGCTTACCATAGCTAAAGAGTGTCTTCTACCCTGGTTTGATTCCCCTAAGTATTTATGTTCTTTAACTGTTTCTATCCTTACATTTTTAACCACCCTGTGAATCTTTCTCTTTTTTTTTTTTTTTTTTTTTTTTTTTTTTTTTTTTTGTATATTACTACTAACACCGCTGACTCCAATTGATTGGTACTAAAACTAAATATCCTTAGTGCTTCCATACTGTGGCAGTTGAGCATGGCTTTTTCTACTTTACATCTGTTATTGCTAGGGAACATTATATCATAGCTTCTATTATTATTATTATTATTATTATTATTATTATTATTATTATTATTATTATTATTATTATTATTATCATAGCTTCTATTATTATCATTATTAATATTATTATTATTATTATTACTATTATTAAAGTAAAAGAACGACAAAGATAAAAGTGAATGAATTTGGCAACTGAACATCTAAATCAAGATGGGAATATAGTGATTGATAGAAATTACACCTAATCAAGAAAATGAATAAAGGATAAGAATGAAATATGAACATTAAAAAAATAATAGCTGGAATAAAATAATTATGCAAAGAAAAGTAATAAAACGTAGAATTGAAAACTTTCCAAACATCCATTTCTTTCATTTTAGACTTTACCTAATTTTTGCTCTCCATCTAAACGACTCTTTATCATCGTTATGGCCAATCCGATCGCTAGCCAAGTTAAGATGTTTTTCCTCCTAATCATCGTTAACTGGAAAAGAAGAAAAAATTATTTGTTTACGGTTAATTTTTGTTTTTATTTAATTTTATAAATGTATTTAAGAAAAATCATGCAATAGAATTGTTTCTCATTTAACTACCCATTTTATCATTAATGTTTATTTTCAAAAGAAGTATTTCTTTACGGTTAATTTTTTCATCAATATATTTAAAAGACAAAAACCTCAATTGAGTTATTTCTCATATAACTACTCACTTGCTTATGAATGGCAAAAATAATGAATTCTTACTCTTGCTCAACTAGTCAGGTGCTGTAACTCATGTATTCGAATAATATTAATTTCAAAAAATTGCTTATTCGAATATCTTGTAATTCAATCAATTGTAAAATCGAACAATTACGCATTCGAATAATTGTTTTCGAATAATTGGTTTTTGAAAAAAAAAATGTTTTTCGAACAATTGTCTTTCGGATAATTGTTTTTCGAAAAATTGTCAGAAAATCATATGAGTTATATGTTTACAATGAGTTCAATGTAATTAATGTAATCTCTACTAATTCTAGAGCACCAAGATGTATATCAATTAATCCTTAAATGTATGAAATGATTCACATGTCGTTTATTTACGATGAGAAATGAAGGGTTATTAATTTTACACCAGGTATAAAAGAATTTCAATTATTCTTTTGCAAATGACACGCTGCCAATACTTTCTTTCGAGTGCATTATTGTATCTATACAGGAAATATAATTGAAGCTGATAAAGCAACTATTACCTTCAATTATATTTCCTGTATAGATACAATAATGCACTCCAAAGAAAATATTGGCAGCGTCTCATTTGCAAAAGAATAATTCAAATTCTTTCATATCTGGTTTAAAATGTAATAACTCTTCATTTCTCCTCGTAAATAAACTACATATAAATTATTTTATACATTTAAGGGTTAATTGATATACATCTTGGTGCTCTAGAATGAGTAGAGCTTACATTAATTACATTGAACTCATTGTAAACATATAACTCATATAGCCCAATATTATTCATGGTGTAAAATGAATAACCCTTCAACTGTTCTCGTAAAACTGAGTGAAAAAGCTGAAAATAAGGATGATGTTGATTGCAATTGCATGATGCAAGAGAAGAGTAGGTGCAAACATCCAGAAAAATGAAATGAGTAGACAGAGAGAGAGAGAGAGAGAGAGAGAGAGAGAGAGAGAGAGAGAGAGAGAGAGAGAGAGAGAGAGAGATGACCGCTAACAAAAATTAGAGAGAGGGAGATTAAAGAATCCTCTTAAGGAGTTGGACCTCAGGATAAAAGATGCAAGTGAACAGATGCTGGTCGAGATGAATGCACTTGTGAGTGACAATGGGAGTAGTTTGAAAAGGGAGACGAGAAACAATGACAGAGGTGAAACTCAAAAGGATTAATAAAATATGAAAATACGTGTTGTTGAGAGTGAAATAAGGAGTGAAGGAAGAAAAGACACACAGGGTTACTGTAATAGTGAAGCAGATGATGAAGTATGTTGTTGTTAGTTTTAATTTTTTTTTACCTATTTATCTTTTTATTTTTTTGGTTAATTTATTGTGTAGTTGAAGGACTTTCCTGAAGCAGGCTAGAGTAGGGAATTTAATTCAACATAAATACCAAAGAAATATTGTCTCCTCTTTTAGTAGTAGTAGGTTGGCCAGGGCACCAGCCGCCCGTTGAGATACTACCGCTAGAGAGTTATGGGGTCCTTTGACTGGGCAGACAGTCATACAAAGGACCCTTCTCTCTGGTTACGGTTCTTTCCCTTTGCCTACACAGACACCGAATAGTCTGGCATATTCTTTACAGATTCTCCTCTGTCCTCATACACCTGACAACACTGAGATTGCCAAACAATTCTTCTTCACCCAAGGGGTTAACTACTGCTCTGTAATTGTTCAGTGGCTACTTTCCTCTTGGTATGGGAAGAAGAGACTCTTCAGCTATGGTAAGCAGCTCTTCTAAGAGAAGGACACTCCAAAATCAAACCATTGTTCTCTAGTCTTTGGCAGTGCCATAGCCTCTGTACCATGGTCTTCCACTGTCTTGGGTTAGAGTTCTCTTGCTTGAGGGTACACTCGGGCACACTGTTCTATCTAGTTTTTCTTCCTTTTGTTTTGTTAAAGTTTTTATAGTTTATATAGGAAATATTTATTTCAATGTTGTTACTATTCTTGAAATATTTTATTTTTCCTTATTTCCTTTCCTCACTGGGCTATTTTCCCTGTTGGGGCCCCTGGGCTTATAGCCTCCTGCTTTTCCAACTAGGGTTGTAGCTTAGCATTTATTCATAATAATAATAATAATAATAATAATAATAATAATAATAGGGCCAGTGTATCAACATACAAACCACAGACCCTGGGCCCCTAGCTACTTCAGGACTGCTGTCTCTGCCATTTAGGGGCCATCAATCTCCCTTGCATTACCCTTCCTCTGATACTAGCAGGGGTGTTGTATATGTCAAATCATCTTCTTTCGGCATTTTTTATTGGGCAATGTTGAGATAGATGATCATAGGCTTGATAGGCATAACAGCAGTGAGATTTCGGGGTAGGGCACTCCGTTTGTTGGTGCCCCCTCGTAGCCTAGTGGTAGCATCCTTGCCTGGTTATTGCCAGACTCAAGCTCGTTAGTTCCTTTGGTCGCTGCAACCTCACCAGCCCTGTGAGCTAAGGATGGGGACTTGGGGAGCCTATAGGTCTATCTGTTGAGTCATCAACAGCCATTGCCTGGCCCTCCTTGGTCCTAGCTTGGGTGGAGAGGGAGCTTGGGCGCTGATCATTTGTAATATGGTCAGTCTCTATGGCATTGTCCTGCGTGCTAGGGCAATGTCACTGTCTCTTACCTCTGCCATTCCTGAGCAGCCTTTAAACCTTTAAATAGTGGGTGAAATTCCTCCTCACCTGCTGACTCCATTCTCCTCTTCCCAAGACTGGAGATTGATAGCTACAGCTCTCATGGCTGCCACCTGACCGGAATCATGAAGGTTATACTCGGGGCATGTTTTCTTCTGGCAAAGTGTCCAGATTATTTTGTATCATCTTCACTACATCTGCCAATGAGTGATAATCAATGAACCGATAGCCACATAAATACGGATTTACAAGTTTCTGTGTATTTTTGTAGGCTATTGATTTTTTATCCCCTTCTAGAAGTTTTTCACTCTGAGTTGCGATACTATCAAAATCTGAGTAGATCAGGGTTGCAAATATTAGAACTGCCTCACCCAATCGAATTTTTTATTGATAAATTTCTTTCATATCACCTTTCCTTGCATTGGGGAAGGTGAATTTCTTTATAAGCCATCACTTTATTTCACTATAACTTCTCAGACAGTAGGGTGGTCAACCAATCAACCCCATTGCAGGAGAATCCACCAAAATCTCATAACTTGTATGGATTTTTTTTTTTGGTCACCCATATGTAGCCACTTCGAAGTCTCTCAAAAATCACTAGGCCGTCGTTCATCAATAGGCCTAACTCTCGCTTGAAATTCTGGCCATTTTCGAACTACGCCATCTTGAGTCACCTCACTCATATGGGCATGTGTGTTTACACTCGTGTGTGTTTAAACTCCGTTTACAAGTGTCGGTAATGCTGCGGTTGTTTGCTGTTCTTGTTCTGGTTCGGATACTAACCTATTTATCAACCCGGATACATTTTCTACCCAAAGATACTGAAAAGGGGACCAGGTATCTGCACGGCGGTAGGGATTTGGGGGAAAATGTATGGCTCCTGCGCATTAGATGGAGTAATCCTTGTGACGTCATGGGATAGTGGGCCTGATTTATAAAGTGAGGTCGGTTTTTCATGAGCCTGCTATCTAGAGTCACTCTCACGCTCCTGTTTTTTATAGCCTACTGTACTTCGGCGTGAGGAGTGTATGAACTTGTATAGGTGATATTCTATGAAGTGTCTATGTTTTGCTTTGTTAATGGGGGTAATTTAGTACATTCTAAAAGAAGAAATCTACAGTTTCATTCCTTCCCCATGGATTTCAAACTAAAAAGTAAATAGATTGATTTATGTCGTGCGTTACTTTGTCAAATTTAAAGTTTTTTTTTTTTTTTCAGAATGAGGATTTTGAATAAAGAGGTAGGAACTCCAAAAGGAAAAATAAAAGTCACTAAACAATTTTCAAGATAAGTGGAAATGTAAAGTAAAAAAATACTCTCCATGTATCATTTCCCTAATTTTTTACTTGTAAGTGCTAAGAAATATGTACAAATTTATGGTGGATGGGGAATACTATATGCATACACACACACACACACACATATATATATATATATATATATATATACACATGCATATATATATATATATATATATATATAAACATATATATATATATATATATATATATATACACACACACACACACATATATATATATATATATATATATATATATATATATATATATACATATACAGTATATACATATATACTGTGTATGTATATATGTATATATATGTATATATATATATATATATATATATATATATATACAGTATATTTATATATACAGTATATATATATATATATATATATATATATATATATATATATATATATATATATATACACATATATAAGGAATCAAACTAAATATATCCAGGATAAATGTTCCCATAAGACATCTTGCTCCACGCCTTAATAATGAGATAATTGAGATAAACTAATACTCTTCTACTGCAAGTACTGCCCCTGTACTATAATGGACCAGTGGAGGTAATAATTGTTCTGATACCCAAATCAAAGAAGCTATTGCAAAATATAGTATATCAAAAATAAGTGTCAAATTGTTTTTTTTTTTTTTGTTTTTTTTTTTTTTTAAAGGTCATATTAAACGTCAACTCTTTAAATTAGGAACAATAGATTTAAATTTTGCAGCAAAATGTAGTATAAAATCTACGGGAATTATACTTACAGTTTGACCTTAAAATTTAGCATAAAGTCTACGTGGATTACACTCCTTTTTATGTAGGTATCTCTAGCTGACGTCACTCTGAAAGCGCGAAGAGGCAGGGTTACAAATATCTGGTTCCCTCTCCATGTATAGTTCGACACCTTCTTCTAACATACGTGTTCATTGTTCTCATCTATTTTCTTCTTCAACGCCACTGTGTTCTACAATTCCTTCACTTTCATCTTTTCACAGTATCAACTAGAATATGTTGTCATTGGCATTTTGCATTATTTCTCCCGCTTCAGAAAAGTTTTGTTCACTGCATTACTCAACCACACGCTTTGACAGCAAACACCACTTGCTCCATACTTACAAATATAAGTGACACATTGGAGCTTTTCTTATCTTTATTGTATAAACTAGCTTATTACATTTGCACAGCGTAGACACACAGAGGGCTCCTGACGGCCCCAAAGCTACTGTCTTCGTCATAAAGCAAGGAAAGTGTTCTACCTCCCCTAATATGCTGACACTACTAAGAGGAAATATACACCATGGAAGGATTCACGTTTATTCATTTCCGAAAGTCCTAAAAATGTTGAAATCAAAAGTTGATGATATATTACGTCTTTCTTTCTTTTCCTAGTGGCCTGGGATATATATATATATATATATATATATATATATATATATATATATATATATAGATAGATAGATAGATAGATAGATATAGATATATATCACTTTCTGGGTGGAAATACCTTAACGTGGTGAAAGGGTTTACATATCGCCATGATCAGCAAAGCTGCACTAGTCAGAGTCACCCATACTAGATTGGTTTGCTGTCAGGGAGCAGACAAAAACCTCCCATTATCACCAATCTGCACTGACCAGCGGGGTAATGAAAACTTGCCAAATTCCAGGCATGAATTGATATGTCTGAGGCCTTTGTCCTGCAGTGGACTAGAAGCTGCATATATATATATATATATATATATATATATATATATATATATATATATATATATACATATATATATATATATATATATATATATATATATATATATATATATATATATATATATATATATGTATATATATATGTATATATATATATATATGTGTGTGTATATATATATATATATATATATATATATATATATATATATATATATATATATACTGTATATATATATATACAGTATATATATATACATATATATATATATATATGTATATACACACACATATATATATATATACATATATATATACATATATATATGTATATATATATGTATATATATACTGTATATATATATATATATATATATATATATATATATATATATATATATATGTATATATATACTGTATATATATATACAGTATATATATATATATATATATATATATATATATATATATATATATATATATATATATATATATATATGTGTGTGTGTATATATATAGTATATATATATATATATATATATATATATATATATATATATATATATATATATATATATATATATATATATAGTATGAAGTTGGTGTAGGCAGCATATAGGCCTACTTTAAATACGAAACCAGGAAATACATAAAGTATGTTAATGTATGTACATGAGTCGTGGTATGACAATAAAACTATATCCAACAGATTTTATAGATTTGAGAATTGGGAGTTGAATGGCAGGACAGGATTAGAAAAGAAACTATAAGAGAGATTACTCAAGTGCCATATGAGGATGAGATCATGGTGAGGGGTCGATGGAGATGGTTTGGGCATGGTCCTCGCACTCCCAGAGAGATTAGTTCACCAAACTTTCAACTGGGCTCCAGAAGGCACTTGAAGAGTTGGAAGACCCCGGCCTACATGGCTGAGGACTATGAAGCGTGAAGTAGGAGATGATGAGTGGAGAAGTATCGATTTAAACGCTCAAGACAGAGACGACTGGTGAAATCTAATTGAGGCCCTTTGCGTCAATAGGCGTAGGAGGAGATGATGATGGTGATGATGGTAATGAGATTATACAGACCCACCAAAATCTACTCTATCTACTCTTGCCTTTTTCTCTTCTGACTTCGGCTCATCGCCACTTCATATTGAGCAGACTATACAATGTGGTAAATTAAGAGATCAAGAAAAGATCGGACATTAGGTGGGCAATCTTACAGCAATGTTGCTATTTCTAGATTTGTTAAAACACTTCCCATTTTGGCCTTAACATACATACATATATGTACATACATATATATATATATATATATATATATATATATATATATATATATATATATATATATATATATATATATATATATATATATAAAGAGATAAACATATAAATACCTAGAACGTGATTCCACACCACAAGAGAGGGGTTATGATCCTTCGACTTCAGGGCGAAAACTGAATCTTCAGGTAAAGGCCACTTGCCAATTCATTACCATACATAATCTTAATCACCATCCACTTATACACCGAACAGGTCTCATGAATCTTTAAAATCTTTAATATATATATATATATATATATATATATATATATATATATATATACATATATATATATATATATATATATATATATATATATATATATATATATATATATACATATACTTATATATACATGTGTATATATTTATATATATACTGTATATATATATATATGTATATATATAATATATAATACATACATATATATATATATATATATATATATATATATATATATATATGTATATATATATATATATATATATATATATACATATATATATATATATATATATATATATATATATATATATATATATAAAATATATAATACATATATATATGTGTATATATATAACTATATATATACAGTATATATATATATATATATATATATATATATATATATATATATATATATATATATATATACCTATGTAAATATTATCAAGGATAATTCAAAAATTTTCTTATACCTGATAGACTTTTTACTTCTTTCAGTATTACTCTGTAGCCACCATTTACTTTATCCAATGATACTTTTTAAAATCCGATAGCGTTTAATATCCAAGATAACATTTTTGGCTCTACTGTTTATCTTTCTTCAATTCCCTCAGTATTTGTATCGAATTATCTTTCCTCCCCAGTTCTTAATTATTTCACACAAGGAATCATCATCATCATCATCATCTCCTCCTACGTAGGCCTACTGATGCAAAGTTCCTCTGTTAGCTTTCGCCAGTCGTCTCTATCTTGAGCTTTTAATACAGTACTTCTTCACATATCATCTCTAACTTCTCGCTTCATAGTCCTCATCCATGTAGGCCTGGGTCTTGCAAATCGTCTAGTGCATTGTGGAGCCTAGTTAAAAGAATGCTTTTCTTAATTCATTTATTACTGTTAACACTTGATTGTTTCTTCTTTTTTAATTCATCTGTACATATTAACATGATTCTTCATATGAAAACATCTATTTGACTAATATTCCAAACTCCGATTTCATAACTATACTAAATGCAAATGTTTCCTGGGACTATCTAGCTTTAAACTTGTTTCCTTTGAAATATTTCCATATCAGAAAAGTTATATTGGTTTTGGTGGCCTGGAAGTAGCGTCCTTGCCTGGTGATTACCAGACTGGGGTTCCAGTCCCACTCAAACTCGTTAGTTTCTTTGGTCGCTTAACCTCACTAACCTTGTGAGCTAATGATAGGGGGTTTGGGGTAACTTATAGGTCTATCTGCTGAGGCATCAGCAACCATTGGCTGGCCCTCCTTGTTCCTAGCTTGGGTGGAGAAGGGGATTGGGCGCTGATCATATATAATGTGGGCAGTCTCTAGGGCATTATCCTGCTTGATAGGGCAATGTCACTGTCCCTTGCTTCTGCCATTCCTGAGCGGCCTTCAAATCTTTAAAATGTGACGTATTTTTTTATGACAAGGTTATCTAATTTTTAATACCAGACTTTCTTCGTTATATTCTGTTTAGGCTTCTTGGGTATTTTTACAATACCTGAACAATAATTAGAAGTTCAGTTAGCACAAAACTGTCCTTGAAATATTTCATTTTTCGTTGTTTCCTTTCCTCATTGGGCTATTTTCCCTGTTGGGGCCCCCCTGAGCTAATAGCATCCTACTTTTGCAACTAGGGTCGTGGCTTAACAAGGAATAATAATAATAATAATTTATCGAGTTGATGTATCGTCTTTGTGGTTCTGCAAAGGGAAGCGTTTTCATCATAATGATGACCAGGTAAAGGAAAATCTTTCATAGTTTCTTATTCGCGGCCTCAAATTTCTTTTAAACGATTCAAGTGTGGGACATTTAGCTTGTAAAAACTTTAGATGTTTCAGTTATCTTTCTCTTTTCTATTCGCAAGATTTCTGTTGTTATAATAATCTTTTTATGGATTTTATCTTTCATTAATTGGTAACAACAACAGACGCAAAGATTCTCTTGATGCAAGATGAGTTCAATGAGTTTAAAGTGGCAGAGTGGAGCAATGACTTATCCAGCGTCTTAAAATCTTCTTCTTCTTCTTCTTCTTCTTCTTCTTCTTCTCCTTCTTCTATTAAATTGTTTTTTCCCCGATCTTTTTGCATGGGGTAAGCACGGTTGCCTTCTTTTGAATGACTTGTATTTTAGCTTTGAGGTAGACCCTATAGTAGACTCCGGCACACTATTCTATCTTATTTCTCTTCCTCTTGTTTTGTTAAAGTTTTTTTATAGTTTATGTAGGAGATATTTATTTCAATATTATTACTTTTCTTAAAAATATTTGATTTTTCCTTGTGTCCCTTCCTTACTGTACTATTTTCCCTGTTGGAGCCCCTGGGTTTATAGCATCCTGCTTTTTCAACTAAGGTTGTAGCTTAGTAGGTAATAATAATAATAATGATAATAATAATAATAATAATAATAATAATAATATCTGTATTGTATATT
>NC_090732.1:11370555-11483055 GCF_036898095.1 Palaemon carinicauda
TGGAGAGTATTTTTTTACTTTACATTTCCACTTATCTTGAAAATTGTTTAGTGACTTTTTTTTTTCCTTTTGGAGTTCCTACCTCTTTATTCAAAATCCTCATTCTGAAAAATAAATAAAACCTCTAGTTTGACAAAGTTATGCACGACATAAATCTGTGACGGGCCGAGAGAGGGTTGTGAACTCAAAGGCAGGATACAATCAACTGAGTTGTTAATTAAGGAACACTCTCCTTTATATACAAAACCTCAAGGCAACAGGACATAACATGTTCGAGAGACTGACAATGTTACAGAGCAAAACCGGAGACATGATCATTCAGGTTCTTTTTAGTGTGAGGGAAGAGCGCAGATACAAGCATAATATATACAAAATAATTATGTACAATTGTGTGACACACGGTTGGTACATGGCTCCCCCCTAAAAATGACATACTGTACATGTTAAATAGGGCACCCTGATCTAGAGAGGCGAACTGTAGGCGGGTCATCTGGCAGAAGATAAGCAGGTTTTAGACGATCAATGGAGACCCAGTCTTCTTTGCCCCGAATGTTTAGTAGGAATGCTTTCGGACTGCGTCGGATCACAATGAAGGGCCCGAGTAAGGGGGCGTTAGTGGTGGCTTGCTAGTGTCGTTGCGCAGGAAGACGTGCATTGCAGAGTGCAAGTCCGTTGGTATGTGATGCTTCGCTGGGGGCTTGTAAGTCTGGCGGCACGGAGTAAATTTTCCCACGACGTGATGTATGCGCTGGAGATCGTCTGAGGAGGTTGTAGAAGGAAAAAATTCGGCGGGGACGACCAACGGGTCGCCATACACCATTTCAGCTGCCGAGACGTCGAGGGCGTCTTTATGAGTGGTCCTTAGTCCCAGGAGGACCCAGGGAAGCTGAGTAAACCAGTTGCAATCCTTGCAGCGGGACATCAAAGCTGCTTTGAGGGTGCGATGAAAACGTTTAACCATTCCATTGGCAGCGGGGTTGTAGGCCGTTGTGTGATGTAGGGTGATGCCCAGGAGATTCGCTAATGACGTCCACAATTGAGAGGTGAAAGTGGTTCCCCTGTCAGAAGTAATATGCTCAGGGATACCGAATCTTGAAATCCATCCAGAGAGTAAGGCAGATGTACATGAGGCGGACGTTGCAGTTTCCATGGGAATGGCTTCAGGCCAACGAGTGGAGCGGTCGATGACGGTAAACAGGTAACGATGTCCTTGTGATGTGGGTAGGGGGCCTACAACGTCGACGTGAATGTGTGCGAAACGACGCTGAGGTTGAGGAAAGGTGCCCACTCCTGAATCCGTGTGTCGATGTACTTTGGAAGTTTGGCAAGAAGTACAGGCGCGGACCCAATCCTTAGCATCCTTAGAAATGCCGTGCCAAATGAACTTTGCCTTCAGCAGCTGTGCAGTAGAACGGCACGAGGGATGTGAAAGGCCGTGAATGAAATCAAACACCTGTCGGCGCATGGGAGCAGGAATCCAAGGTCGCGGTCTACCAGTACTGACGTCACAGAGGAGGGTGGTGTTGGAGTCTTCGAGGGGAAAGTCTTCCTAACGGAGGGACGTGCAGGATGTCCTACAAGCTTGATACTCTGGATCCTGTTGTTGGGCTTCAGCCAGGGCGTTGTAATCCAATCCCAGTTGAACGGCAGCCAACGTGTTTCTTGACAGGGCATCGGTAACGGGATTCATTTTCCCAGGGACGTATTGGAGGGTGCAATTGTATTCAGCCACGGCGGAGAGATGTCGGCATTGACGGGCGGACCAGGCGTCAGACTGTCGAGTGAAGGCGTGCACCAGAGGCATGTGGTCTGTGCGAATGACGAAGGGCGTACCTTCTAAGAAATGGCGAAAGTGACGGACAGCCAAGTGCACCGCCAGCAATTCTCGATCGAAGGTAGAATTACCCGATTCTGCCTTGGACAGTTTTCTGCTGAAGAAGGCCAATGGGCGGGGCGAGCCTTTGACCACCTGCTCGAGTACTGCACCAATAGCGACGTCGCTGGCATCGGTGGAGAGAAGGAGAGGGGCGTGTGGGATGGGAAAAGGGAGAGCCGCAGCAGTTGGTAGGGCCTTCTTTGCATTGCAGAAGGCTGCTTCTTGAAGGGGACCCCACTTCAGGTCCTTTGGCTTGCCCTTGAGGGAGGCGTAGAGGGGAGCAAGAGTGGCGGCAATGGCTGGCAGAAAACGGTGATAATAGTTGATGATGCCCAAGAATTCCTGCAGAGCTTTGACGGTCGAGGGCGCGGGGAAGTTCTGAACGGCTGCTACCTTCTCAGGGAGGGGATGGACTCCTTCAGGAGTGATACGGTGCCCTAAGAACGACACTTCGTTGGCGCCAAAGGTACACTTGTCGTACCGGGCTACAAGGCCGTTTTGTTGCAGGCAGTCGAGCACGATGCGCAGGTGACGGAGGTGTTCCTCTTTTGAGGAGGAGAACATAAGTATGTCGTCCACATAACATACACAGAAAGGGAGGTCCCCTAAGATGCCATCCATGAGACGTTGAAACGTTGCCCCAGCATTATGAAGGCCAAAACAGGAGTAATTGAAGGTGTATGTACCAAACGGAGTGGTGATGGCAGTCTTGGGGATGTCTTCTGGGTTCATAGGCACCTGATAATACCCCTTCAGGAGGTCGAGCGTAGAGAAAACCTTCGCTTTGTGCAGGTAGGAGGTCACTTCGGCAATGTTTGGGAGGGGGTAGTGATCCGGTTCAGTTTGCATGTTCAGGCGCCTGTAATCCCCACACGGACGGAGGGAGCCGTCTTTCTTCAGAACGATGTGTAAGGGTGACGACCATGGGCTGGAGGCCTTTTGGCAAAGGCCCATTTCCTCCATTTCGGCGAACGTCTGTTTGGCGGTTGCCAATCGTTCCGGTGCCAGACGTCTGAATTTTGCGAAGACTGGGGGTCCCGTCGTCTTGATATGGTGATAAATACCGTGCTTGGCAGGAACCGTGGGCGTTTGGCAAAGTTCTGGACGGAAAACTTCCGGGTACAACGTGATGAGGTGGGCGTAGGCATCCGTGGGTGCGCTGATGTGGAGAGCGAGGTTAGAGGGGGCGGGTTGAAGAGGTGTCGACAAGTACGAGTCTGCGTTGACCAATCGTCGGTGGGCGACATCGACCAGAAGGTGGAAATGAGAGAGGAAATCCGCACCGAGGATTGGTATTGGGACGTCAGCAACGAGAAACTTCCAATTGAATTTACCGTTTCCGAACGATAATGTGAGGTTCTCGTAACCGTAGGTGGGTATCGCAGATCTGTTGGCAGCTACCAAACGGACGTTGGCAGATGTAGACAGACAACGTCGTGCCTTGAAGAGTTTCCTTGGCAAAAGAGAACGACAAGCACCCGTGTCTACCAAAAATCGCACGCCCGTTCCTGCATCCTGTAAAAAGAAAAGATTAGAAACACGGGAGGCCACCGCCACAAGCGATGGCCTACTTACACGTTTTTTGGCCACTGACAATCCTTGGCACATTTCTTCGCTGTTGCTCCGAATCTGAAATGGTAGTAGCAAAACTGCGGCGGATGGGAGGTAGTAAGTGGCTGTAGAAGTCGTTCGTTGGTGCGCGAGCGATTGGTGGGTGGTGGGCGGCTTTGTCGCCGCTTCGGCACGACACGGGGTAGGCGTGTATGTCCTACGGCATTTATGTCAGCTTCAGTTGACGTTGAATAGGCATCCTCGTCGTCAGGGGTGGAGGCGTTGATGGAGGTCTTGAAGTGGCTGTCCATAAGGGCGTTGGCTTTGGTCATCAAGTCCTTTATAGGTAAACTATCAACATCGGGTATGGCAGCGCGTACAGGTTCGGATAAACGGCGTATCCAAAGGGCACGAAGTAGGTTCACCTCACGAGGAAAGCCGTCTGCGGCAGGTTGAAGGCGAGCGATACTGGTCATTTCCCTGAGGGCAAGCGAAGCCCTTTGGTCCCCCAACGGTTGTTGCGAGAGCTGAAAAAGCTTTGCTATACGGGCGGCTGGCGACGGCGAGTACTGCTGCAGAAGGTATGTTTTGAGGGCGTCATACGCTATTGGGGTGTCTCCTTGTTCACAAAGCCAGTCGGATATTTCTGGGAAGGTGTCCTCGGGTATCGCCGCGAGAACATAATCCGCTTTGGTGGTTGAGCGAGTCACGCCCCTGATATGAAACTGGACTTCTGCGCACTGAAACCAAGCAAACGCCTCTCCGCTGGCAAACGATGAAAGTTTGAATGGAGCGGCCGCAGCACCAACTGCCGTAGAGTCCGCCATAGTACCAACGATGAAGGGGCGAGGGGGTGGGGGTGGAAGGCGGTGGGAGCGAGTCGACTTCCGGGGTCACCAATGTGACGGGCCGAGAGAGGGTTGTGAACTCAAAGGCAGGATGCAATCAACTGAGTTGTTTATTAAGGAACACTCTCCTTTATATACAAAACCTCAAGGCAACAGGACATAACATGTTTGAGAGACAGACAATGTTACAGAGAAAAACCGGAGACATGATCATTCAGGTTCTTTATAGTGCGAGGGAAAGCGCAGATACAAGCATAATATATACAAAATAATCATGTACAATTGTGTGACACACGGTTGGTACAAATCAATCTATTTACTTTTTAGTTTGAAATCCATGGGGAAGAAATGATACTGTAGAGTTCTTCTTTTAGAATGTACTAAATTACCCCCATTAACAAAGCAAAACATAGACACTTCATAGAATATCCCCTATACGAGTTCATACACTCCTCACGCCGAAGTACAGTAGGCTATAAAAAACAGGAGCGTGAGAGTGACTATAGATAGGAGGCTCGTGAGAAACCGACCTCACTTTATAAATCAGGCCCACTATCCCATGACGTCACAAGGATTACTCCATCTAATGCGCAGGAGCCATACATTTTCCCCCAAATCCCTACCGCCGTGCAGATACCTGGTCCCCTTTTCAGTATCTTTGGGTAGAAAATGTATCCGGGTTGATAAATAGGTTAGTATCCGAACCAGAACAAGAACAGCAAACAACCGCAGCATTGCCGACACTTGTAAATGGAGTTTAAACACACACGAGTGTAAACACACATGCCTAGGTGAGTGAGGTGACTCAAGATGCCGTAGTTCGAAAATGTCCAGAATTTCAAGCGAGAGTTAAGCCTATTGACGAACGATGACCTAGTGATTTTTGAGAGACTTTGAAGTGGCCACAGTGGGTGGCCAGAAAAAAAAATCCATACAAGTTATGAGACTTTTAGTGGATCCTCCTGCAATGGAGTTGATTGGTTGACCACCTTACTGTCTGAAAAGTTATAGTGAAATAAAGTGATGGCTTATAAAGAAATTCACCTTCCCCAATGCAAGGAAAGGTGATATGAAAGAAATTTATCAATAAAACATTCGAGTGGGTGAGACAGTTCTAATATTTGCAACCCTGATCTACCCAGATTTTGATAGTATCGCAACTCAGAGTGAAAAACTTCCAGAAGGGGATAAAAAAGCAATAGCCTACAAAAATACACAGAAACTTGTAAATCCGTATTTATTTGGCTATCGGTTCACTGATTATCACTCATTGGCAGACGTAGTGAAGATGATACAAAATAATCTGGACAGTTTGTCAGAAGAAAACATGCCCGAGTATAACCTGCATGATTCCGGCCAGGTGGCAGCCATAAGAGCTGTAGCTATCAATCTCCAGTCTTGGGAAGAGGAGAATGGAGTCAGCAGGTGAGGAGGAATTTCACCCACTATTTAAAGGTTTAAAGGCCGCTCATGATTGGCAAAGGCAAGGGACAGTGACATTGCCCTAGCACGCAGGAATATGCCCTAGAGACTGACCATATTTCATATGATCAGCGCCCAAGCTCCCTCTCTACCCAAGCTAGGACCAAGGAGGGCCAGGCAATGGCTGCTGATGACTCAGCAGATAGACCTATAGGCTCCCCAAGTCCCCATCCTTAGCTCACAAGGATGGTGAGGTTGCAGCGACCAAAGGAACTAACAAGCTTGAGTCTGGCAATCACCAGGCAAGGATGCTACCACCAGGCTACCAGGGGGCACCAACAACTGAAGTGCCCCATCAAATGCCTATCAAGCCTATGTTCATCTATCTCAACATTGCCCAGAAAAAAATACCGAAAAGCAGATGAGTTGACATATACAACACCCCTGCTAGTATCAGAGGAAGGGTAATGCAAGGAAGATTGATGGCCCCTACATGGCAGCAACAGCAGTCCTGAAGCAGCTAGGGGCCCAGGGTCTGTGGTTTGCTTGTTGATACACTGGCCCTAGAGCAAGGGAGACAATATTTCTTTGGTATTTATGTTGTATTAGATTCCCTACTCTAACCTGCTTCAGGAAACTCCTTGAACTACACAATAAATTAACCCCCCAAAAAGATAAATAAATAATAAAAATTAAAACTAACAAAAACATACTTCATCATCTGCTTCACTATTACAGTAACCCTGTGTGTCTTTTCTTCCTTCACTCCTTATTTCACTCTCAACAACACGTATTTTCATCTTTTATTAATCCTTTTAAGTTTCACCTCTGTCATTGTTTCTCGTCTCCCTTTTCAAACTACTCCCATTGTCACTCACAAGTGCATTCATCTCGACCAGCATCTGTTCACTTGCATCTTTTATCCTGAGGTCCAACTCCTTAAGAGGATTCTTTAATCTCCCTCTCTCTAATTTTTGTTAGCGGTCATATCTCTCTCTCTCTCTCTCTCTCTCTCTCTCTCTCTCTCTCTCTCTCTCTCTCTCTCTCTCTCTCTCTCTCTCTCTCTCTCTCTCTCTCTCTCATTCTATCCCTGTCTACTCATTTAATTTTTCTGGATGTTTGCACCTACTCTTCTCTTGCATCATGCAATTGCACTTAACATCATCCTTATTTTCAGCTTTTTCACTCAGTTTTACGAGAACAGTTGAAGGGTTATTCATTTTACACCATGAATAATATTGGGCTATATGAGTTATATGTTTACAATGAGTGCAATGTAATTGATGTAATCTCTACTCATTCTAGAGCACCAAGATGTATGTCAATTAATCCTTAAATGTATAAAATAATTTATATTTAGTTTATTTACGAGGAGAAATGAAGAGTTATTACATTTTAAACCAGATATGGAAGAATTTGAATTATTCTTTTGCAAATGAGACGCTGCCAATACTTTCTTTCGAGTGCATTATTGTATCTATACAGGAAATATAATTGAAGGTAATAGTTGCTTTATCATCTTCAATTATATTTCCTGTATAGATACAATAATGCACTCGAAAGAAAGTATTGGCAGCGTGTCATTTGGAAAAGAATAATTGAAATTCTTTTATACCTGGTGTAAAATGAATAACCCTTCATTTCTCATCGTAAATAAACGACATGTGAATCATTTCATACATTTAAGGATTAATTGATATACATCTTGGTGCTCTAGAATTAGTAGAGATTACATTAATTACATTGAACTCATTGTAAACATATAACTCATATGATTTTCTGACAATTTTTCGAAAAACTATTATCCGAAAGACAATTGTTCGAAAAACTTTTTTTTTTAAAAAACCAATTATTCGAAAACAATTATTCGAATGCGTAATTGTCCGATTTTACAATTGATCGAATTACAAGATATTCGAATAAGCAAATTTTTGAAATTAATATTATTCGAATACATGAGTTACAGCACCTGACTAGTTGAGAAGAGTAAGAATTCATTATTTTTGCCATTCATAAGCAAGTGAGTAGTTATATGAGAAATAACTCAATTGAGGTTTTTGTCTTTTAAATATATTGATGAAAAAATTAACCGTAAAGAAATACTTCTTTTGAAAATAAACATTAATGATAAAATGAGTAGTTAAATGAGAAACAATTCTATTGCATAATTTTTCTTAAATACATTTATAAAATAAAATAAAAACAAAAATTAACCGTAAACAAATAATTTTTTCTTCTTTTCCAGTTAACGATGATTAGGAGGAAAAAAATCTTAACCTGGCTAGCGATCGGATTGGCCATAACGATGATAAAGAGTCGTTTAGGTGGAGAGCGAAAATTAGGTAAAGTCTAAAATGAAAGAAATGGATGTTTGGAAAGTTTTCAATTCTACGTTTTATTACTTTTCTTTGCATAATTATATTATTCCAGCTATTATTTTTTTAATGTTCATATTTCATTCTTATCCTTTATTCATTTTCTTGATTAGGTGTAATTTCTATCAATCACTATATTCCCATCTTGATTTAGATGTTCAGTTGCCAAATTCATTCACTTTTATCTTTGTCGTTCTTTTACTTTAATAATAGTAATAATAATAATAATAATATTAATAATAATAGAAGCTATGATAATAATAATAATAATAATAATGATAATAATAATAATAATAATAATAATAATGATAATAATAATAATAATAATAAAATTGATAATAATAATAATAATAATAATAATAGAAG
Organism: Palaemon carinicauda; assembly: GCF_036898095.1. Taxonomy (NCBI): domain Eukaryota; kingdom Metazoa; phylum Arthropoda; class Malacostraca; order Decapoda; family Palaemonidae; genus Palaemon; species Palaemon carinicauda. The sequence continues at coordinate 11,378,994 of NC_090732.1, forward strand.
CTATGATATAATGTTCCCTAGCAATAACAGATGTAAAGTAGAAAAAGCCATGCTCAACTGTTACAGTATGGAAGCACTAAGGATATTTAGTTTTAGTACCAATCAATTGGAGTCAGCAGTGTTAGTAGTAATATACAAAAAAAAAAAAAAAAAAAAAAAGAGAAAGATTCACAGGGTGGTTAAAAATGTAAGGATAGAAACAGTTAAAGAACATAAATATTTAGGGGAATCAAACCAGGGTAGAAGACACTCTTTAGCTATGGTAAGCAGCTCTTCTAGGAGAAGGACACTCCAAAATCAAACCATTGTTCTCTAATCTTGGGTAGTGCCATAACCTTTGTACCATGGTCTTCCACTGTCTTGGGTTAGAGTTCTCTTGCTTGAGGGTACACTCGGGCACACTATTCTATCTTATTTTTCTTTCTCCTGTTTTGTTAAAGTTTTTATAGTTTGTATATGAGATATTTATTTTAATGTTACTGTTCTTAAAATATTTTATTTTTCCGTGTTTCCTTTCCTTACTGAGCTATTTTCCCTGTTGGGGCCCTTGGGCTTATAGCATCCTGCTTTTCCAACTAGGGTTATAGCTTAGCAATAATAATAATAATAATGATAATAACGGTACTCAGAAAATTGAAACAATAGTCTTAGCCTAAGCAAAAATGGGAACAAAAATATGTATGCAAGAAGTTAGGAAGTATGAGGACAGTAACAAGGTACGAGATTTGGCATTGTTGGCGAGAATAAAGTTATATTGAAAGTAATGATACTTGCAATGTCTGCAAGTAAAGGGGTGTAATAAAGGAGAAAGACATGAAAGAGCTAGAGAGTACACATTACAAGATTATGAAAGGAATGTGTGAACAAGTTGGAATTACACCTTATATAAGGTTAATAGCAAAAACAGGAATATGGCAAGTTAAGAATAGAATTGATTATAAAAATGTAATGCTGTTCATAACAGCATCACATCAGCTGATAAACGATTAATTAAAGAGATAGTGGAAGAACAAATAGAGGAACATATGGGTAATGCTGGAAAAAAAAAACTGTTAGAAATATTGAAATTGAAAAGGTAAAAATGTATAAAAATCAAGAACTCAAGAAAGAAATTACCAAGATAAGGTATGTAAATAGCAATAGAAGATGTTATATACTGTAGGTGACCTTAACACTAAGGAGGCTGTCATAGTAATAAGGACAAGGGTTAATGTGATGGACTTGGAAGAAAATTATAGAAACAGGAATGAAAGTGATAACTTTTGTGAGTTGTCCAGAGAGGCAGGTGATGAAACGGAACATTTCTTATCTTTGGGGAATTAAGAAATTAGAAGCAGTCGAATAGAATCAAAGAAATAGAGAATTCTTTAACTCTAGAGAATTAAGAAAAATTATGAGCAGTAGCTTAGAATCAAGGAAATTGGAATTGCCACCCATTGATGTTGCCCAATATATTAGACATGCTCTGGGATTTAAAGATAAAAATATGCAAGCTATGCTATCTGTGTAGGTGGTAAATAATGACAGTGAACTTTCTGCAGATCGCAACGCTTTGCACCTACACATCTGGTAGTGTAGCTACAACTATAGTGTTGTGAAGTGAGTAACGAGGAACTTGAAACCTGGGACAAGTTTTAAGTACCATGGAGGCTATCTTTTAACTTTTCTCAATTGAAAAAAGGGTAAAAATTAAAGATATTTTCCTGGATGCGGAAGTAACGATCCCTGATCCCTGATCCATAATACTTGTTGATTTCAGTAAAAAAAAAGAAAAGATTCATCGGTTTTGTAAATGAAGTTGAAACTAAGACTGGTGGATGATGGGACGTCCCCTTGAGAAGAGTATTTTTCTCGTTCAGGCTCTTTTAGTTATATTATGCTATGATATATTTAGTCATAGGAATAGTAAAATACTTATATTGTCAGTTTAAAATCATCAATAATCTTTTCCAGTCTTTTATACTTTGGGCAAAATTGTAATACCATTAAGTCATCATAAAAAGCATCAACACTTTTCGAAATCTTTCGTAATCTCTTAAAGCTTCTGCTTCCTTTAAAAATAAAAATGGAAATGTAACTTATTAAAGGGTAAATGAGCGAGTATATTCGATGATGATAAATCTCTTATAGAGCCCCGGTAGCGAATCCACGGCCTCATACCAAAAGAGTTAACTCCTGTTCTATTGTAAGGTTTTAGAAATTCTCTCTTTTTTTATGCATGTACCACCAATGACAGTTTAATAATTCAGTTGCTTGAGATCTAAGCTACACAGATATAAATCTTCCAATTTGTTTCCTTTGCTTTGAGACTCATGGCTTTATTGAATGACATTATACAATTGCATTTTTGACAGGTCTTCAAAACAAGAAAGAAATTCTTCCACCGTTTATCATCATCGCCTGCAAAGGTTAGTTTTCACATCAAGTATTAAAACCTTTCATAATTATAGATATTTTTTTTCTTGAATCTGATGTGGTCCAGTTATCACAATCTTCAAGAAAATAAGGAATAGAATCAGAAATTATACAAATGAATTACAAAACGTTTCTATTATTCATGCATTCTCACTGACAGCTTTTGAAACAACTTTTATAATATAGAGCATTGACCATCTCTTCAATCCTCCGAGGTGAAGGCCAGTTCTGATTGCAGTTGCTTTGGATAACATTAATTACACTGTTAAAAAAAATACGGGCGACCCGTAATTTTACTACTTTGTTATTATCTTTTAGGGGTTGGTGACCGTAATATCACTCCTTTGCGTCAATAGATCCGTTTTTTAAAACGGTAAAAATCATGGAATAAATGTTGCCAGACATTTACCGTTTTTTTTTTTTTTTTTAATGCACACTTTTAATAGTGTAGAATGTCTTTGTTTTATCGTTGGTAGTAATATTTGCAGCACTGTTAGGAACAGGGGTTAAACTTTAAGGTAATTACTTTATTTTGAGGAAATTTGCATGGTTTCAAAGTAACATTTTAAAGCTAATGATATTTTTAAGGTAATTTTGGTTTTACTAGCTTCAAATTTAAGGAAATTTGAAAAGTTTCAAGGTAATCTAAGGTAAAAAGCAGCAGCATCTTAGGTAATGGTATGTGCTCAAGTTTAAACCCTGGTTAGGAATGTTAATCAGTCAGCTTCCTGAATTGTATTAAGCGACAAATAATAAAAAAAAAAAAAAACACCTACTTTCTAGATGAAGCCAAGTCTGTGACTTCTTCCTTCACAAGGCAATTGCGTCAAATTACAGTGCTTTTGAAGTCAGCCGTGACATTCACAAGTGAAACCTTGAGGTAAGAAATTATTTTTTTTCTTTAGGTTTCGAATATTTCTCAGCAACATCCTACATTCGCAGTGGAATGTTCGTTGATGTTTACTTAAGGAAATGTGAAACAGTAGAAGTAATGTCTAGTAATGCGATAATCTTAACTTTTAAAATTATTAATGAAAAAAAAAAATATTATGCATTGAAATGTGAACCTCTTCCTTAATATACAATTCCCATCAGTCATTTTTTTTTGGGGGGGGGCGGGGGGCGGTGGGGGAGGGATAGTAGATATTGAAGGAAGAAATTCTTTTTACATGTGTAGTTTTCTGATTACCTTTTGCATCCAACTCAGGCAGCACTTTTTAAAGTGTTAACCAATTTTGCAAGCTTTCTCTCCTGTACCAGATTCATTGTCTTAACAAAGTCTGATTACTTTTTGCATCCAATTTAGCTTTATTGAAAGAGTTATCTAATTTGGCGAGCTTTCTCTCCTGTACCAGGTTCATTGTCTTAACCAATTCTGTAGATGTCTTTAACCAAATAAAGTCCATCCCAAGCAAATGGCCGGACAATTACAAATCTCGACTGCAGTTTGAATCTGGTAACGTTTGGTATCCATCGGATAGAGAAGAAATGAAAAATTACTTTAGACCATGCTCGAGTGCTAGGCTTTTCCTGCCACAATCCTTGAGGGATATTGATGCTGCGGTTCTCGTGGATACGGACACTATATTCCTGAGGCCTCCGGAGGATCTCCTGAGGGAAATTTATAGATTCAACGAGTCTCAAGCTGTTGGAATGGTTCAGACTTCGAAAGGTTATGTTAGGAAACAGGTGGGTGATAATCTACTAACGTTCTTTAAATTTTATTTTCAGCACTAATTCAGTAAAGAAATGTGTAACGTGACTATTTTTCAGAATGCAATGGGATTATTGGAGGGAAATTCTATTCAACTATCACTGACATAACGTCATGTAACTTCCAACAAATAGGAATGAAAAATATGATTTACCACGGACTAGACAATTGTTATTTTCGGCAATCAGCTGAGGCTATAATTACTTTATATAGATTTTCCTCTCCTAAAGTCTCGAGAAGATCAATAGTGAAGGATGTAATCAATGGCCTAGTATCAAGTCGAAGATAGGATGAGTGCTTACAGTAAACGAATGACTAACCTAACCTAACCTAACCTAACTTAACCTAACCCCCCTAACCTAACCTACAAATTATTTTCAGGAACCATTGGTGCATAAAATGTTCATAAAACCGCTTTGAATAATCCATGTTCGCCTTGCAGATTAATTGAGATACTACCGCTAGAGGGTTATTGGGTCCTTTGACTGGCCAGACAGTACTACATTGGGTCCCTCTCTCTGGTTACGATTCATTTTTCCTGTGCCCACACATACACCGAATAGTCTGGCCTACTCGTTACACATTGTCCTCTGTCCTCATACACCTGACAACACAGATTACCAATTAATTTGAAGTTCTCTGGCATCCTGACATCGAAAGTCATTGACGCCGACACAGATTACCAAACAATTCTTTTTTTTTTTTTCGCTCAAGGGGTCAACTACTGCACTGGAATCGTTCAGTGGCTACTTTCCTCTAGGTAAGGGTAGAAGAGATTCTTCTAGGAGAATGACACTCGAAAATCAAACCATTGCTCTCTACTCTTAGGTAGTGTCATAGCCTCTGTACCATGGTCTTTCACTGTCCTAGGGTAGAGTTATCTTGCTTGAGGGTACACTCGGGCACATTATTCTATCTAATTTCTCTTCCTCATGTTTATTTTTTTGGAAGTTTTTATAGTTTATATGTGAAAGATCTAATTTAATGTTTGATCTTGAGATATTTTATTCTAATTGTTCATTATTTCTCTTGTAGTTTATGTATTTCCTTGTTTCCTCTCCTCCCTGGGCTATTTTTCCCTGTTGGAGCCCTTGGGCTTATAGCATCCTGCTTTTCCAACTAGGGTTGAAGCCTAGCTTTTAGTAATAATAATAATAATAATAATAATAATAATAATAATAATGTCTTTATATTTGAATTTAGATCATATGAAAATAGAATTACTTTGGAAAATAAGGTTTTAGCACTTGGAGAATTGGTGATGTTACTCCACTATGAAAATGTGTTTGTGGTAGCTCAAGTCCCACTGATTACCGCCCAATTTCCAAAACTCCCATATTATCTAAAGTTTTTGAACGTCTTTTGGCAAAACGTCTCAATAGGTTTGCTGCATGTAATCCTTTATTCCCTAGTTTACAATTTGGTTTTCGTAAAGGCCTTGGAGCATGTGATGCCCTTCTTACAATATCCAATGGTGTACAAAAATCCTTTGATTGTGGTCAGGAAGTTCGTATGATTGGCCTTGATTTTAGTGCTGCCTCTGACCATATTAATCATGAGGCCCTTGTTTTCAAACTCAAACAGTTGGGAGTGGGTGGGTCGTTTCTTAGCATTATTATTGAATTTTTAAGTAATAGATCTCAAAGAGTTGTTGCTGATGGGCACCATAGTGAGTATAGGAATGTGATATCTGGTGTTCGTCAGGGTGGTGTTCTTTGCCCATTACTTTTCATACTATATACACATGACATGTGGTTTGGCGTAGAAAACAAGCTTGTTGCATACGCGGATGATGCTACTACCTTTGCATCAATTCCATCCCCTGAATATAGATCTGAATAGAGATCTAGCTAAAACTAGTACATGATGCAAATTATGGGGTATGAAGTTGAATCCTAGCAAAACTCAAAGTATGATTGTAAGTAGGTCAAGGGCAATGGCTCCTCAACATTCGGATCTCAGCATTGATATTTTTTTTTTTTTAACTTTTTATGACTTTTTTAAAATTTTAGCTGTGAATCTCGACGGCAAATTTACTTTTACGAAACAAATTAGGTCCGAGTCTTCTTCAATTGCACAAAAAAATTGTCTTTTTGAGAAAATCTTTTAAGTTTTCAGTGATCAAACTATTTTGAAGAAGTGTTTTAATTCTTTCATTTTGCCTTGTTTCGAGTATTGTTCTCCTGTCTGGGCCTCAGCTGCTGATTCGCATCTGAATTTATTGGACAGGAACTTACGGTCTATTTGATTCCTTATTCCTGATCTAGATGTTAATCTTTGGCACCGTCGTTCATTTAGTTCATTATGCATGTTACATAAGATTTTTCATAATTCTGACCGTCCTTGCCACAGCCCACCCTCCCCCTTTATACACCACAAATGAAGTTTCATATGCTGAATCCCCTACTACTGCTCCCTCAGCGGTCACCAAGGCGGCCGGAGGAAGCAGCAGGGCCTATCGGAACTGCGTCACATTAATGAAAAAACACTGAAAAGAGACTGTGAACAAATACAGGGTTTATTGTGGAGTTGATGAGCAAGTGCATGAATAGTCACAAGAATAGAAAATTCAGCTTTTTAAACTCTGGTTAAAATGTATTATTATTATTATTATTATTATTATTATTATTATTATTATTATTATTATTACTTGCAAAGCTATAACCCTAGTTGGAAAAGCAGGATGCTATAAGCCCAGAGGCCCCAACAGGTAAAACAGCCCAGTGAGGAAAGGAAACAAGGAAAAATAAAGTATTCTAAGAAAGGTGACAACATTAAAATAAATACTTCTTATATAAACTATAAAAACTTTAACAAAACAAGAGCAAGTGAACTCTAACCCAAAACAGTGGAAGACCATGGTACAGATGCTACGGCACTAACCAATACAAGAGCACAGTGTTTTTGGTTTTGGAGTGCCCTCCTAGAAGAGCTGCTTACCAAGAGGAAAGTAGCTACAGAACAATTTCGGTGCAGTCGTTAACCCCTTGGGCGAAGATGAATAGAAAAAAATCAACTTTTTAAACGCAGGTTATAATGTATGATCACTAATAGATAATAGCAGAGCTGATTATCTTAAGAGTGTTTTAAATTCCCTGATTCCTTCAACAGATTCCTTTCCCAAAGCCAAATGGAGCCAACACAGGAGTTATGGTCATGAACTTGACGAGACTGAGAGCACTCCGAGAAGGCTGGACTAACGTGACTCTGAAGGCTTTTGACAAATACAGAAAACGACTCTCGGCCTTCAAGACCAATGATATCGTCAATATTGCTGTGGGTCAGGTATTTGTCAGAAAACTCAGTTGATATTCTATGATTAAATATAACTATAAAATTCATTAATAAGAACAATTCAGTGTATTGTTGTTATTACGCAGTATTTCCTTTTCCAGAATCCTGAAATCTATTATAATCTAGACTGCGTATGGAACTATAACACTGGATCTTGCATTGGCAGTAAGAACATTTGTCCGAAAGCTGAGACAAGTGGAGTCTATCTCCTTCATGGCACAAAAGGAGTATTTACTCGACACAGAAGTATTAAATTCCGAGTGAGTATAAAATTGACAAAGTTGTTTGTAGATTCTATATACCTCTGTCTTTCAACACATCTTGTCACACATGCAATACACTTAGAAATTATTTACTTGATGGACAATCAGCTTTGCCAAACGTATTGAAGAGACCCTGACACCTTTCTGTCTTCACCTTCCCAGTGAATCATTCTTTCTGCATTGACTCGGAGGGGTGCCCTTTTAGCTCGAAAAAGTTTCCTACTAGCTGATTGATTAGAATAACTTTGTCCAACCAATCAGCCAATAGGAAACTTTTCCGAGCTAAAATGGCACCCCTCCGAGTCAGTGCAGAAAGAGTGATTCACTGGGAAGGTGAAGACATGCGAGTCAGTACAAATACGCCTCATTAAAAAAAACTTGAGTATAGTGTCTCTATGAGTTGGTCTCGGATTCCCTTAACCCCCAAAGTGGAAGGACTTCTCCATATTCTAGCCCCTTATTTAATATCATCAAGGTATTCAGTATCTTTGGTCATAGCTTTTATTTCAAACAGCTTTCAAAGAGGGTAGTTTCATAGCGGTATTTGGAGTCTCTTGTAGAAATCATCATATCATCTTAGGCACACAAACATGCATACACATACATTGCACACACAGATATATATATATATATATATATATATATATATATATATATAGATATATATATATATATTATATATATATATATATATATATATATATATATATATATATATGTATATATATACACTGTATATATATTTATGTATACATATGTACTGTATATATATATATATATATATATATATATATATATATATATATATATATATATATATATATATATATATATATATATAAATAAATTTCTACCTCATACTTGGGATCGAACGCTAGCCCCTTCTAATGAAAGGCCAGGTCGAAACCAACCATGCCACGAGAGCCCATAAAAGGAAATCTGAACCTGACGCTAACTAGCTGTCCGAGGATTTACCTGGCGAGACATCAGTCTCTCACCAGCGAGTTTTACCTGATTTCCCCGGGCCACCACGTGACACAATTGGTTGTAATTCATTCAAATTACCCCTAATGAGTCAATATGGATAAATATCAACACAACATCGTGTTCAAATAGAAATAAATTTCTACCTCATACCTCATTAGAAGGGGCTAGCGTTCGATCCCAAGTATGAGGTAGAAATTTATTTCTATTTGAACACGATGTTGTGTTGACATATATATATATATATATATATATATATATATATATATATATATATATATATATATTATTAAATGCTAAGCTACAACCCTAGTTGGAAAAGCAGGATGCTATAAGCCAGGGCCCCAACAGGAAATATAGCCCTGTGAGGAAAGGAAACAAGGAAAAATTAAATATTTTAAGAAGAGTAATAACATTAAAATTAATATTTTCTATATAATCGATAAAAACTTTAACAAAACAAGAGGAAGAGAAACTAGACAGAACAGTGTGTCCGAGTGTACCCTCAAGCAAGAAAACTGTAACCCAAGACATTGGAAGACCATGGTACAGAGGCTATTGTACTACCCAAGACTAGAGAACAATGGTTTGACAGTTGGAGTGTTCTTCTCCTAGGAGAGCTGCTTACTATAGATAAAGAGTCTCTTTTACCCTTACCAAGAGGAATGTGGCCACTGAAGAATTACATTGTAATAGTTAACCCCTTGGGTGAAGAAGAATTGTTTGGTAATCTCAGTGTTGTCAGGTGTATGAGGACAGAGGAGAATCTGTAAAGAATAGGCCAGATTTTTCGGTGTCTGTGTAGGCAAAGGGAAAGAACCGTAACCAGAGAGAAGGATCCAGTGCAGTACTGTCTGGCCAGTCAATGGACCCCATAACTCTCCAGCGGCAGTATCTCAACGAGCGGCTGGTGCCCTGGCCAACTTACTACCTATATGTGTATATATTGCATATAAACTTAATTTATTCTTTGAGGAAAAATGAGTAAGTATTTGTAAACACTATATATATACAAACAAAATATATGACTTTCTTAACTGAGGTATTACCGCTAAAGAGTTATTTGACTAGCCAGACAGTAATACATTGGATCCTCCTCTCTGCTTACGGTTCACTTTCCCATTGCCTACACATACACCGAATAGTCTGGCATATTCTTTGCAGATTCTCCTCTTTCCTCATACACCTAACAACACTGAAATTAACAAACGATTCTTCTTCACCTGAGGGGTTAACTACTGCACTGTATTTGTCCAGTGGTTACTCTCCTCTAGGTAAGGGTAGAAGAGACTCTTTAGCTATGGTAAGCATCTCTTCTAGGAGAAGGACACTTCAAAATCAAACTATTGTTCTCTAAGTCTTTGGTAGTGCCATAGCCTCTGTACTATGGTCTTCCACTGTCTTTGGTTAGAGTTCTCTTGCTTGAGGGTACACTCGGGCACACTATTCTATCTAATTTCTCTTCCTGTTGTTTTGTTAAAGTTTTTATAGTTTGAAATAGGAAATATTTATTTTAATGTTACTGTTCTTAAAATATTTTATTTTTCCTTGTTTCCTTTCCTCGCTGGGCTATTTTCCCTGTTGCAGCCCTTGGGCTTATAGAATCCTGCTTTTCCAACTAGGGTTATGGCTAAGCAAGTAATAATAATAATAATAATAATAATAGTAATAATAATAATAATTATGTTTGCTCATTCAAGAGTGTTTTTGATGCGTGGGAAAATTACCAGCTCGGATCATCGTTGTCAGAACTCCTTGAAGATATCAAAGATAAATTGAAAAGCAAAGGCCGTCACCAGATCACATGTAGAAAAATGCCTTCCCTAGATATTATGTTCACAAAATCCCTACAAATTATGTTGGAAAAGTGAGAATTAACTCAGTTCTTATTGATTCCTAGTGTAATGAAGCTAGATTAAAACTATGTATATTTCTTTTTTCTTTTTTTTTTTTGTCCCATAATTTCCAAGATGTTGTTATTTTGGAATTATTTAATCAGAGCAACATTCAACAGAGCACCAATATAAATATTATCTTGGTTGCTGTTTTGCTTTGAGGCGATTTTCGATGCAGCAGTTGCAAATGTAAATCGAGATGTAGATGTGGCGTGAATGTTGAAATTGATTTCTATTCGCCTTGAAATATTTTTTTAATCTTACTGATTTTTAATCTGATTGTAAAATTATTGTAATAAATACAATTTTAGCGAAATCATGATGGTTATTTTCATTGTATTGTATCAAGTATTTAGTTTTAGTTTTTAAACTGTGTTAACATGTTGTACTGAGTTACACGTTTTGAATATGAATACATTAAATGAACCTATTGCAACTTGATTAAATAGATCCTTTTAAATTTCCAAAAAATTACATCAATATACAGTTTGATATTTGTTGACTTGTGTTCACTTCACTCTGTTCCTAATGGAAAAAATGATATATAAAAAAATTGTATAAATTGTATAAAAAATTGTATAAGAGATTCAGAATTGCATCACATCGCAATTCAGTTACAAAAGATACAAAACGGGTACAATATCAAACTCCCCTTGAATTTTTCTGTCTGTTAAAATATTTCAGAATTCTTGAATTTTGGTGCTAGAACAATGTATTCTCAAATAAAGCGTTCACGGGTGTTTTTCAGAGTATACACATTTGGAACGAACTCTTATAGTCTCTCTCAATACTTCCTATGAATGAGGGTGCCATATTAGAACTTCATTAAAAGAGGATTGTGGCAAACTTTTTGTATTATATCATATAAAATGTTTAAATGGCTATAAAGTTAAATCTGAGATTTGTTCATGATTTCTAACAAAATATAATGTGTATTAGGTGAAAATCAAGCATCATAAACATTTCAATTTCTTTAAAGATAAAAGAGACCTGGTCGGTGCATAAGGAGAAAATTAAGATTGAATATATATGGTAATAGATTGTCACGAGGACTTTTTCAAAAGACTCAGTTCTAGCCGTGAAGCAAATTGTACTGCACGTGTATCACATACGCTCGTACACTGAAGAGTATTTTTGTTTTTTGTACATTATCGTTGTCACTCCCCTCGCACTGATAGCCCGTCAATTCCTGTATGTACTTGAATCATTGTGTTTGAATTTTTGTGCCGTTCTTGCTTGGAACGGCTTGTATTCATACTCATGCTGTGTCGAAATAAAATCAGTTGCAATTACGCTGTCTCTCAATTATCACCTAACTGCTCGATCGCACACTGGTGACCAGCGGAGTGACTAGATCCCTCCCGCCTTTTCCCCTCACTGCTGTGTCTCTTTGTTTGATGCCACCTTCTGACGCTGACTCACCTATCAACGCCACATCATTGAAACTACTGTCCTTCGCCAGTGGAGAGGCGTTCGCCTGGTTCCAATGCTGAAGTCCAGTTTTGCATCAAGAGCATGACTCAGTCAAGCACCAAAGTAGATTACGTTTTCGCGGCAATCCCCAAGGTCACTTTCCTGGAAATATACGATTGGGTGTGCGAGCAAGGAGAAGCGCCAATAACGTATGACGCCCTAAAATCATATCTCCTGATGCAGTACTCGCCATCACCTGCAGCCCACATAGCGAAACTTTTGGGGGACCAAAAGGATACCGTCGCCCTCAGGAAAATGACCAGTATCCCTCGCCTACAACCTGTTGCAGATGGCTCTCCTTGTGAAGTGAATTTAATTCGTGCCCTTTGGGTACGGTGCCTAAGCAAACCTGTACGTGTTGCTATCCCCCATGTTGATATTTTCCCCATGAAGGACCTGATGACCAGAGTCGACGCCCTTCCATCAACGCCTCCACTCTTGACAATGTGGACACCTATTCCACATCGACGTAAGCCGATGTGAATGCGCTAGGATACAGACTCCCACCCCGTGATGTGCCGGAACGGCGACAAAGCCGCCCACCACCCACATATACCACTCCTCGCTTACGCCCCAATCAAAAACCTCTCCAGCCACTTCCTAACGCCCATCGACTTTAGTTATGCTACTACCACTCCAAATTCGGGCCTGCTGCGAAGAAATGTGTGAATGGTTGTCAGTGGCCAAAAAACGTGTGAGTACGCCATCGCTTGCAGCGGTGGCCTCCTCTATTACTCATCTTTTCTTTGTACATGACAAAGGTACAGGCGTGCATTTTTGGTAGACATGGGTGCTTGCCGTCCTCTTCTGCCAAGGCCACTCTTTAGGACACAACGTAATCTGTCTAAGTCTGCCGATATCCGCTTGGCTAATGAATGATTTGAAGTTCTCTGGCATCCTGACATCAAAGGTCACTGATGCCGATCCGCTTGGTTACTGCCAACGGATCTGCAATTAATAATAATAATGATAATAACTAGCTGAACCCCGGACGAATATTGTTTATGAGATCGCCATTGTCCCTCGTTGATGTCGCTCACTATCACGCAGTTCGCTGTAATGTTGCTACATTTAACAGCATATTTAAGAAGGCTACATGATAGCTGTGTATTTTCAATTGTGGATATTACCGTGGAATTTGGCAGGAACAGAGAAACTATGTTTCCTATTAATCCCTGAAATTTTCACTTGGATATGTGAATAATTCTATGAACAATTTACTCCACCGCCAAAAATAACCATTCAACCCATACTGAATTAAACATTTGGTTTGGCTTTTCTATGGCAGATATCAACATGAAAATTGGTATGGACAAAGTAAATATCCATCCCATAAATCTCTGAAATTCCATTTAGATACGTAAAGTATTCTACAAGTAATTTACGGCGCCGCCGAAAATCGGCCTCCCGTAGATATCGAAAAATGGCTACTGTGACTTTTCTATGGCAAGTATCAATACGAAGATTGATATGAATTTAGTTCACAAAACACCCATCAAACCCTGTGAAAATCATTTTGATATCTGTAAAACTCTAGGAGTACTTTGCTCCTCCTCACTGATATTTTAGCTAAAATTGGTCACTTACGAACAGAAGTGAAAGCCAGAGCATGCCTATAGCAGGTATGAACATGAAAATTAGCAGAAACAAAGCTTATATATATCTAAATAATCCCTTAAAGTTTCATTTGAATATGTTAATTGGTATATGGGTTATTGACTCCGCCGTCGAAAATATCATCTGCTCCCCCCCCCCCCACCACCACCTCCTCCGCTCCGAAATCTATGGTTAGAGAATGACTGGGTGAGATATCTTTAAATAAATTTGGCATTTCATGTAAGGTCACTCACTTCGTTCGCGACAACAACAACAACAACAATAACAATAATAATAATAATAATAATAATAATAATATTATTATTATTAATAGTTACCAAAAGATAAAGAAATCCGAAGTCAGTGGCACAACGTTAGATACATATATTAGAAAACTGCCAGTGTTTTGAAACTTTACGCTTTTGTGGTTAAATTATATTGGTCTTTCCCAAACTGGAATACATCTTGTAGCTCCTAGAAGTTTCTCTTTCATCAAGAATACGCATTGAAACGCGACCAGTACTGAATGTATTGTAAAATGGATTTTTTGTCGTATTCTACTTTTATTCATTTATGAACTTCTATTTTATTACAATAAATCCATGGAATATTACAGTTAAGTTAGTGAAGGATTCGATTAACAGATGTTTTCTCTCTCTCTCTCTCTCTCTCTCTCTCTCTCTCTCTCTCTCTCTCTCTCTCTTCGTTGACCAGTCTTGAGGTCCATACCTTGCTTCTTGCATTGGCTCACATCTCATATCACTTTGGCGATGATCTATGCTGGCATAAGGCAAGTTTTATCTAGACAATCATACCAAGCATCTCTCTCTCTCTCTCTCTCTCTCTCTCTCTCTCTCTCTCTGAGGTCCATATTACTTTGTTAATCTCACATTCTAGCTGAGAATAAGGCCATTTTATGCATTACCTAACTAAATTTCATCTTTCTCGATCTCTCTCCGCGTTGGGCTATACAGTCACACACAAATTATGATTAGCCGGCATAATGCAAGTTACATTAACTGAGGCTCTCTCTCTCTCTCTCTCTCTCTCTCTCTCTCTCTCTCTCTCTCTCTCTCTCTCTCTCTCTCTCTGTTGATTTTATTATCTTCATGTGATAATCTATATGTTATCTCGTTATCAACAAAGTTAATTCAGACATAGTGAGAGAACTATCTTAATCCATTACTACCCAGTTATAGGTACCTTGGTACAAACTGCAGGTATAGTAATTATACCCATTGAGGTAGCCCTGTTTTCCACCAGCCAATTAGGAGCCGCCATGCCCGTCTTTGTTAAAACTGAAGGAATGTGGCGCTTCTGATTGGCTGTCAACCAACGGACAGAACTTGAAATTTAACATCGATACCTTGGGCTTCAGTTTGGCCTCTGATGTCAGTGACTGTGAGTCCAAACGTCTTTTGTTGCTGACTTGCTGAGTATTTCTGTGAAGGTAGGGCTTGCTAATCTCAAGAACTTCCATGTTTCTAATATACGTAAACTGTGAATGTAGTAGATAAAAATCTTATCAGCTCAAAACCGATTTTATTTACGATGGATATTTGGAAAGCAAATTTGTGGTGATTGAAAACTAATGGAATCTTATCATAGGGGAGAACTTCTTGATAACTATGTGTGGATAGTTCAGAGGAGTAAAAGGAAGAAAAATAAGCGTTTTAAGTTAATGAGACCCGGATAGTTACTTTACTTTAAGGGCTGCTTTTCCGGTACTATACTCTACAGCAGCACCACAATCATTTTATATTCGTTCGAAAGCATTCAACATCTCTCATAGTATTGCGTGCTAACTGCTAATTCACCACTATCGAAGCGCTCGCAAAATTAATTTTTTTTTTTTATTGTGCGTAAAGTTTACTTGTATAGTTTTCTTCTAGTTCTTTTCAACATTTTGAAGTTGAGTGCGATTTATGTATAGTTCAAAATATATTATTAGCTATTAATTAGTATTGCTAAGGGTTTGTGGAATGCATATTCAACTGCTGGAGTAGTATCTGATTAATTAGGGACAGTTTCCGACTCGCGAGTCCTATTCATTTCCGTATATTCAATGAAAGCAACAAGGGCATAAGTGGACAAATATGTTCTGGAAGGGATACTGGTATTTGCTGGGTCATGATCTACTTACTAGGAAGATTATTTACCATTTCATCTCCCTTGATATGTCGGAAGGTATTTTTTATCCACACATTTCCAGTCTCATTCGGGCAACACGTCCTGGAAAAGGGCCTTTACCATTAAAAGATAATCTAATCTCCGTAGGAATGGAACCGAATATTGAAAACAGGGTTTAAACTTTTAATCGAGTTACCTTAGTTTGAGTTTATTTACATGTTTTCAAGGTAAATTTTAAAGGAATAAAATTTTTAAAGTAATGGCATATTTGAGGTAATTCTAAGGTAATTACGGTAATCTAAGGTAAAATGCAGCAGAATCTAAGGCAATGACCATATGCTCAAGGTTAAACCCTAGTCCCTGTTTCTGTGGTGGATGAAATCGCTATATCAGTTGAAATTGCGTAAAATTTTACAATGTAGCGAAACTGGAAATCGTGCTAAGAAATTGACGAGTGCTGGCTAGTTTAGTTTGAAATTTTTCTCTATTAGGGGTTTGGCCATAACTTGCATATTGATCGATTAAATTGCACATTTACATTAGCTTTTGTCAGCTGTTTAATATGTATGACTTGATCATTACCTGGCTCTTTAACCAATTAAGAGCTTTCAAATATTTGATAGTTCCCGAATATTGTTCTACAACCGCCAATTTTTTTTTTCCATCCTCCCCTTCAGGTTCAACATAACTGCCATCACATGAATATGAAGTACTGGCTTTTTCGAAATTTAGTGTAATTTCATATTTCATTAATTGTTAAAAATGGTCTCCATTCAGTATATAGCTATTGCTGATTATGTGTTAAGTAAAAAAAAATCCTCGAAATGGTCCACTGGGATGGCGTGAACAGTGGACTACATCCCATCAATGTACCGCTAGTCAGATCAGAGCAACAGTGGGATTCATTTTTATTTTGTGGGCAGAGCCAATACCATTAGATGGACGTAATGAATTATAGGCAATATCAATACTTTAATTTCCCGTATCTTAAGCGGGGTTTACACGGGCGAACAGCTCGTCGAGCCTGGTTCGACAACCCTGTGTTTGAATTGATGTTCGAGCGTGTAAACGGGCTATTTGGTTGTCGAGTGGCTCGATGAAAGTCAGGCTCATCTTGACTTTTGTGGGCGGAGCTACATTGTTTGACGAACGTGTGAACGGGTGTCGAACATCGAACCTCAGTTATTTAAACCTGTTAGAGGACACATCATCAAAGAAATGAATAATGGCTGCCATTAATGAAATTAAGAATGAGAAGAAAGTCGTACTTGATCTCATACATGCATATCGAGCTCATCCAGCTTTATGGAAAGTTAAATCAAAAGACTATTCCAATAAAGTGGCCAGAAACAAAGGAATACCGGACACTCAGTCTTTCATGTGGAGTTATGGCTTTCCTCATAGTAATGAAAGGGCTGACACGATTCAGTAGATCAATGTACGTGTCTTCATCCTTACGCAAATAATTGCGCCAGTCATCTGGCTCTAATTTTAGAGAAACTAGCAATTTGGTATTTGAAAATTTCTCTTTTGATCTTTTTTTCCCCTTAGTGTCACTGCCAAAGCAATGGTTATCAAATCATGTTGGTCGAGAGACATGTTGACGCTGTTTTAGCACACGGCACACTGAGGTTCAATGTACTGTCTGAAAGCTCTTCGAGCCGTTCTACAAGTAGGTTCGACAACCGGGCTCGGCGAGCTGTTCGGCCGTGTAAACCCGCCTTTAAATATCCCATGTTTTCCTACTGGGTATTTTGCGTTTATTATGCATTTCTGTCCATTATTATTGTCGCAAATCACTATTTGGTGTTTCCCTACACACAACTTCAATTTTCCACAGGAATAGAAAAGTTGTTTTTATACTCTTGAGGGCTTCCTATCTGGTACCGTACAGCAGGGGAACCCCATTCTCTACAGGACATCCACGGTCGTTTTATAATCATTCTGGAGCATTTAAAATTTCACAATGCGTATTGTCCGTCTACTGTTTGATCATCATTGTCAAAACACTCGCAGAATGTCTTCAGTTTTCTCTTGAAAGCCTTAATATCTTCAATTATTCGGATGTCTCGTGGTAGCCTATTGTATAGTCTTGGGCCCCGCATATTTAAAGGCTCTAGAGACTACAGTATTAAAGTATCTAGATTCTAATAGTTTGAAACCATCTGTAATTATTCTCGTGTCAGGACGATTTGTTGGTTGCACAATGTAGCAATTCTCGGATATTTTGGACGACCGCTTCTGATAGCTTGGTGGGTTATTGTACATTTTTAAAACTCAATTCTCGGTTTAATAGATCAATTAGTATAGGGGTGATCCTTTCTCTAGGTGGGACACCTTTTATCAGTCTTGCTCCTCTTGTTTATTACGTCTTGTAATTTCTTAGGTTTTACTTTTGGTAGATTGTAGTAGATGGTTACAGTATTCAGTTCTGGTAATCACAATTTATCACCAGTTTCTTTACGGAACATTCATCCAGGTTCCTTTTTTTTGTAAAAGAAATATTTCTTATGATAACCAGCAGTTTTTACTACGTTTATTTGGGCATTTGAAAGACACGTTGCGGTCAAGAAATACGCCTAGATTACGAATTTTACTAGATATCGACACTGTCATTATTTGTTTATTTGAATATCACCCAAGCTTCTCGGTGTTTTCCTTTCCCGCCACCATTACTCATTTTTGTTCTCATTTATAGTTTGTCATCCCCTTTCTAACACTATCAAGGATTCTGTTTAGTTTCAGTAGTGTCGTCTATATCATTTATGGAGAAGTAAAATTGTGGGAGAGGTTGTAATGGATAAACCAGAAGATATCGAGTAGGAAAAATATATTGCGCAGCCTATATTTACCGTTGAAATTAAATTAGGCGAGATGTACTAACCCAAAGTACCACCCACGTAACCTTGCCAAACATTCCATGTCCTTACGTTCAATATGTACACCCAGCAACAAAACCGGTGTCGCCGGGCTAGACCTGACTTAGATCATGCCCCTCTTGCCCTGAAAGGTGGCCGACGTTAAACAGACATCGTTAGGATGGTTCGAATATGAGGAGGGGGGAAATTACCGATATCACTCAAAGGAATGCGATGAAGAGAGAACTCTTTTATTCTTTTAAGAAATGTTATCTAATATTTCGAAACTAATACATCAAAAGATTTTATCATAACGTTTTATTTGAGTTTTCCTATCTTATTTCTAAATAAAATTTTCTTCAATAATATTGGAACTGACTATTCATATCAATATTCATAACACGGTAATATTCTTCGTTTGCATTTCCCTAAGCAGGGCTTCCCCCCCCCTCCCTCTCCCCCCCCCCCCCCCCCTCTCTCTCTCTCTCTCTCTCTCTCTCTCTCTCTCTCTCTCTCTCTCTCTCTCTCTCTCCCTTTCTCTCTTTCTCTCTCCCTTTCTCTCTTTCTCTCTCCCTTTCTCTCTTTCTCTCTCTCCCTTTCTCTTTCTCTCTCTCCCTTTCTCTCTCTCTCTCTCTCTCTCTCTCTCTCTCTCTCTCTCTCTCTCTCTCTCTCTCTCTCTCCACATAATTACACACTGTGGCATACGTATTATATGTTGGCGCTAATAATGTATCTTTTCAAATAGCACATATTGGGTTACCAATCATTAATAAATAGCCCTTGTTCAAAATTTCGACGGTAATGAAGTTTAGAGGTTTAGTTGTTGATTTCAGTGTTTTCTTTGATATCGATCATGAGTCACATAGCTCGGTGTGGTTGGGGTCAGCTTTTGTCACGGGCTACTTGGCTCCGGCCCTCATAGAGAAAATAGTATATTAGTTTGAGGTTGGAGATTGAAAATGCATCATTAGTTAACATACTTTATATTGTTTTAGAAGTTTGGTGAAAATAAAATATGAAATGACATGCAATGAAAATGTTCATTGGTGCATTATTATAGTGTTGTGGTATATAGGATGTAGGGTATAAAAGATTATACTATTAACACTTATGTGATTCAGCATCAGGATGGCAGAAAACTCCTAATCAATCAATTAAATCATCTGGGCAAGTCGATTACTTCCAAGCGAACCCCTTAACCTGGTGACGATTGTTCAATGCTCAAAGGTCCGAGTCTAGCTGGCTTCACCCTTCCCAAGGCAAAAGGAAATATTTCCTTAGCATTGACACTTCGAATTATTACGATTTTGTCATTTCATGACCAGATGTCCAACACCCTATAGGTGTTCCCCCAGTAAGCTCTTCAAGAAATCCATTACTCTCGATATCTGTTCAATCATTCTTTTGCATATTTACTTCGTTATTTATAGTTTTCAAATAATTGTAAACACCTGGAAAGCAAAATTTAAATATCATCTATTATTTTTTTTTCTTTTACTAAACTTCCACCAGAAGGATCTCATAACCGTGAGACCTTTAAACTTCAAACATGTGGGGATGAGGGTAGAAGGATATAACCATGTGGGGGTTAAAGATGATGGAGAGGTGGCAATTGGCTGATCTTAATGTATGACCTGACAAGGTTTGCTTATAGACATTTAAGAAGTGCTGAGGATGATGATGGTAATACCCTTAATTATTAACATTTAATATTAATGATTCCAACTCGCAATGAAAACGGGCATATATCGTTCTAACATCGTTTTTAGGTGAGCACAGAACATCTTTGGAACATGGAATTTTCACCTAAAAGTAATAAAAATCCAACAAGCTTGCAAAGTAGCGGTTTTGTGTGATCCTTGGGCACATCCAAATAACAAAGTAATTGGATACAGGTAATATATATATATATATATATATATATATATATATATATATATATATATATATATATATATATATATATATATATATACATATATATATATATATATATATATATATATATATATATATATATATATACATATATACATATATACATATATACATATATACAGATACTGTGTTACAAGGATTTTGGATGTCTCAAAGACTTTTTAGTCCATCCGCAGAGACTCCATTTGCTCTTTGGTAGAGCGATTTAGTTTAAGCATTTAGAGTTCTTATGATCTTATCTAAATTATTCTTGAACTCGAGAGAGAGAGAGAGAGAGAGAGAGAGAGAGAGAGAGAGAGAGAGAGAGAGAGAGAGAGAGAGAGAGAGAGAGAGAGAGCGAGCTGTTAGGATGATGCAAAGTTCTCTTTTCATATATTTCATTCATCATTGCATTTGTTTAGTGATATCGGAAATTTCTCTCCTCACATTAGAACCATTCTAACGATGTACTGTATCGGTTGTTTAAAGTCGGACACCTTTCAGGGCAAGAAGGGCGTGATCTCTGTCAGGTCTGGCCAGGTTACATCGGTTTTGTTGCTGGGCGTACTAACCCAAAGTACCACCCACGTAACCTTGCCCAACTTTCCATGTCCTTACGTTCAATATGTACTGTGCAATATGTACAATAACCTACCAAGTTATCAGGACTGGTCGTCCAAAATATCTAAGAATTGCTACATATTGTGCCGCCAATAAATCGTGTTGACACGAGAATAGTTAGATGGTTTCAAACTATTGGAAATCAGATATGTCTGCTGCAGGCTTTGGAGCCTTTGCATATGCTGTCCCGAAACTATACAATAAGCTCCCACAAGACATCCGAAAGATTGAAGATATCATGCTTTCAAGAGGAAACTGAAGACTTTATTCTGCGAGTCCTTTGACAGTGACGTTTTAACAGTAAATGAGCAATACGGGAAATGTTGAATGCTTTCGAACGAACAAGATAAAATGACAGTGAAGTTCCTTTCGAGACCAGGATTAATAGACTATTAATCCTGCCAAGTATGATCAAAATTTAAAAGGGAATGTAGTTACTACGGGGAAGCTCGAATGGAAAATCTAAAGTAAAGTTGATGGATTTTTGTATTATGACCATACTTCAATGTTTTTTTTTTCTAAAGTAAAGTTAATGCATTTTTGTACTATCATGACCATACTTCAATGTTTTTTTCTAAAGTAAAGTTAATGCATTTTTTGTACTATCATGACCATACTTCAATGTTTTTTTTTTTTTCTAAAGTAAAGTTAATGCATTTTTTGTACTATCATGACCATACTTCAATGTTTTTTTTTCTAAAGTAAAGTTAATGCATTTTTGTACTATCATGACCATACTTCAATGTTTTTTTCTAAAGTAAAGTTAATGGATTTTTGTACTATCATGACCATACTTCAATGTTTTTTTTTTTCTAAAGTAAAGTTAATGCATTTTTTGTACTATCATGACCATACTTCAATGTTTTTTTTTCTAAAGTAAAGTTAATGCATTTTTTGTACTTTCATGACCATACTTCAATGTTTTTTTTTTTTTCTAAAGTAAAGTTAATGCATTTTTTGTACTATCATGACCATACTTCAATGTTTTTTTTTTTCTAAAGTAAAGTTAATGCATTTTTTGTACTATCATGACCATACTTCAATGTTTTTTTTTTTCTAAAGTAAAGTTAATGCATTTTTTGTACTTTCATGACCATACTTCAATGTTTTTTTTCTAAAGTAAAGTTAATGCATTTTTGTACTATCATGGCCATACTTCAATGTTTTTTTTTTTTCTAAAGTAAAGTTAATGCATTTTTTGTACTATCATGACCATACTTCAATGTTTTTTTTTCTAAAGTAAAGTTAATGCATTTTTTGTACTTTCATGACCATACTTCAATGTTTTTTTTCTAAAGTAAAGTTAATGCATTTTTTGTACTATCATGGCCATACTTCAATGTTTTTTTTTTTCTAAAGTAAAGTTAATGCATTTTTTGTACTATCATGACCATACTTCAATGTTTTTTTTTCTAAAGTAAAGTTAATGCATTTTTGTATCATGACCATACTTCAATGTTTTTTTTTTTTCTCTAAAGTAAAGTTAATGCATTTTTGTAATTATCATTACCATACTTTCCTTCTGTTTTTTTTTTTTTTTATTGGTAGCGCTAAAACATATTTTAGTATTATTGTTTAGAGCATATTTCATAGCCTCTGATGGATGTCACAGAGTAAATATGAATTGCAATAAAGTGGTAATGCTTAAATTATCCATAGTCTACCACAGATGTGAAAAAATACCTCGCCGTATGTAGATTTGCGGACAATTTGCCTATTTAATTGTTTTTACGCTATCGAAAAATTAAACTGAATTGCTAAAGTAATTTTAAACCTCCAAATATTAACTTTCCACTTTGATTTTAAATATCGTTAGAGGTTTGTCCATTAGATTGTCACGAACGACAGACAATACCATGTAGCAATACTGCTACGTGAACCAAAGGGCCTAACCACTCCCACCCTATTATTAAGACGGGGTTGTTGTGGCCTGATTGGTCCCTCTGACTCGTTAGTGCCATTAGTGTCTGCAACCTTACCATCCTTGATAAGGTTGAGGGGTTTCGGGGGAGCCTATAGGTCTATGTGCTGAGTCATCAGCAGTCACTGCCTGGCCCTCCCTGATCTTAGCTTGGGTGGAGAGGAGGCTTGGGCGCTCATCATTTGATATATGGTCAGTCACTAGGACAATGTCCCTGTCCCTTGCCTCTGCCATTCATGAGCGACTTTTAAGCTGAAGTCAGGTTAGTTGGGGTTATTTTATGCTATAGACTTATTCCATCGACTTCATTACTACTAAAGCACAATGGCGGACCCAGATGGCTCCGTTCTTTTGAGTTGGGGTTATTGTAAGTATCAATCAGCTGAAAAAAAAAATCTCAATCTGAAATATACCAAAAACATCACTAAAATCTAATGGAAATTAGTAATTCCAGGGTGAACTTAGTGTTCAACAGGGGGTGGATTCCGGGTCTAAGAATAACCTACCTTATACAGGTAACAATGTCGAAGAATTGTTGCAGATTTAGTTATTGGAACAAAGTTGTACCTTTTATGTAGGTACAGTTTAAATATGTCCCACAAAGACACTATAGACCAATAGCTCAAAGCAGATCATTTTGTGTAAATGAACAAGAGACCAACATCTGAAAGTCGAAACACGTCGAATCATATAACCAATGCAGTAAATGGCGTCTGGCGGTGTCACAAATGCTAAACTGTGCCAGACTCGCATATAGAATTTCATCCATAAGAAATGTAAAGACTGGTTTTGCTCATTATTATGATTGGAATAGATGTAAGATTAACCTCAAATGGTGGCTTAGCCGTATTCAGTAAATTATTCTACAAAATACTCCACTTGACTTGAAAAGTCTTAAGTTAGTAATATTGATGTAAATGGGAAAGACTACGGGCTGTAATGTTGCAAGAGCCGTGCTTGCCCAGGCAATCTAAAGCAAGCAAGTAAAAGACAACGAGAGGTCCTGTAGAGAGTGGGGTTCCCCTGCTGTATGGGACCGGAAAAGCAGCCATCAAAGTGTAACGACTTTGGCGCATTTTGAGTAATAGTTTGCTGAATGAACTTTCAGACAAACTATCTTATAAAGATGTGTCTTGCTACTGTTAAAAAAAAAAAATGGTAGAATTCCTGGAATAAATGTTGCCTGGCCTTTACCGTTTCAAAAAACGTATATATTGACGTAAAGGAAGAATATTAGTCTCCAACCCAGACAGATTTTAAAGTAGGGTACAAATTACGGCTGCCTGTATTTTTCTGAAATACGGCTGAGAACAGCGCATGTTTACGGAGAAAATCCGATTAAAATTACGGTTTTTTTAAGTGTATCCAATTATAAAGGTCAGAAATTTATAAAACGCAACCGGCAGGAAAGAAAATTCGTGTAACTAGTGTCACGACACGCAATTAATTTAAACATTAGTATTCAAGAGGTGGGGTACACAAAGTTGAATTTGTATTGAGCAATATATTTTCACAAAAATCATACACAGGTCTGAGCACTTTAAATTAAGTTTATAATTCTTAATGTTTTTAAAATACGTGCTCTTCATTTCATGGTAGCATGGTACAATTACTCTTAACTTTATGAACAACGGTCAGGGGACGAAGTCTTAACATTTACGTTAATTCAGTTTCCACTGGAGAATTTCTAAGTCTAATAAGTTCAGAAAATGTTTGTCTAAAAATGAGGGATTTGGTATGGCAAGCAAAGGGACAAATATTATTGCAACTTCTCCTACTGCTAGTTTAGGCCAGACTGATGCATGTCCGGCGCTTATCATAAGGCGTCACCGACATCGTAGGGTGTGACCTCATGACGTCAGAGGGAAAAAACCAATCATCGTCATCTTCGTCACAGTAATCCAGATATAACCGGTAGGCCTACGCCCTCCTGGCCGTTGTTCCCTCAAGTCCCGCCTTTCGACTCTCCCACGAAATCTGCAAGATAAGGAGGGAGGCAGAAAACCATTCGTTGGCAATTTGGCAAGGGGACAACCTCTTCTCCAGTGGAGGCTGATAAATCACACTCCCCCTAAGCGAGCCGGTAACCAGGGATCATTCACATGACCACAAACAGAGATTCACAAACAGGGTGTACGTGACACTAGCCTAACGTTAAAATCATAATTATAATTTATTACTTCCCACAAGTGGTTATAGCTCCACCGAATGTCTCGCTTTACTCGTAATTATACTTTGTGTAGCTTGTTTAGATCTGGCAAACGGTAAACCAATTGGTCATTTTGAAGGTACTTTTTGATTTGGGAGATCAACAGCGGATAATAGTCAACTGATTATTATAATCAGTTATTGAAATAGCTTAAATTGCAATAAATTAGACCCTATGATCCTCAACCCTGACCTTACCTATGCCTCTTAAAAAAAAAACTTGCTCTTGAAACTCTATTATCCTTATCCAGACTGAGAAGTGGCAGATAGTGATTGAGTTGCAAAAAAAATTAAAAAGAAAAAAAAGAATCCTATCTTGACTCGTATTAATTGAGTTTATCGTACAATACTGAAGCGAAATTTTAAGCACAAATTTGACGTCCACATTAAATACGTCTCCACTCTTAACTATAAAGCCAGTTGTCTGGAATTACACACATTCCAAAATTATAGTAAAGGGAAACGCTAAAACAAATGAACCAATCAGTTTTAAGCATTATCTCGTGGAAACCACTGTACAATCAGATTTTGGAATACAAAACACCAACCAGTTGTATAAGGAAACTTTTTCATAGCCTAACTTTTGTTTAAAAGTTTCCCTTAAAAAATTCAATTTCCCTTTTTTGATAATTTGATCCGGGCTAATATTGCTCTCGGCTAAATGGCTAATTGACTGCTTTATTATTACTCCAAGGGGGTTCTGTATCTATAAAACAGTTTATATACGATAGGAATAGTCAATCTTTTGAAACCTTTCTTCTTTTCAAATAGGGAGTGTTTTCAGTGGGTGCTTGAACGGGCGTTGAATTAGTTAACTAATTCAACGCCCGTTCCAGCACCCACTGAAAACATTCCCTACTTGAAAAGAAGAAAGGTTTCAAAAGATTGACTATTCCTTTCGTAAATAAACTGCTTTATAGATACAGGACCCCCTTGGAGTAATAATAAAGCAGTCGATTAGCCATTTAGCTGAGAGCATTATTAGCCCGGATATATATATATATATATATATATATATATATATATATATATATATATATATATATATATATATATATATATAAGTGAGAGTAAATTCCATTACTTGCAAGAGGGCACCTAGATCTGTAATAATTTTCCGTTACTAATTGAAATTGTTCGAATGTCTGAAAATATTCACATCTTCGTATGGCAATACTTCAAGATCGTAGGTTTCCACTGATACGCACTGAAATCTATTGAAAGTCTGGAAACATGCACTCGTTTGTATGGCAACACTTCACGTCGTCACTGATAAGGAGTGCGCTGGCAGCCACTTCCTGCCCAAGCCTGTGTCACCACTCACTCCTGAGCTGACTGCCTCAGGACGTATGCATGAATGTCCTGTTATACTTCTGTCCTATACAACTTTCTTCGCCTAGAGACCTTTATTTCAATTGACCAATCCTGAACTTCGAGGGCAGTGCCACGAAGAGGTAGCCATAGGGCGGGCTATAGAGGAGGTCGGAAGTAGTGGCAAAATTATAGGAGTTATAGGCAACATTATGGGAAGTTTAGGTGGCTGGCCTTTTCATAACAGCCAATAATGCCACGTGGCAAGAAGTATATGAGAATGGAAAATGTTCGAGAGGCAAAGGCACAGAAAAAACTTGAGAGAGAAAAACAACAGCCTCTCCCCAGTACTTTAAGGGAGCAAAAAAAACAAACAAGAACAGCCGCTGCACCTTAGTACTTCAGGGAGCAAAGAAAAAAAAAAACAAGAATAGCCACCGCACCCCAGTACTTCAGGGGAGAAAGAAAAAGAACAGCAGCAGCAGTAGCCCAGGGCCAGTACGTCATGGGAGAAAGATGATGAAAATGAACAGCAACAGTCGCAGCCCAGTACTTCACGGGAATGTCTTGAAGACAGCGAAAATGAAGATGATTATGACAGTGATGAAGAAGCAAGCAACATTTTCCCCTGCCATGATGAAACGGGCGCAGAGAGGCAACTTTGGAAAAAAAATAGTGAACAAAATACGCCTAAGTACGTCATCATGGATGAAAATACGCTTAGCAAAAACTTTGTAGTGAAGTGCAACAAATGTGGGGGATTTACCTCAGAGTGGACAGAAAAGCAAACAAGACATGGTGCGGCTGTATCACTAAATTTCACCTGCCCCACCTGTCGTAAGTCGTAAGCAAGTGGAGGGCTGGAGTTCCCAAAGGATGGGGCACCCTAAAAAGCGGGACCACCGGTGTAAAGGATTCAAGTTACCCCCCGTTTCAAATTAACCCCCGGTAACTTGAAACCGGTTTCAGATTACCGGGGGGGGGGGTAGTTTGAAACCGGTTTCAAGTTACCCCCTCTGTTTTCAAGTTACCCCCCTCATCAGAATGATAAATAATTCGTGACATCGCAAATATGTATCATACATTTATTGCTGGCTTCGCAGCAGTAGGAAAAGTAGTTTAATTTTGTATTTAAGACCAAAAATATTGTATTAGTGAATTGTATGACACGTTAAAAGTCACAGACTGTAATTTAAGGTTTTGTGATAAAGGCGAGGTAAAATTTTACTTTATTTCAGTGTTCGTGTGATTGTCGATATTTTCGTATTTAAGACCTAACGTGTCATATAATTAACTAATACACGATATTTGAAGTTACAGACTATCATTTAAGGTTTAGTGATAACGGTGAGATAAAAGTTCATTTTATATCAGTGTGCGCGTGATTGTCGATATTTTTTTTTCTCATTTTTTTTTTTTTTTTTTATCCAGTAGATTCCATTCATGTGTTTTATGTGCATGAGCTTCGGGCGGCAATATGCCTGGAGAAATTGACACAAAAAACATTCAGAATAAATGGTGTTGATTATTTTATTATTTATACAAATGCATATATATATATATATATATATTCACACATCTTTTGAACAAGGGTAGCCAACGCGCAGCTTAAGGTGTCAATCACCAAAACTCATTTGTGGCGGTGCCAATTCTCCTTAATCCCGATGCTTTCCTTCACTAAGACAAGGGAAGGAAAATGACAAATTAGGAGATATGACATACACGTTGCCACTGGGTCAGTTCACTGAGACCTTTGGTCAAATCCTATTAAATGCATGAAGATTAGCTTCCTCATTCACTGTCTTGCACAATAGGCTTCCGTAAAAACCATGGTAAGTTCTCAGCGTCGTGTTTTTCCCTCAGAAGAAAGAAAAATGGTATACAATGTCTATTAGTTTTTTTAAATTGGAAAATGATAATGAGATTGTTAAATTTGGAATTGACCAAACAATCAAACGTGTCAGAGATGCACCCAACATATCAAAAACAACTTTGTTTCAGATTTGCAAGGAAAATTGGGTCAAAGGTATTTAGCATACTGATAACATTATAAAGGAAAACATGAAAATGGTTTGAATTAACTAATTCGTTGAATCTTTTGTGGTAGTACTAACTTCATCTGACGAAGTCATCATAACCACGTTTGCTAACACAACCTTTGTTGTAGAAATTTTTTTTCGATTAATTAAATAAATTCTAAAACAATAAAATCACGTATGTAAATATACCATATTAAACATAGTTAATTAAATACTTTGTAAAGAACCATGTCTTAATAATCAATCAGAATTGAGAACTGAATTCATTTGATATCAAAATTAAGATTATTTCTGTTAGTATGATGATCGTTTTATAACAATTTTGCTCTTTGTTATATTTAAGAGTTTCGATTTGTCACCACGTGGTTGCAAACAAAAAGAGCGAAGGAAACAATTTGGAGAGAGTATCAAATTAAAAGATTATATTCTTAGACCGTTCAAATCCGGGTGAATGACTAATTAGCTGACCCTTTTCTCCTTTTCTTGGCTCGCCCATAGATTAAAGCGGTCAAGCCAGGTGTGCTTTCAAAATGACCCAAGAGGATTGGCAATGCCGCTATTGGGCTCCGAGTTTGCTCTTAAAATGGTTTGTCTATACCCATAGATGCAATATAACAATAGAACTCCTTGTGTCCATATATCTTTTTGTTTATTCATATATTTTGTCAGTGATAATGCACAGTAACTTCGTAGTATTTGGATGCTATGCACGTGAAAAATAAAAGCTCAAATATAAATTACCAACATGAATGTTGTCATGCAGACAGAATTAACGTTGTGTAAGCTACTGTTAGCTCGATTCAATTTAAACCAGAGGACTTTAAAGATGGTATGAAGTCTCGATTTCTAGGTATTGCTGTTTTGCCATTTGATGAAATGAGTTATAAGAAAGAATGGAGCTATGACAAAGGAGCAGAAGTCTTATATTAACCGCATGGAAATGTACAGGTGACTATGCTGCGAGTTTTTTTTTTCATGATACATTTCAGGTAAAATTCTAGAACATTTTATCACTCAGTTTTTCAGTAATTTTCCATTTCGAGATCAACAATAGAGAAAAAATCCATACACGAATCCATCACTTACTACTCTGGAAGATGGTTTAAATAGTATTTGATTTAGCCCATGATAACACACAGCTGCCTGCCTTTAGGCTAAAATCAGTAACAACAGTTGTGAGATTAACACAAGTTGTGTTCAATGTCATCCATAGAGGGCTATAAAGTGTAACGACTTATTCGTAGTCCAGGTGTTTTCGTATACAAACAACCAATGTAAGTACAGTAGCAGCAAACAGCATGTACTGTATCTTGTTTTATTAAAACTGTTATAATTGCTTACAATCTTTCTTTATTAAAAGTGTCAATTATTTACAGATATCATGAATGATATAGTATTTACAACATACATACATACATATATATATATATATATATGTATGTATATATATATATATGTATATATATATATGCGCACACATATACAATATATATATATATATATATGCGCACACATATACAATATATATATATATATATATTGCGCGCACACATACAATATACAGTATATATAAATATATATATATATATATATACGCACACATATACAATATATATATATATATATATTATATATATATATACACACATATATACACACACACACATATATACACACATATATATATATATATATACACACACATATATATATATATATATATACACACATATATATATATGTGTGTATATATATGTATATATACATATATATACATATATATACTTATGATCAATATGTTGATTATACCTTATATAATATTTGCTTGCAGTATAATTATGTAATATTTCAAATAATGGAAAAAATAACCGTCAAAATCAAATTCCACCTCGTCTCCCTGTCTCAGAAAAATATGCGCCCATGACTGGCAACGGAATTTCTGACATGTATTAGCTAAGATATAAACATAAGACGGATAAAGGCTGGATATTAATAAACGATACCAATAGGTGAAACAATACATGTATATACATATAACCTAATGATTGTGTTGACCCTGATCAAAAGCAATTATTAATATTCATAAATGATGAGATCCTGCGCAAAAACGAGGGGGGTAATTTGAAACCAGGGAGGTAGCTTAAAACCGGTTTCAAATTACCCCGGGGGTAGCTTGAAACCGGTTTCAAGTTACCCCCCCGGTAGTCTGAATCGGTTTCAAATTACCGGGGGTAAGATTTGGAGGGGGTAATTTGAAACCGTACACCTGGATGGGATGGACCGGGACCACCGGGACGAGATATATAAAAAGGCTCAAATAACAGATTTTGTATCAAACACTATAGTCTATTATAATGTGGGGTAATTACGTTCAACATACTGATTGCTATGGCCTTGTATTGATGGAAAATGACTATAAAGAATGATTAAATTTTCTTAATTCATATAATATATAATAATTTTACAATTTACACAGCCATTTGGCATCAGAAAATGATTTTTACAATATTTCTAATCAATAAATGCAAATAACAATTTCATTACTTATGTTTACAATAGCTTTAATTACAAGCATATTTAATGTTTATAATTTTTTGGCACCTTTAAAGGTCTCTGTTGCACCAGAAAATTACTTTTACTATATTTTTAATCAATAGATGCAAATAATTTTATTGAAATTATGTACACAATAGTTTTAATTACAAGCATATTTAATGTTTATTATTTTTTGGGAACCTTTACAGGTCTCTTTGACTTACAATTTACACAGCCATGTTGCACTAGAAAATGATTTTTCATTTGAACATCCTTGGTGAAACCATTTAAGGCATCTATCGCAATTTACCATCAACGACCCAGTGATGTTGGGTAAGCCCAGGGACAGTCTATATTTATTATAAAAATGTCCCACAATGAAGGTCTTTGGCTTGTACAACATGCTTTGGAAAAGGTGTGAATTCCTCCTTGTCAATACAATCTATTAAATGTTGTCGTGCTAGATCCATATTAAATGTCCAGTTTGATGATTTTTATCCAGTTCAGGAAAACCATTAACACAAAATTCCACCGATATAGGCAATAGCGAAGACACCACAGTCCAATGAATCAGGCTTCTGTCTTTGTAGATGCGGCACATACACATGTAAAGTCTTCTTGCATGATCCCATAAATGGCAGACAACTGCAACCTAACTGAAGCTGATATTTCTTTGCTTTACATATGTAATTACCTTTGAGTTTTACACTTTTAAGTCCAATCACAATTACGCTGATTCAAAATATATCTTTCTACTGTCAGTTACTAGGTACTTGCAAGTAAGGTACTTTCAATATATAACAATTGGGTAACTTTTTTTAAAAATCAATTATACATATGGCTTAAACACAATTTAACAAATTTATTAGACTTAAAATGTTTACTGTAATTCTTTATTAAACCTTTTATTAGGCCTATTACAATGAATGGACAATGGTCCCATGGTCCCCGCCATCATGCCCATGTCCCGTTTAATATAGCAAGTGGTCCCGGTCCGTCCTGTCCCTTGGTCACGCTTTTTAGGGTATCCCCCAAAGGATAAGATCGAAGAAAATCTTTGATGAACGCGTGAAGATGGTTGATTTCGCTTTACAAAATCAGTATAAGAACTTTGAAATGATTTTCAATACAAAATTGATGGCGGAATCAAAATTTTATAAAACTGTGAGGAGTCTCTTCGGGAGGCAAGAGAGGTAGTGCATAGAATCCTTGAAATCGATAACCCGGATTCTAGAGAGAGAAAAAATATATGTTAGCTGCGATGGTACCTGGTCCCATCGTGGCTTTGTCAGCTAATACGGTGTAGTACCTGTCCTACACCATGACACGGGCATTGTGATCGATTTTGAGGTTCTATCAAAATATTGCGCTGTGCAGCAAGCACGCAAATGATAACAGAATGGTATGATGCACATGAGCAGGAGTGCCAGAAAAATTTTGATGGTAGTTCCCCTGCAATGGAGGTCGAAGGTTGGAGAAGGTTCTTTAGTAGATCAGTAGAGAAATGTAAATTTCGATACACCGAAATATCTGACGGACTGGAAAGCCTTCAATGGGGCCAGACAGATTGACACAACAGCGAAGAAAATGAACCAACCATATTCGGTTCTAGAGGAACCTCGCACCTCATTACCCCTCTGTCCTGAACCGAAGGTCAAAAGAGCTGCTGACAGGTTGGAGGACTTAAACAAATTCAATGACCAGTCCAGCACTGCTGAAGACGTTCCCTATTTTAAAGATCTCAGGCTTGTATATCTAAATATAAAGCAAATTACTTTTTAAAGTTTATATTAAAGACAGGCAGTAAGACAGTAGGCATAACTTCCCTCTTAGTAATCTGTGAAAAAAAAATCTTATTTTCTTTACCAAATTTACACAAGATATCGATGTTTCACCATAAAAATCTCAATTTCATGTAAGTTCATAAAAGATAATCTTAGGTTTAAAACATTTTACATTGAGTTTGAGAGACTAAAGTATGTGCATTAATAAGTGAATAAAAGGATTAGCCATTTCATACTTAAGAGATCAAAATGACCATAATTCTGCAATTAGATACGATAGTCTTGTTATATAGCTTTAATGGTTGTAAAATAGAGATTTGCTTTTGCTTGATACAGATTTATCTTCGAAAATAAAGTTTAAAATGATAGTTTAAAGCTACGCTGAAAATTACTATTTTGTGAAGTGTATAGATTGAAGATAAAAACTTTGGTAAATTTGAGAATTTGCAAACCTTGAATCTGGAAAAAATAGAAATCATACTAATCGTGATTTTTTTTTTCAGTTGGTAATATTGTCATGTATTAGTAGGAAGAACTAAAACATGAAATATCCTTGGGTAGAATGTATTATGGAAACTTGGAATAATTTAGATGGCCGTGTTCCCAATCCTAATTTCTATAATTGAGCAAAAGTATATTGTATGGTAATCTGTTGACTGAAGATGACAAGTTTTGGGTAACAAAAATTTAGTTTTAAGCTTTGTCAGTGAATTTCATTAGAAAGTAAATTTTCGATTTTGATACCAACGAATGTAAAAATTAAATGCTATAATCCTATATATGTGTGAAAATTCCTGAATGGATCGAAGTCAGTTTAGTTGATGGGTCAAACTATGGATACTTAATGGATTAAAGTAAGAGTTGATAATGGATTATAGGTTATTGATGAATTAAAGTATAGTATGTTGATGGTCTAAAGTATGTTATTGATGGATTAAATTTAATTTATTGATGAATTAAATGTGGTTTGTTAATGCATTTAATTTGTTTTAATAATGTATGGAAGGTTAGCTTATTTGTGCATTATTAAAGATCGGTTTAATGACTGGTTAAGGTTTGGCTGATTGGTGGATTAAAGTAGTCACCAGACAGAATTGTTCTGTTAATTGTTGGATCAATGCATGCTACACTAGTCAATGAATCGAATCATGATAGTTCATGGATTGATGTAGGCTGAGTTAGGCACAGTGTTTTTATTAGTTGATGGAGGGGAGTAGGATATGCTTGTTCCTGAAATAAAATCAGTGCAGGATTTTATCTAATAAGGATGGTGAAAATAATTTGAACATAAATTTTGAACTACCTTCATTTAGGGAAATGGTATGAAAGGTTTAAGGAGAGACCTGATTTATGACTTAATCAAAGTTATAATTGGTCAAAGATGGCAAGAGAATTTGCTATCTATTTTTACATCAAATCTATGCCACATGCTAGTCTCTTTAGTTAATGTAACTTTTATCCGTAAAACAGTAGTCTATTAATGTCATTATTTGGTTAAGTTAATCACATGTTTTATTCTTTCCACAGTGTTGAAAGAGATCGACCATTGAAGACTTATCAGGACCTGGAACCACTGGAATTGAATTCTACAAAATTGAACCCATTTGGCCGTATCGAAT
The DNA here is from genome assembly GCF_036898095.1 of Palaemon carinicauda. NCBI lineage: Eukaryota > Metazoa > Arthropoda > Malacostraca > Decapoda > Palaemonidae > Palaemon > Palaemon carinicauda. The sequence continues at coordinate 11,413,571 of NC_090732.1, forward strand.
GAAGATAAATTGAACGTTTTGAAGTTGATTTTAAAACCTGCAGATATCAACATTGAAACACAAGACATGCTGGAAGAGTTCCCATCCCTTACAGATAAAAGAAAATATTAAGAATATTGATTTTTACATTAGGATTGCAATACTAATATTAATCCATTGATACTCAAATGGCTGGCAATTTTCTCGGGCTTCTGGTTTTTGCATCGAGTCCTATCGAGCACTCGAGTGAATTCTAGGACTTTTCGTATCTTAAGTTTCTATATACTGCGATTTATTTTTAAGTTTACATTTTCATACTAGTTTCCGCATTTGTATTTTATTTCTATTCAAGTTACAATGTCTCAAGTCCTCCATCATGGTCAATGTTAAGGAAGTCTTAAAGGTCAACACTCGTCTTATCAGGTTTTAGAGATGTTTTGGGTCTTGGTTTTGGGGGTCTACTCTGATTCGTCAGTTCTGTACTAAAATCAAAGTAGTTTAAACTGGATTTGTTTACATTATTCTATAACAAAATGTAGAACTGGCCAAGTTACAGTAAATCATCATTATATCTCCTCCTACGCCCATTGACGCAAAGGGCCTCGGTTAGATTTCGCCAGTCGTCTCTATCTTGAGATTTTAAATCAATACTTCTCCATTCATCTCCCCCCACTTCACGCTTCATAGTCCTCAACCATGTAGGCCTGTCTCTTCCAACTCTAGTGAGATTTAAGGGAAACAAGATTATTTCAAGTTATTACATTAAATAGAAAATTAGTTCTAAAGATAAATAACCACATTATCCGGTCTACGTTACTTTCCTATCTTGGTCTTAATCTAATTTAAGTTCATTGTAAACAGTCAAAGCTGGAACCACACTAGGGTTTTTTTTTCCGCTAGTTGCTGTCCAAAATGGAAAGCACGAGCAGTTGTTGCTAGAGACATTAGCAGCAATTGGATTCCCGACTAGACGGGAAGCAGCTCGAATAAACCGCAGGCATGACGTCAGATGTAAACACACATTATAGCGGCTGCAAGTAGGACGTGCTCCTGTTTGCCAATTTTGGGTCCAGCAAGCCTCAAGCGATAATAGACAGCTTTGTTCATCCTGTGGTAGTTATAGAATTCTTCAATTCACGTAATATACCGATAATACATATTACTGCAACACTTAGGAATTTTCTGGGTGCCATAATATCAGCTGATTGGTTTCGTTCAACTTTTTCCCCATTTACTCCTCGAACTAATTATTCAAGTCGATGACATATGTGGACCGAAACCCCTATAAATTAGCCGCAAAAATTGAAAAATTAATATTTAGAAGCCTGACTTAATTTACTTAGCCCTATAAATTGCCAGCTATTAGTTTTGAGTTTGTATTTAACTTTCCTAAAATACCAGTTAATGAAAAAGATATAAAATGACTAAGTTATTGCATATGAATAATCCAATATAAGCGAGACTGGTAACTAAGAAATATCTTAGGTCTGGTAACCAAGCTTTTAAGTTATGTTATTTCAGATGTATCTTCCTAAACTGTTTTTTTTTTTTTTTTTTTTTTTTTTTTTTCAAGATTAGCAAGTGTTAGTTTCCTTAAGGACTTGTTGAACATTTTTCTTGTGAAATTGTGTAAGCGATGAACAAGTTCCTACCATGTTTGACTGTTATTACATTTACAATATTGTGCTGACGTCATTGGTGTCTATTTGAGAATATTTACAATTTGTTGCTATACCATTGCAATTTTCCTAAAATTTCCTTTTATCTAATTTTAGCTTTTGCAATATTATGCCACATCCTCTTAACCTTCTATATCACCATGTTCAAAAACTTTTGAGATTTTGCTAATGGGGAAAGTTGGAAAAAGTTAATATTAGTTTTATCACTAAATTTTTCTATACTTTTTTTAATTAAATGTGCTTGGGGCTATGATAATGCTTGCAATCAATAATTTCCTAGCCATTTATCACATTAGGTACTCTCAACTATGGAAAGTTGAAAAAAGTTAACATAATTAGTTTCAATATTAAATTTCTCACTTTTAATTTTGTTTGTGGCTATGATATAAGGTAATGCTTGCAATCAATGATTTCCTAGCCATTTGTCACACATGGTTGGTACTCTTTTCAAGATTATTTCCGTAATATATAAAGAAAAAATTATATAATCACAGGGAAATTTAACGAAGTATGAATCCAACTTTTTAGCTTAGCTTTTTTTTAAATGCTGTAAATGATATAGTTTGACTGAATCTTTGAAAAATCTTTTGAGAGATGTAATTGTTAATCTGAATATTATTGTTAATATCCGATGGAAACACTGTTTGCTTATATTTTATTCATTATTTTAGAAGATAACGAAAGCCTGCCTCTCTCTCTCTCTCTCTCTCTCTCTCTCTCTCTCTCTCTCTCTCTCTCTCTCTCTCTCTCTCTCTCTCTCTCTCTCTCTGAAAGTTTTTAATTGATTTGATATTGCCAATTGTAGTTGTTCAAGAACTTTTCAATAAAATTCAGAGTTCAATAATAGATTTTCTGATTTACCTGGTTGAGTTTCCTCAAGTTCCTTTTGTCTTTTAATGTGGTATAATGACACTTGTAAATGTCATCCTTTTATGACAAATTAAGTTCTCACAAATGCAGTCACACGTGGAAGTCTTGTTTATAGCAGCCCTTAACTTTCATTGACATATAACATTTCTAGAAAAAAAACTGCTATATTTCATAGTTATAGAGGGATAAAACTGCTTTGAGAGTGACGATCTTTTATATACTTTGTATTTTATAGTGTTCATGAGTGGTGTCTTTTGTTACGTGAGTTAATATGAGAGCTTAGCAGAATTTGTCTTGGTTATATTTTAACATCATGAATGTTCAACCGAGGGGCTCAAAGTCTGTTTAGGCAGCAAATACTTGAATATGTTAAAGTAATAACTTAAGGAGGTCGGGTTCTTATTTGAGCGGTTCCAGGAAGGAGTATTTTCAACGTTTAAAACTAGGTTTAATTAATATACGAGAATCTTAAAGAAGTTATTCAACGTGACAATTAAAAAAAAAAGTTAGCTAATTCTAAGTAGGAACTCTTGAGGATTTTTTTTACAAGAATTTTTTTAAATAACTTTTAAGGGAAGTAGGATCTTGGTAAGTTTTAAAAAAACAAACATTTTATTGAAAGAAATACATTTTTATTGAAGAAATATACTTCAAAGACGCTTTTAGTAGGATAAGTTCTAAAATGCTTAAACTCGGTTCAGTACAAGATTCTTTTAGGAATTGTCAAGACATTTTTTCGTCTAGAAAATAATTTAGAAAAGAAATTGAGATAATTTTAGTAATATCCTTAGGGAGAGTGATCTCTAGGGGAATCCTTCATGAAAATATAATGTTTAGAGATTATTTTAGGAGGAGCATTAAGAAAGGGCAATCAATAGGGGATGCTTTTAGGGTATAATATAAGGATAAGGTAATCTTGAGGGAGATGCTTTTAGAGATAGCCATAGGGAGAAAGAAATCTTGAAGGGTGAACCTTATGGTGAGGAATCTTAGAGACATGCTTTTGTGGGGATCTTAAAAGCAAAAGTAATCTAAGGGGAAAGTATTCTAATGAAAGATGCTTCTAGGAGGATGCTTAAGAATACAATATTAAGGAAGATGCTCTTAAAGGGGAAGCTCAGGAAACTAGTATCTAAAGAGATTATTTTGGGTAACATTTGGAAAGGGTTAGTATCGTCAAATATTAAGATTTTTATTTTTTTTTGGGGGGGGGGAGGCTTGGTAAAAAGCATTTATGTTGGTCCTCCAAAAAGTAAACTCATTATTTATATAGCAGGTTTTACATTGATGATGTTTTCTTTCTAAATAGGCCCAGTATGAAATTAAAATGATAAGTTTTGAGACACCAAAGATTTTGAGACACCAAAAGTTTTAGAGACATCAAGCTGTAGGACGGTTTGAATGATTTAAAGCTGTATAAATGACTAAAGCTTATGCCTTTGCAGTTTTGTCATTCTAAAACTTAGTCTGGTTATCAATGTATTTCTGTGATTTGATTATCATCATTGGTGGTTGCTTCAGTCACCTCAAGAAGTATTATTGTACAGGAATATCTTGATTGTTCAATACATACTAAATAGATTGCTATGATAGAATAATATACAATATTTTGGATATCGGAGCAAGCAGTATTTATGGGATGACAGCAGTTATGCAATGAATAATTTAAACATTCATTTTTATATTAAGAGTTGTTTTTCGGTGGGCCAGTATTTCTCATTAGAATATCGTTATGATGAACACTACAATTCTTTATTCGTCCTAACAGTGGTTTACACCATTCCATGAAATCTTATAATACACCAATGTCATTTTTTATTGTTCAATAAGAGTAAATAGGTTTAGGAATTATCATATATAAAAATGGGGTACTTTAAATAAGTGGGTTGTTAATCAACTATTATAATAACTTACATTCTGGATCATTCTTCAAGTCTTTTTCCCAAGTAAATCACTTGGACATACATGATCCATTCAATTTTTATTCAGTGTATATATTTAATTCAAGGAACAAATCTTTGCTACACTAAAGATGTTAAATTCTTCACAGTATGGCTTAGCAACATGAAGTATATAGCCATTGTCGAAATAATTAAATTTCAATATAGAGTATCAATACTCTACATTGAAATGATTACATTAGTTTGACAATTGTTATATTTTCCACATTAATAAACTATACTGTGAAGAATTTGAACATAGCGTAGCAAAGATTTGTTCCTTAAATTAGATATATAAAAATTGGCTAGAAATTTAAAAATTGAATTTATCATGTCAAGTGATTTACTTAGGACAAGCTTCTGACAGAAGGATCTAGATTGTACGTCATTAATGTAGTTGATTAACAAACACACTTATTTGAAAGTCCCTATTTTTATATGCAATAATTCGGCAACCTATTTTTACTCTTCTCTGAACACACAAAAGTGACTTTGATGTATCTATTTCTTGGCATGTCGTAAATCAATGTTAGGACACATTAAGAAATGTGGTGTTTTTCATGTCGATATTCTGAGGAAATACTGGCCCAATGAAGAAAAAAACTTAATATAAAGATGGATGTTTAAATTATTCATTGCATGGGTGCTGTCATCCCATAAAAACTGTCTGGTCAGATGTCCAAAATGTTGTACATTTATTCATAGCATCTTACGGCAGACGTATTTTTACTACAAATGTTAATCCATGATTGTTAAAAATTGTCCAAAATTGTCCAAACATTTTACGGAAAAATAAAGAAAACATGAAAAATTACTTTTTATTACCATAACTCTATAATGTTTCACGTACATGGCAAGAAATAAAAATGAAAAAAAAAATTAAAAAGTTGCTACGTGGAGTGGTCTCCTTATTCAAGGTTCATGTGGCCGAGTGTTCTCCCCACCCGCCCCCCTCCCTCTTCTAGCACCAGCAAATGCCTGTCTCTCTCCACTAAAGGCCAAAGACCTCATGAGATACATCCTGTTTTTACACACTAAAACCACGTGTATTTTTAGGCTTATTCAATTCTTCCCATATACACAGCTTGGTCACTCCACCATTGATGGAATGAGGACAGTAACCTTCCGCCTAGTATTCGAGTACATTGGTACTTTGTCAAAATTGCCTTTTAAATGTTGGAGAATTCAGCTACTTTAAACCCTTATACCCGTAATCATATATGAGTGATTAATCTTGCCATTTCATGATTGAAGTTGCTTATGAGAACTATTTCTAATATTTAAAACTGTGGTAGACTCTCAATAGTTAAACAAGTTATATAAAACCTAAAAAATCTGGTTCAGGTAAAACATAGTAAATGTATGATAATCAATCTTTTATTGTAGAAAATTGAATGTCAAACATAAGACAAGTTTTTCAGTACATATTTTGCAGTTTAAATATGAATGCTCATCAAAGACAATTATAGAAAATGGACATCGTCTAAGAAAGCCCATTTTCTGAAAACTTGAAGTCATAGAAAACGGGATTCAACCTTCATTTTCTATGATAGATTGAACATCTGGGCTACGTCAAAGTTCAGCATTGAGGTCAAATGTAATAACAGTGTAAGCAAGTAATTCATACATTAATAATATAATAAAGTTTTTACAAAAGAAAAGGAAAAGGAAAGCCCACCAAGGCCATCCCCTGTCCCACCCGGTAACAAGAGACTTAACGAAATCTGTTTTATTCTGAACAAGTAAAGTTACCGGGCCCTTGAATGCTTTCCTTTTCCTTCTCCTTTTCAATACTTTATTATAAATGTTACAAAATGTAATGATTATGAATTAAAGTCATCAAGAAGTGTATGAAAATCACTTGAAGTTAATACAACATTTAAATTATGTATATTCATGGTAGATTAATGAAACTAAAATCAAATATTTACATGAAAATCTAGCAAGGTAAGTTTGAACAAATCGTAGGCTACACTTAAACGGGAGGAATATATTGAATTTTAGGTTTTGAAAATAGTACACTTGAATGGGAGTAATATACTAAAATCTAAGAAAAAGGAGCCAGACATCTTTATTCCCACAAGTCTGCCCTTTCCCGTCTCTGCCTCATGCCACCCGATGTCCCAGATCGAGTCGGGTAAAAGAGAAGAGCCGTGCAAGCCTACTGCCCTGACTGCCCCGACCTCTTCCCCCAGCGGACAGCCAGGTCGGACCGAAGTACACATTCACCTTGCACGGGGTTAGCCAGGTCACTTTCGATGTGCAATAAAGTTCTCAAATAAGCACCGATTGGAAATCAACGTTGGGAGGCGAACTTGACATCAATCACTAAACTTAGAGACAGTTTTTCCTAGATACACAGACAACTAAATAATTGAAATTGATTCAATAGATAACTATTATAACTATCACCACTTTTAAATTCATGGCTCTTACTAACGAAATCAATTGATCTACGTTGAGAAGCAAGCTGTGTTTTAAAAGCATGTACTTTCATTTTTACTTTTTTGTAAGTATAAGTTACTTGAAATGTACGAGAAATTATTATCCTTTTTTGGATCTTAATTAGTTCACCCGAAAAAAAAAACTGTCTAAACACTTCATTGAACAAGAGAACACTGTATGTGTTTGTGTGTGTGTGTGTGTGTGTGTGTGTGTGTGTGTGTGAGAGAGAGAGAGAGAGAGAGAGAGAGAGAGAGAGAGAGAGAGAGAGAGAGAGAGAGAGAGAGAGAGAGAGAGAGAGAGTAGGCATTAAAAGCCTATCCAATCTCTTAACTGAGGAAACCAAAGTACACGATAACGTACCCACGAGATGATAAGAAAGACTAACTTCTTCAAGACTAAGAATCGAATCGAAAAGTTAAGTAAAATCATGATTACTTTATCAAATAAAATTTTCGTTGTTCACCCCGAAGGAACAGTTAATGCAAATCTACACAGAAAAATGTAGTACTGAAACTTATTTTCATGCCTAATTCTTAATAAGATTAGACGAATCACAAGTACATAGGAGCAAAAGCTATTACTTTATTGGCGGTTATTAATTGATTCATCGTAATTAATAATCTAAAATCAGATGAACTTAATAAGGAATGGATTTTCGGATTTCTTTACTAAAAAAGTAAATATTGATGATGTAAACAGAATTTAACTCTTGAATAACCAAAGAAAACACACCAACGCTTATCAAGTATTGTATAAAAGTTGTCTTGAAATAGTGTTGAATATAACAGTGCCAGGGCGTGTGTGTATATATATATATATAATATATATATATACATATATATATATATATATATATATATAATATAAATATATATACACACATATATATATATATATATATATATATATATACACACGTGTGGGTGTAAAATGCTATGAAGCCATCTGTTTATGAAGTGGAAATAGATAAATTACTAAATTATTCATTTCTCTTAATGGAATGCAAATCTGTTTTTCATTTGTAGAAAAAAAAAACAAGTCCATCGATATGAAAATAAAAAAAAAAAATAAAAACGATTTCTGGTCTTGCCCATTATTATTTTGCTAATTCATCTATATAGATATTAATTTTCAAAGACAAGGGAAGAGAAAATTAATGACGTTGATAGAAAGATAAAGTTCCTGAGATATGGAAATGAAGAAAATATCATCAAAATCTAATTATGGAAACAAATGTTGGTGTCTGATTTTGTATTAATGTCACAAAGCTTTGGGTGTGGAAATAAAAATAGTTATTATAAATACTGATCGTGGATGTTGATGTTATTGTCAAAAATACAAGACTGAATTAGAGTTTATAAATGAAAAGTTTTGAAATAATTAATCTTTGCGGTGAAATAACACAATCAATTACCAATAGTGTTGATCGTCTTGTAATAACAAAAGACTTTTAACTAGAAATAGCATTTACGTTCATAAATGTGGTGATTTTTTCGGGCAACTTGGAATAAATATTATTACTCAGTGAGCTGCTTCTATAAATACGTATAAGAATGTAAAATAGGGTCGTAAAATAAGAGTCATAGAGTAGGGTCGTAAAATAGGATCTAAAATAAGGTCGTAAAATAAGGTCATGCCAAGTGAGAAGCTTTTCGTGTGAAGTGGAACCAGATAAGCAGACCACAAACTAAACTAGACGAGTAACGATAATGAAGAGAACAAACGAACTAGATGGTCAACAAGAATTCTCTCAAATATAGATTTACTCTCCTCACATGAAACCAAAAACACAATTCCTTCACTGCTTCTAAACCTTAATATTCCATGTGGTAAATCTGGAACTATTAAGCATACGACACTCGACCTACAGTATACATCCAACTCACTCTCTCTCATTATCACCTTACTGATGTACAAGGAATAACCATTTGATTTATTATATATAGACTTCATTTAGGAATATGGACTCGATAACTAAGAAAACTTTTGTGAAAAAATTATACCTGGTAAGAATAATAATTACTTTAAAAAGTCTGCAATGACCTACTATTTAGACTGATATATCATTAAAAGTATTCTAAAAAATAATATCAATATATGGTAATGGCAAAATAAATAGTATTCCAAGAGTATTTTGCAGAGAGAGAGAGAGAGAGAGAGAGAGAGAGAGAGAGAGAGAGAGAGAGAGAGAGAGAGAGAGAGAGAGAGAGAGAGAGAGAGAGATTTTTCAAGCTAGATTCTGTCTGTCTATTCCTTAGTATGAGTCAGTTTTTACGTATAAATTATTTTCTAATGGAAATTTAATTACTCGGCCTTACAATTGTTGTTAACTGTAGCATTTCCTTTACTAAACTAATTCTACGGCCGTCTAAAGGCATAAATATCTTCAAGTACTATTTAGCTGCCAATAAATGTTAACCTTGGGTTAACCAACATGGACTCTCATCTTCTTCCATCCATCGTTACATTTCAAAATTCATTTATAAAAGTATTTATAAATCAAAGCAGTAATGATAAACACCTTACTGTTAATTATCTGTTCATGAAAACATGTGTACATTTATTTTTGATAAGAAAATTATTGATAATATTACTTCTTTACAGCGAATAAGACATTTCTTGAATTGTTAAGACTAATTCAATAAACTGATCAAACATTACGTTAAGTTTTAATGAAATTACTTTATTCTTCCGATATGTATCGACTACGGAAGGTGAATATTCCCTTATCTTGCATAGGTATAACACCCCCCACCCCCCCTTTTTTTTTGCCTTGGTCAACAATCAAAATGGAAAAGGAGATATGAAGCAAAAATTGATAGGTTTATCAACAAAATAGAAGAAAAGGAAGAGGAACAAAGTTAATGCAGAAGAGTTAAAAGCAGGTGCAGCTTGGAGCCTAAGTGACGCTGCAAAGATCATTTTATAATGCCTACAGTGCACCGTGGAAAGTTGACTAGTAGCACTACCTCCAACGGGATATTTGTAATTCAAAAATGCCTGTGAGATTTTAAATGGTAAGATCCTTATTTCAAAGCTTTGACGTTTACTAAACATTACTTCCTAACATTACTCAATTACACAAGATATTCTTTATCAAGACCCGTATCTGAAGTACTGTACCTGAAATATTCATCTGAAAAGTAATTTCTTTTTTGCTATGTTCTATACATGGTATATTCCTGTACATCAGTAGGCCTCGTCTACAGATTTACTACCTAATTCATATAATGATGTTAATCTAATTGAGACGGACTTTAAATCAAGACAGCTTCCACGTAATACACACATTAGGAAAATATAGCAAGCCAGAAACCACATAATTCAAATAGTGGATTAAAAATATATCGTTTCCTAAAGATAAGTGGATCATCCTGACTTGAAGTATCCAAAATCTATTTCTGAAACCAATTAATTTTACCCAGTTAGAATTCACCATCCTGGACATCTTCAACTCTAACCAAAAGCAAATGAAGCACTTTTACATTAAATCCAGACAATTTTCTACCCTTGGAGAGCCTAAATCAGCCACGGCCACAAACTAATTATCAACAGAAAACTATACCCCATTAGAAACACACACACACACACACACACACACACACACACACACTCTCACACTATCTATAATTAAGACAAGATATTCGAAAACTTATTACACATTTCTTTTGAAATATGACTAAGGCGTTTATTTATCCTTCCTCGGTGTCAAGGACACAGATGGAGTCATCAGAGACAAGCCAGACTTGTGGGATCCCAGCTGGACCCCTTTCCAGAGAGCCAAGGTATCTCAGTGCAACAAAAATCGCTTAAATGCGAAACTTTATAATGACTCTCTTTAAATTACTTGAGACTTTGACGTTAAAACACCAAATATATGAACACTATACTTTAACTTAATTTTTTTCATGGAAATCTTCACCACAAGTTTCATTAACATCTACCAATGAGTTACTGCTAATCTAGTATCAACTTTTAGAAATTTTCATACGTTCTTGAGAGTACTTTAAATCACAATCTTTTCATGTTATTAGAATGTACACAACTCACATTACACTGAACATTACATTTGACCTTTTGTCATTGAAATTGCATTGCAGACATATTTACACTTGAAAACTGCACCAAAACCTATCCATTTGACATTGCAATCTCCAACAATTCAAGATGCCTCAAAATTATTTGAATATAACTGATAATTCATACAAAACTTTAAAGCAAAATTTGAAAATGAGGTGAAGCCTTTAAGCAACTTAGAAAATGACAAGACAATTACTGATCATGACTTGTGTTGTCAAAATAGGATCTACTTTAATTTGACAACACTTCTGGGGAAGTAAGTCGACTGAGCTCCCCAACACGCTCACCAACATTTTGACAAGTACACAATATACTCTAATTCTTACATTAGGAGGCTTCTGCTCTCATTACATCAACAATAGAATGAACGAGCTCTGTACAAAGGAAAAATTAACGAACAGCCTAAATAAACAGAGGTTCCTAAAGGTGAAAGCAGGATCTACTTCATGAACTCTTTGGCCCTTTCGTGGAGAGGAACAAATGGCAAATGCTGATGCTAGAAGAAGGAGGGGGGCGGGTAGGGAGAGACCTCAGTCATATGAACCTTGACTGGGTGTGAATTTTTTTAAACATTTCCAAATTGGGTGTGGGTAGGATCAAGGAGTGGGAATGGGAGATCTGGAATTGGAATTGAGCATCAGCGGTGAAAGAACTTCCGTACAGTTTAATTCAATCGAAAATTATTGAAATTTTTTATAATTTTTGAAGTAGGGTCCACAATATTTAATGCTATGATGTTCAAGGTATGTTCGTGTAGCCCTACAAACACAGACTAAAACAACTAGAGAGAGAGAGAGAGAGAGAGAGAGAGAGAGAGAGAGAGAGAGAGAGAGAGAGAGAGAGAGAGAGAGAGAGAGACTTCAAATGACAGTCGCCACATTCAGTAACTATGCAACATCCTGTCTAGACCTCTCCTTACATTTTCTCAACCACATTTGCACCTTTTCAAACCCAGAAGTGTTGTATATAGTCCACTACAGGACAAACTCCTCGTACATGCCCTTAGTCATGTCTGGAGTTTGGCCATTTTCATCACACAGTCGCCACTGAGGATTGGTGATAGTGGGAGACTTTACTGTGAACGCTCACAGTATGACCCTGACTAGTACAGCTTTGCTGATCATGACAATACGCAAGCCCTTTCATCCCTTTAAGGTATATATATGTGTATATATATATATATATATATATATATATATATATATATATATTATATATATATATATTATATATATATATATATATATATATATATATATATATATATATATATATATATATATATATATATATATATATATATATATATATATATATATATATATATATATATATATATACTGCACACTGCATCATCCACCCTCTGCACATGTTTGACAACTAGCCTTCCCTTTGAAAAATCAGGTATGCTTCATACTAAAGTTTTCTTAGCCATCACTCATTGCAACTCTAGAATAACTTAGACTTCATTATCTGATTCAATTGTGATCAATGACTGAAATCCCCCAACCTAGTTTCTTATCTAGAATCTTTTTTGTTATTTCAATCTACCGACTACTTTGGTATTGTACAACTCTTTAGCTATTGCTTGATAAACAATAGTTCTTCAAACATTTGTAAAATTATAAGGCACAAACACCCATCACTTTTATGCACCTTTAATTAGTGACTACTCTCTTTACCTTTGTTCTATGATTTTGATTATATTCCCTTTAGACCTATTTGCTTTTATTTGTATACATTCCATACTGTTGTCATTCCACTTATTCACTTATATCTTATATCAATTACTTTCCTTTAATTTCATATAACAAATTTGGAAGTAATTTGTATTTTTCCTAACTATACACACCTTACATTCTTTACAATTGGAGAAGAAATCAGTGCTAGCTGACACGCGGCTATAAACATTTTAACGATTGGCTTTCCCATGGAGTTTAGGTGATGGTAGGTAAAAATATGCATAAAGAACTACGGGTTTGTATAGTCAGGAAAAATACAAATTAATTCCAAATTTGGGATTTGTTCCTACACTGTATACAAACCCTACATTCTTTACAGTAGGAGACTCATACTACAGTGGGTGGAAGTCCCTTCAACTAGGTGAAAACTTTCCACGAAATTGCAGCATCCATGTATGGTAATGAGAGAAATGGGCATCGTTATACCTCGTTAACCAGTGGCCTGTAACCAACAGGTTCAACGGCTGAGTGAAGTGAATATGAGCGTTATAACATAGTTGTGACCGTCCAGGCTATGTATGATAACAGGACTGCATTTCATACTCAGTCTTGAAAGCCAACATCCCAACTCCCGCTCATAAAGGAGATTGGGGACGTGACTTGAATACGGAAATATTTTCTAGCAACAAGTCAGAGGGGCTACTTGCAGTCGAAGGCGTTATAGCCAACAGTGTCCAGATGCTATGCTCAAAAAGACGGGAAGATGAAGAAAAGAATGGCCAGTCTTTCCTTTTACATCCATCCTAGCCTAACATTGCAACTACTGTCATCAAACGACTGCTACCGGTCCTATAAAGGAACTAATGTAGCAATAACAATTGCTTTGCAACTACCACAGGGCCTATCAAGAAAGTGCCTAGGGACCTGTGGATCACGTCTCACAGGTAATGGGCAGCGAAGGTAGTTTATCTCTTCCATAAGCCTGCTTGTAGAACCTGAATTACAGAAAGGTTCTTTTTAAATTACATGTGACATTCTGATGCCCCATGTCATGAGCTCTCAGTTTTGATCCTTGAGGCGAAGGGGAATGATTAATGGTTTGGTTAATAACTTGCCTAGTCCAAGAGAAAATGGTGTTCCTTGTCACCCCTCTCTTGGCCCTACCTGAACTTACAAACAGGTGGCTGATCTGAGGACGAGCTCCTCGAGTTCATTTGAGGTAATGCCTTAGGGTCCTTACAAGACACAAAAGCAATTATTCCAGGTCATTAGTTACTTCCTGAAGACTCAAAATTTTGAAGAAATTAAACCCAAGCTCCAAAACCATCAGATTCTGAGTCTTCGCCGCAAAGTAAGGGATGGAGCTGAAGTCATTTTTACCCATCCTTTTGATTGGGTGATGCTGTAAGAGAGACCATGCAACTCACTTACCCTCTTGGCCAAGGCTAATCAAGAAGAAAGACTGTTTTCATGGTACGGTCATAGTCCGAAGCCTGACATAAAGGCTCATATGATACTTCTTTCAGGGAATGCAGAACTTGTGCAACTTTCTGAGGAGGAGGTCTCACTTCCAACTGAGGAAAAGCTAGTTTGAAACTTTCTATGAGCATAGACTGCTCCAACGAAGAGGAAATCTTAAGCATCTTCAGTCTAACGATCTGGCTGAAGGCTAAGTGGTAGCCTTTCACCACTGAGACAATGCAGAGGTTTTCTTCCCTAAGGTATAATAAAAACTTGGTGATTAGGGATAGAGTGGCACCGAGTGGAGCGACAACCTGTCTACAACACTAACCAACTTAGCTTGGTAGACTTAGGTCGTGGGCCTTCTGTGGTATCCACACATCTGTTTTGCCACTGGTGCTGAAAAGCCTCTATCCAAGTGCCTACTTCAATGAAGCCAACCTTCACTTAGTGATTCTAGAGTCTGATGGTAAATCTGGGTATGTGGTTTGGGAGAATAGGATTTCTCTCGGTACTTCCATCAGAAGTTGGAGAAGATCCGGAAATCATTCTGCATGGGGCCTCATTGATGCTATCAATATCATTGACAGGTGAGCTAGCAATCACATCCTGTTGGAGATTCTCCGTCATTGACAGGTTGGTTGACAATCTTACCTTGTTAAGGATTCTACGTCATCAACAGGTTGGTTGACAATCTTACCCGGTTGAGGTGACCCCACTGATGTTGAAAGGCATCTTGGAAGATTGCCAGGACAGCAATACACCAGAAGCTTCCAGTTCAAGGACGTTGCAAACAGGTCTATCGTCTGTAAACCCTACAAAATCAAAACTGTTCACTATCTGATGATCCAAAGACCATTCGGAAGCTAAAATCTGAGCCTGTCTGCCACAATGATCTTTTTGCCTAGGATGAACCTGGCTGACAGGGATATCTAGTCGTTCTCTGTCCATTGCAGTATTTTAACGGCTAGCTGGCAAAGTTACCGTGAAATAGTACCTCCTTGTTTGTTTAGATGTGCCACTACAGCCGTGTTGTCGCTCATCAACACAACCGAGTAGCCTGAAACGAAGCCGTTGGAATTGTTGATGAGCCAGGAAGGTTGCCTTCAACTCCACGAGCTTTATGTGGCATTGTTGGTCTAACTCGGACCGTAGTCTGGAGGCTACACGATGCAAAAGGCAAGGGCCTCACCCCTCATTTGATGCATACGTGAAGAGCATCAATTTAGGGTGAGTAGGAAGATCTATCCCTCTGAGAAAGTTTGAGTCTTAGACTCCCAACTTAGGTTTTTTTTTTTTTTTTTTTTGCCACAATCCTAATAGAATGCAAGTTCTAGAAGGATCCCTGTTTTGGGACCAGGTAGTCTTCATTTGCCACTGAAGTGACCGCATATAAAGACGACTGTATGGGAACAGGCATTCTAACGAAGCCAGATGTCCCATCAGTTACTGCTACAGGTGAGCTTGTGGTGACTGACAAGTCAGAAACTTTTGTGTCACTTCCAGTAGTCTTTTGACACTGCTGCGATGGAAAGACTTTCTAGTTCAGTGTCTATTTTCATACCCAGGTATACCAGGCTATTTGTGGGCTCTAGGGAAGACTTCTCTAATTTCACCACCATCCCAAGAACGTGGCAAAACACGAGAAGCAAGGCCCAGTGGCGGAGAAGGATCTCCACCGAATCCGCTAAGACCACCCAATCATCTAGATAACAGAAAAGATGGATGTTAATGGTATGAGCTCATGCTGAGACCAGAGTGAGCAACTTGGTGAACACCTGAAGAGCTGTGCACAGGCCAAAAACACCCGAGGAGCTATGCACAGGCTAAAACACAGCTCTCAGAACTGGTATACCTTTCTGTAAGATATGAATCTTTGGTACTTCCATGAGGATGGATGGATTGGGATCTGGAAGTACACATCCTTCAGATCCAATGTGATCATGAAGTCCCCCAGTCTGATTATCTGCCTGACTGTGGCTGTGGACTTCATCTTGAAGGGAATTTGGAGAACAAACTCATTCAAGGCTGAGAAGTCTATGACTGGTATCCAGCCTTCAGATGCCTTCTTTTCCAGGAGTCGATTGAAGAAGCCTGGAGACCCCGTAAACTTCCTAGAGAGCATCCTTCTCTATCATGGTCTGGAGTTCTGCCTGTAGGCAGCATCCTTCGCTGATTCCTCTGCAATGGACATGGATCTCATTGGAGGATGAATCAGGGGAGGTGGGGAGGTGGAGAACTGGCGAAAGGGATGACGTACCCTTTTCGAAGGATATAGACTGTCCAAGGGTCGGCCCCATGGTAAAGCCACTGCTACCACTTGAGCTGCAGGCATCCTCCCACTGGTGGAAGAGTGGAGGGAGGGGCACCCCTAGCGTGGACATTAACATGTCCGCTACCTCTCCACTAACATACTTTCTGGTCCCTGCCCTGAGAGGGCTGTTTGGAAAAAGTCAATTTTTTAGCGTTAGTTTGATTAGAAGTACCCTTTGCTGGTCTGTGGGCTTGCCTCCAAAAAAGAGAAACTTTAGGCACTGCAGGTGCCAAAGAGGTTAACCGAACTGGGATGGCCTGGTGAAGGAGGGAGTCCTGGCTCACCATCCACAACTTCTCTGTCACCGTATCTCATCCTCGAATGGAAACAAGGTCGGGGACCTGACTGATGAATTTCACAAGACTTTCGCAATGGACCCGGATGCCAATGTAGACCACGGTAACTCCAACCATTGTCTAGAGGCACCTGGAGATCAGCAAAGGACATCAATTACCACGTCTCTCCCCTTAGAAGGGGAACGTGAGGTCTCTCTGACACCATATACTAAGCGTATACATGCAAGCATCTGCAAGAATACAGATTCTGGGTCATCTACCTGCGTACCAGGAGCCTGAGGCTTAGCAGCTATCAGGAGTTTGTTGGACAAATGATTGGAGTCCGAGCAAGCGTAGTTATCAGGGTTAGCCATTGAGGAATGAGACCTTGGAGGGACAACACTGACCTCCTGTAGAGGATTTGTTGCCTTTGCTATCACCTGTTTCTGAAGCTTTGGATCCTCCAACAGTTTGGAGCCCAAATTCTTTGGCAAAGTTTTGGCATCCTTCCTTTCCTAGTACTCACCCGTGAACGAGGTGAGAACTATAGAATACACCTCTGATGCTCTGTTAGTTGAGGCCAGCTCTGTTGGTGCTGGCACCGAGCTGGAAGGTGCCTCCAAGGAAGAAGGAATAACAATTTTGATAGGCGAGAACCTGTATGACTCAACAAATGAGGAGATCTCAATCCCCTATGGGTCCTGGCATGGAAATTGTCACCAGGTGGAGGAATGACCTGCCATGGGCAACACTTCTTAAGAATTGGTTTAATGGGTACCAATCCCCACCTCTCTGCTGATCTAAGCGTCACTCTCAATGTCTCTTGATAATTTTGCTCCTTAGAAGCTTATTTCTTACGCACTGCAGGTGCAATGTGAAGAATTCTAAAAGGAAAAGAAATAGCTTGACTGGGAGCCTTATTTGGCACCAATGGACAGGGACCCGAGACAGAATCGTGTAGCTGGTGTGCGCTGCACAATGCAATCTCGGGTCAGATGGGGAGAAGAGTCACTGTGGTGTGGAAAGACCTCCCCTAGTTTTAGAACAGGTGACTGCAAGCAATCACAAGCTTCTAGAGGAAGTGGCGTAACCTGTGAGCGACTACAAGACCGCTCGTAATTCACCTTGCTAGCATGTTCTGGAATGCTAGCCATTGACTCGGGACTTCCCTGGTCAGGTAGCTCATAAAGGAAACACCCAAACCCCGAATGGTCGGTAAGCACGTAATGGGGAGAACGACCAGGGTCAGTAAGTGCTTCCCTTCACCCACACCCCAGAAGGTGAAAGTGCTGACGGGAACTTGGCAAGAATCACCCTGCAGAACTTCAAGTGAGAGAAGAACCACAGAGGACAAGGGTGTCGGGGCCACAGGATCGTGCATGAGGGACTCCTTCCTGTTGGCTCTGGAGAGAGAGGGGCCTAGACCAACCCCAGCAGGTTATCAAATATGTATTTTTGACACCTCATTAAGTTTTTATAGCCGTATGTCAGCTAGTGTTGATTTCTTTTCCTATTGCAAAGAATGTAGGGTTCGTATACAGTGTAGGATCAAATATAACTTAACTCAATTGTATTGCATAACCCTGCACTTATCACTTTTCCTCCACTGTTCTTGTCACCCTAATCCCATTCAAATAAAAGAGAAAATTTAGAAAATATACGCAGACAGAAAAATAATTGACATCTTTCTTCATTTCTATGCAAAAGCTATTCCACCCTTGCCTTCATTGTATGACATCCCTCATACTTTTTAGAATGATAAAGCTATAAAACTGCAGTATTTTACCTAACAGATTTGTTCATATTATGTGAATGCTGTGAGCTATAATCTCTCCTACAATTTGAAATATTTAAAATTTTATTAAGATATCATTCCTTATAAAAAAGGAAGCAGGAAATCTAGAATAACTAAGACATTAATTGAAAGTAAAATTATTCACGTTTCATGATTTTTCGGTAATTTTAAAATTGAAGGGCCACACGAGAATTACATACCTTGAAATAAAAAATTACAGAAGTTCTTTTTGTTTACGACAAAAATAAAATAAAATGAAAGTTAAAACTAGTAGTAATCTCATTCTCATCAATTACAAATGATAATGATTGTAAGCTCCTTAACAGTTCCTATTTATTATACTATTGTTACTGTAGTTAATAAAATTTTCTTAACGCTAAACTTTATAAACATGTTGATGGTATCAAAGATTGAAAACTTTCACATATCAATTTGAAGGAAACATTATTATGACACTAAGGTAAATGATTAGTAAATAATTATTGGCTACTGCGAAACTCGTCACTGCATTTATTTTAAATCTACTGCCAAATTTAAATTTGAAATCATAGTCTGATATTCTCTGGAATAACTATTGCAGAACACTTAAGAAATGTCTAAACCATCAAATTTTATATCTGAATCCAACTTGAAGGAGTAGGGATAAGTGATATATAAGAAGAGAGAATGATGTTAGCTTGATTTCATTGTTTGTCTGGAAGCTTACATAAAAAAATGTGGTAATTAGTCTATCCATCATGAAGAACCATTAGCTTTGATGGAAAGGATCATCGCATAGGTTGAAAATAAATAAAAAAGAAATAGGGAAGGAAGAATGTACTGAATCAGCTTCCAACTCTAGAACAGATTCTATGAAAGTTCACGAAACTTGGTTTTCTCAATACCGTGTGATTGATGCAAATGATAACCGACAAACATCAAGTATTGTAAACAACCATTGATAAACAAACAAAAATGTTACTAAACATTCCACAAGGTTCTGAAAACTTACTCTAGAAGAAGTCTGAGGAATAAAACATCACAAAAACTAAAGCAAAAACTCCAGATGATAATCATCTCTGAAATGCCAGTTTGTTCCACTGACCAGTCATTTGAATAATCCAGTTTTGAAAGGTATGTTGAAGAAGCCAACAAACCCAAGGACATCATGAACTAGCTTCCCATCTATTCAACGGAATCCAACAGACAATGTTCAAAAAATTGAATTTGTGTAATACTACCAAAACTGAATAAATAAGTGACAAAAATTAGAATGGAAATTGACAATCTTTAACGATAATGAACTGTGCTCTCATTACGCATATTAAATATTATAGTAATCATAAGCTTCTGACTGGTCTTACAATATTTTTCACAGTAGAATGATTTAAAATTAAAATTAAGTTGGCACAGCAATGCAAAGATCAGATTGAAAAGATCATTAAGCCTAGTAAGATGAAGCTATATTCCTTATACCAGACTAAAATCAATATCCACAAAAGCGTAAGACTCCTTCACCATGAGCAAAGACTTCCGTTGAAGAAAGTTACACATGATTATTCAGAAAAGAGAGTATTAGTGATTGAAAAAAAAAACACTAAAAGTCATTGATCTCAACAGACTATGTATCAGAATCAGAAAGTAGAAGGTATATTTTCCATATATGCAACTTCATGACCTATTTTGCAATTAGTTTGTCGAATGAAAACACAAGATTTAAATAAAAATCAAAGGAAAAGTTTGAGTAGCAAACTTTTCAAATAATCAAAACTACATTAGATTTCTCAACTAAAACAGCATTATGTTTCTGATAACTCTCAAAAAATCTAAATTAAAGAATTCGCCATTTTTTATAGAATTAAAGTTACTTTGTGATCGAGTTTCGATGCAATTGACAAGACCTTTTTTCATACGTAGGATTACATTGATGAGAATGAGATTCCAGGATGAGGCTCTAAGTATGAGGGAGCGAGATGTCGAGAGATAAATTGAGGTACTACTGTGGTTGTTAGAAGTGATCGCAAATTCACATAGTGAGAAATTACATGGAACTGATTAGATTGGAATATCAAATTCATTAAATAAGTTTGAAGAGATAAAATAGAAAATCAAATGGTCAACAAATGATTTTAACATTACGTTTAAGAACTAATCTCACTAAAAAATCAACTGGGAAAAGATACTCAGAGCCTCATCATAACTCCTTTTTTACGAGACTATTTCTAAAATTCGGAACCATCCTTATACTAAAAAGCCTAGTGTCTAATAGCAATAGTAGAATGGACGTTTTTCTTGCTGGAAATCGGGTTTCTGGTGTACATCAACGCCCAGTTATTTGCAACCTGAAAGAAATTAAAAAAGAAAGTTAACAAGTTACGCTACCAGTAATTCCAAAGGAATATGTACTAAATAACGTTGATTGAACCTAGACCTTTTTTACATTTCAAAGAACAAATAAGAAATGGCTATAAATTCTGAATATTTCTTTAATATGTAAAATAGAAATTTTTTGAAAACTGATCCAGATACATCCATCAGAACTTTAATTATTAAATCATAATATAACTTTTACCACAAACTCATCAATCATATTATGCCCATATTGATTGTATCAAATGTCCACAGATAGTCTATGCCTCCTATGCAGATAGTAGAGACCAAACAATTACTTCGACATCCATTGTGTATCAACAAATCATAACTAACAGCTATAAATGAGGGACAGAAAGAAGAGGATGGTCATGTGTACACGAATAGCGGGACTGAATAACAATCGCTAATCATTTTCCCAATCAATTTAGGTGGGCAGGCATAAATCTAAAAGCTACATTTTAATCATGCATGTCTCATGGGTCTGGGAAACCTCTTTGGAACCATGTATGTCATGAGACAGAAATCCAGTTAATTCTATTTAAGAGGTTATCTTATGTAGTGGAATACCATAAAATACAAAACAATTAAGTAAAACTATTCCTGATTGACTAAGGGCTAACAAGGTATCTTGGAATGCAATGTCACTTCCTCTAGTTGTTACATCAAAGAAGGTAACTATACCACGGGATAATAAGTAAGAAACTAAAAATGCAAGGCTGAAATCTATACTAAAGAATTAAAAAAATAAATTATGGACAGACTTGCCTCAAATTAAGTCGTACTTTTTCTAAATTTGCATTGCGCGAAACTTGCCACAAATTAAGTCGCACTTTCTAAATTTGCATTGCTCTCTCTCTCTCTCTCTCTCTCTCTCTCTCTCTCTCTCTCTCTCTCTCTCTCTCTCTCTCTCTCTCTCTCTCGAACTAAAGCCTTTAACTAAAATTGGTAATTTATGACAATTAATGGTCACATATGTATAGAGACAACAAAAATTCTGTCATTGCAAAAACCAGATTGTTTTTAAAACAACAATCTTTGGATGGTTTATATTTCCATATTAAATCAAATTTGTTGATTCTAAGTGACATCAAATGGGGAAACTGAAGGAAAATTAATTTTTCCAAATTAGAAGGATTTCGTTTCTTGCTCTTAAAAGAATTTTACCATGAAAAAAGACGCAATCACTTGTTTGTACAATCGCTCATAAACAGGAAGATTTAAATACTCATACATGGGACACAATATTGATTTAATAAATCTTCAATATTGCAATAATCTAAAAATGAGACGTTTAATCTATTCTTCAAAGACTTAATAGCTTCAGCCCTCCGTATATTCAGTAAAAGTTTGACAAGGAACGAATCGTCACTCACCTCTGCTTGTTTGGATGCGAAGTAGAACCATTGTAAACCAGAAACTTTCTGTTGCATCCAAATAAGTCTGAGATTCATCACCATCAACAGCATCACGATCTTCATCATATCTTCGTTTTCAGGTATATTTTTGGAGGTCCTCCTGTCTGACCTCACTTGGTCCGTCTTCTGGAGCACATGTCCCACTCATGATCCATGTGACTGTTGAATTCGTTGTTTCTTCTTCTTCTTCTCCTTTCTCTACAAGCTTGTCCCTAATTGGGATAGCTGTAATGGTTTCAACACTTTCATCCATTTCCTTCGGTTCAGTGCATTTTCACAGCTCAATCCCAACTCCCTCATCTCTCTTTTCACACAGTCAGTCCATCACAATTTTGGCCAACCTAACCTTCTCCCACCTGGTAGTTCCATATCCATCTTCTTTCTTATCTGATATTCATCTTCTCGTCTCTTTACATGTCCATACCATCTCAGTTTACTTTCCCTCACCATGATTGATGCTGGTGCTATTTGGAAGTGCCTGGAACTTGTTCATTCTTAACTTTATCCTTTTGTTTGTCCCCTTCAGTTTTCTTGAATAGTTATCTCATAAGAAGTTTTTCACTAAAAATAAATATTTTTCTGCTTAAATGCTTTCAATATCTTCTTTAATTTATGGAGAATCTTATCTACAAGTATTTTTTTTTTACTGTATTTAAGGTTATGTTTTTCAAAGTTTGTTGAATGTTACCTCTATTAATCTGTGTTTTCTCACTTGTGTATTCCTGTTTTCATTGGCAATCATCTTTCATAAGTTTGTCTATTTAATTAGTGCCGTTCCTCACTGCTTAAACTTTCGTCATATAGTATTTCTAATTAATCATTACAGCATCTTCTTAGTAGGCTACATCTGATATGATACGTGCCCCTTTCAGTGTGTAGGCTAACTAGGCTAATTACTTAACTTCATCTAAATGACAATAACTTTACCTGTGATCCTTCCCACTCTTACGAATTACACAAGTTTCCCGATACATTTCCTCTGTATGTATAGAATGCTTTGGTATTCATGTCATACATATTTTACACTGACTTGGTACAAGGAAATAATAATCATGCAGGCCTATTCCCTTTTTTCTTCTAAATAACATACATTTTCCGAGGTAAATTTCCATTTCTTTACTTTGAAATTCATTGGCACTAGATGTTTTAAAGACAATTTCAACACTTGTTAAACCATTGAGCCAAATGTTGGTGTTTTTATATATTCCTTGATATTCTCTTCTTTGGGGATATTTTCTATCACAATGTTTTTTTTCCCCTTTTAGTTCTCCATCAGGTACATTTATTTCTTAATTTTCATCCAATATATGATTTTTTTTAGCTTGTAGCTTTCTTCTGTTAAATATTCCACACATCACTGTCTCCATTCATAATTATCAGCAGGTCATTTACTACAAAAAATATAGATCTGTATTGTGACTGGTTCTTTCTATATGACTAACTAGTTGTTCAAGTACATATCCTAGCACTTTTGATATGAAGGATAGATTCGAAATAGGTCCATGAACTTACGCCCTGATACCCAACAGGACCTTTCAGAACTAGTATAACTATAGGAACTTTCTGAAGAGTTAGGATGCTTACATTCGTCAGTGCCTCTATTCACGATTCTTGAAATTATGTCGCCAAACCTAGAAAGTTTTCTAATCCTATTACTTCGGATATGGCATCGGTTTCGGATCACTCACACAATGTTGTAGATATATGCTAACGTGTGAGCGAACTGTTGATGAAATCTCTGTAACATTATCACCCTAGCTTTTATAACAGGGTCGATCCTAGGCCTATACGTAGGTTTCTTAAATACTTGTATTAGCTGCTACAACTTGTAGCCTCTTGTTGGGCATGTTCTACTAGTACTTCCAGATTGGCAACTGTTGTGTCAAAAAAGTTTGTTCTGTTCCTCAAGCCTCCGACGTCCGTGTCTGTTCTTGTCTGTCTTGTAGCCATGGCTTGTTGGTAACGGTGTGGTGTCCGTATTACAAGTGAGCCAACCAACTGCTGAAAGTAGAAATATCTTTATGTAGAAATATAGTAAACAAATTTTTACGCAACAAATAATCATTTGCAACATATCAATAACTAAAAATAGGCCCAAGTATCCTCTACGAGAGAGTAACACAAATTATGAATAGATTTTACAAGAAAACTAGCTATGAGGGGTTAATTTGTCCTCCACTTATTCTGATATATATATATATATATATATATATATATATATATATATATATATATATATATATATATATATATAGAGAGAGAGAGAGAGAGAGAGAGAGAGAGAGAGAGAGAGAGAGAGAGAGAGAGAGAGAGAGAGAGAGAGAGAGAGAGAGAGAGAGAGTGGGTGTTTAGTCGAGAAACTTGTCGTTTTAGATAGATTCACGTGTATTTCTTACTTAATCCCTACGCCTAATTCAAATTCTAATTACGATGTTTAATTTATAAAGGCAATAAAAATTGCGACTTGGCAGAATTTTATGTTTCAAAAGTTTACCATTGGAAATGTTTTTAACTTTTTGATATGTAGGCCTATAATTTTATCAAAGTAGAGAGATTTCTCTCTCAAAGGTGACTTACTTTTTCTATTATTATTATTATTATTATTAGCCAAGCTACAACCCTAGTTGGAAAAGCAAGATGCTATAAGCCCAAGGGCCCCAATAGGGAAAAATAGCCCAGTGAGGAAAGGAAATAAGGAAATAAATAAATGATGAGAACAAATTAACAATAAATCATTCTAAAAACAGTTTTTAGTTTTTGTTTCAAATATTGAGTGTAGGCTACAGACTGTAGGTTAAGAAATTCAATATCTTTTCTTGATTAAACAAAGGAAATCAACTGATGTTAAAAAAAGTGAGTGGTAAATTTTCTCCGAAATTGTCATTTATTTTGAGAAATCGGGCTTTAATGTTTTATTTATATGATTTATGTATAGTAATTATGGGCTTTTATATATGTAATTTTTCGCAACACTAGGGATCATAAGGATAAAATCGTCATATTTCAGAGTTATTTAGTAAGAAATGGTGAGACAATATATACTAATGTACCAAATAGCCTACCATGGGTAATACAGTGCTACCATAATAAGTTCTTGTCTACGTATTATCTGGGAAAATTTTATACTGTAGATATATTTATATATCGTCTCTGTCACTTTATGCACCTTTAAGCATATACCATAACATAATTGTAAATATGACAAATTCGTAGGTAATTGTATTTTTCCTAACTATACAAAGCTTAGCTATTTATTATGGGTAATTACTTTCGGCGTAGCTGAAATGACGAGCCATTAGAATTTTAACGAGGGTTTACTACCCCACCGCTAGTTAGCAGGGGGGTAGGGAAGGTAGCTTGCTACCCCCCCCCCCCCCCACCTCACACACACCGGTGCTGAGCTCAATTTGCTTAGAGGTAGGACTCCACGGGGGATAAGGCTGGTGGGCAAGTCTGATTAAATAGCTAAGGTTTGTATAGTTAGGAAAAATACAAATTACCCACGAATTTGTCATTTGTTCCGTAACTGAAATAAAAACCACGCTATTTAATATGGGTGACTCAACCCTTAGGAAGGGTGGTAAGTCCCGGCCAGTACTGGCTTTTGGCTTTGCCCGGGGACTTAGTATCTGAGTGTGTCAACACTCAACAATAAGGAGTCCATGCACCTCGCTAGCACCATGCTATGCAAGGGCTGCGGCCTACGTAAGCTGTGTGTGAAGGTTTGAAGAGTGACTCGTCCTAGGAAGTTGACCTGAAGTCCTTTAGATGGAAACTTAGGCTAGGACTCTCCCAATACCACCTCGTCAGGGTATGGAGACGTGACAGTATTAGCTTAATACTAGGAACACAAGGAAACATGGTTTACCTGCAGTGGTTTGAGGTTAGCTGTGCAGAGAACCCAGGATGCTGCTTTCCCCAAGAGAGGGGAGGATGAAGAAAAGAATAAGGGCTAAACATACCTTTTCATTCATGCAGACTAAGACCGAGTAACAATGCCCTCAACCTTCTGCTACTTGTCCATTAAGGAGCCTGAGGTTTAAACCAGCTGTTGTGCAGCCACCGCAGGGCCGATAGAGAACGTATCGAGTCTCCTGTGGGTCACGTCTTGCAGGTAGTAGGCTGTGAAGGTCGTCTGACGCTTCCACACCCCTGCTTGTAGAACCCGCGTCACTGAGAAGTTCTTTTCGAAGGCCAGGGACGTAGCTACGCCCCTGACATCGTGTGCTCTAGGGCGACGTGACGGAGGAGGGTCAGAATTCAGGGATAGATGGATTACCTTCCGAATCCATGCCGAGATGGTATTCTTGGCAACCCTCCTCTTTGTCCTCCCAGTGCTCACAAACAATGCCTGCACTTGGGGACGAACTGCAGCCGTTCTTTTAAGATATAGCCTCAGACTCCTTACTGGGCACAGTAGGAGATGGTCTGGGTCATCTGTTACAGAACAAAGACTCAAAATCTGGAAAGAGTCTAACCGTGGGTCCGGCACTCCCGGATTCCGAGTCTGAACAACAAACTCAGGGACGAATCTGAACGTTACCTCCCCCCATCCCCTTGAATGGGCGATGTCATACGAGAGACCATTAAGTTCACTGACTCGCTTGAGTGAGGCCAAAGCTAGTAGGAACACCGTCTTCCAAGTTAGGTGGCAATCTGAAGCCTGGCGTAATGGTTCGTAGGGAGGTCTCTTAAGAGACCTGAGAACTCGAACCACGTTCCATGGAGGTGGTCTCACTTCCGACTGAGGGCAGGTAAGTTCATAACTTCGTATGAGTAGGGAAAGTTCCAGCGAAGAAGAAATGTCCACTCCTTTGAGCCTGAAGACTAGACTTAAGGCTGAGCGATACCCTTTCACTGCCGAGACTGAAAGGCGCATTTCTCGCAAATACACGAAGAACTCCGCTATTGCTGGAGTAGTGGCATCGAGTGGAGAGATATCCCTTCCACGACACCAACCACAGAAAACTCTCCACTTTGCCTGGTAGACCCCTGCGGATGACCTTCGCAGGTGTCCAGACATCCTGTTCGCAACTTGTTGTGAAAATCCTCTCTCTGCGAGGAGATGCTGGATAGACTCCAGGCGTGAAGTCGAAGCGAAGCTACGGCTTTGTGAAAGATGTTGGCGTGTGGTTGTTTGAGTAGCTCGTGTCGTGGAGGGAGTTCTCTCGGAAGTTCCGTTAGGAGTTGCAGAAGGTCCGGAAACCATTCCGCGTGATGCCATAGCGGAGCTATCAGGGTCGTCGAGAGATTGACCGATATTCTGGTCTTGTTGAGTACCCTCCTCATCAGACAGAATGGGGGAAAGGCGTATACGTCGATGTTGTCCCACCTTTGTTGGAAGGCATGTTGCCAGTGTGCCTTGGGATCCGGGACTGGGGAGCAGTACAGCGGGAGCTTGAAGTTCAGCGCTGTAGCGAACAGATCCACAGTCGGGGAACCCCACAAAGTCAGGACTTTGTTGGCTACTAGATGATCCAAAGACCACTTGGTACTCACTATCTGAGACGCTCTGCTCAGATTGTTGGCGAGCACATTCCTCTTGCCTGGAATGAAGCGAGCCGATAGTGGAATCGAGTGGACTTCGGTCCATCTCAGTATCTCTACTGCAAGATGGGATAGCTGCTCTGAAAAGGTACTTCCCTGCTTGTTGATGTAAGCCACTACTGTGGTGTTGTCGCTCATCACCACCACAGTGTGACCCGCCAGGTATTGTTGGAACTGTTGAAGGGCCAGGAATACGGCCTTCATTTCTAGCAGATTTATATGGAGGCAGTTTTCTGATTCTGACCACAGGCCTGAGGTCCTGTGGTGCAGAACGTGGGGCCCCCACCCTTTCTTTGAAGCGTCCGAAAACAGCATCAAATCCGGGGAGAGGATGAGAAGATCCACTTCCTTTCGTAGGTTCTCGTCTGTCATCCACCACTGAAGATCCGTCCGTTCCGCAGGACCCATCGGGATCATGACATCCGGAGAATCGTGTCCTTGATTCCACCGGGACTTGAGTCGCCACTGCAGATATCTCATTCTGAGGTGACCGTTGGGAACTAGACGGGCCAGGGATGAGAGGTGACCGAGGAGACGTAACCACGATTGGGCTGGGAGTTCTTCTCGTCTGAGGAAAGGACTCGCGACCCTCCTCAGCCTTGCTATCCTGTCGTCTGATGGGAAGGCTTTGTGGAGATTGGTGTCCAATATCATGCCTAGATATACCAGTCTTTGAGTAGGAAGCAGAGAAGACTTCTCAAGATTTACCATGATCCCCAGATCTTGGCTAAGTCCCAAAAGTTTGTCTCGGTGTCGAAGAAGGGCTAACTCCGATTCTGCTAGGATCAGCCAGTCGTCCAGATAATGGAGGAGACGGATGCCGATCCTGTGTGCCCACGATGATATCAGGGTGAGCACTCTGGTGAAAACCTGAGGTGCTGTGGAGAGACCGAAACACAGCACCTTGAACTGGTAGATCTTGTTGTCTAGGCTGAATCTTAAGTACTTCCCTGAAGATGGATGGACTGGGATCTGGAAGTATGCGTCCTTCAGATCCAGTGTACACATGAAGTCTTTCGGTCTCACTGCAAGTCTGACCGTGTCTGCTGTCTCCATGCTGAACGGGGTCTGCTTGACAAACCTGTTCAGAGCTGAGAGGTCGATGACTGGTCTCCAGCCTCCAGACGCCTTCTTTACAAGAAAGAGTTGACTGAAGAAGCCTGGGGACCCGTCGACGACCTCTTGGAGAGCGCCCTTCTTCAACATGGTCTCGACTTCTGCCCAAAGGGCTTGCCCCCTTTCCGAACCCATGGCAAGGGAGCTCAACGACACTGGATTCGCTGTCAGGGGAAGTAGAGATGTTATGAACGGGACGCGATATCCTTGACTGATTACGAAAATTGTCCAGGAATCGGCCGTGAGTTGCTGCCACCTGGTTGCGCAACTTTGTAGGCATCCCCCTACTGGTGGACATGCAGGGGGACTGCCAATCCTAGCGTTTGCGGCCTCGGCCACTCCCTCTAGGATTTTTCCCTCCCCTGGAGGACTTTTTGCCTTTCTTGTCCTTGGCAGGAAAGGGCTTTGACACCGTTGTCTTCGCTGCCGTTGCCGGTTTCGTGGTCTTGGTAGGGCGTGGTTGCTGGGTTGCTGGAGGTTTATAGGGCTTAGATGTTAAAGCCCTATGTAGGAGAGAGTCCTGGTTGGACTTCCACCACCTCTCAGCTGCCTGCTCCACATCCTTAGGCTCAAACAGATTTCTCCCCAAGATGGAAGAATGTCTGAGCCTGCTGATCTCGGTGCTGGGGACTTTCTGGTGGAATCTCTCAGACACCGCATCAAGATGGTATTAGCCCACAAGTTCGAGACTTGGTGGGCTAGAAACTCGATGGTACGAGTGCCTGAGAGTAGAAAGGTCTCCATGGCCCTCCTGGTACTCTCCTTGGACAAGTCCTCAGATCGTGCCAGATGTCCAGCCACGAAGTTGCCTGCATGGCACACTTCGCCACCTTCTCCTGGCTGAGGATCTCCGTAGCCGAGAAAGCCACTTGCCGGGTGGCGAGTATCTCTAGAGGGACTCTTCCAAAGAGTGGTGCAAAGGAAGAGCTAAACAAGTCTCCTCCATGAGGAGGAGGTAGGAGTTTATTTCCGGCGCTAGACTGGCTGGAGGAGGCAAGCTCGGAGAGCTGGCCCTCGACCTTATCCCTGGCACTCTTAACCCCTTGGGACCAAAGCAAAGCCGCACTGGCCCTAGAAGGTTTTTGAGTACCAAAGACTCGGTCCAGGACCATATCCTTGCCCTCACGAGGAGGAATCTCTGGGTCCGAGAACCCATTGAGATTCCTCATGAGGGTCAGAACCTGCCAGAACGCATGCTCTGACTCCTGAAAGGCTGGCAGCGAAGTCTCCTGTTCCCAAAGGCTCTTCTCGGGGGGACTCGTGGACGTTCTCCGAGGGCTTGGCTGGCTCTGGTCTAATCCTTGAGGATGACTTCGGAATCATCTTGGAGTCCTTCGACTTCCTCCTGGGAGGGATACAGGACTCCAGCAGTGATGATGGGAGGCTCTTCTCCACCCCTACCCGAGAAGACTTCTCTGCGCGAGGTAGGGTTTTCCTCATTGGTGCGATGGGGGAACGCCTCACTCACGGAACTCCCCTGAGGATGGGAAATCTTCATCCGTAGGGGAGGGAGAGAAAGTCTGGGGGGGGGGAGGAGGCCTTCCTCAAAGACTTCCAAGGAGTCAACTTCGCCCTTGGAGAAGTTACCACGTCAGCTACTCCTCTCTTCCTCTTCAGGGGAGTCG
Organism: Palaemon carinicauda; assembly: GCF_036898095.1. Lineage (NCBI taxonomy): Eukaryota > Metazoa > Arthropoda > Malacostraca > Decapoda > Palaemonidae > Palaemon > Palaemon carinicauda. The sequence goes on from NC_090732.1 coordinate 11,444,146, forward strand.
AAACTGCCACTGATTTGTGTCCCAGTTCAGAGACCTCTCTGACAAGGGACCCAAACCAGGGCTGCTGACTGACAGCTGCGCTGTCAGATACTCCCTCTGGAGGGAAGGGGATCGTTCGATCCCTAGGAGGAGTTACCAAAGCAGGGTCGGCCTGAAAAGAAGAAGGTAAGTTCCTGGACCTATCCGGAGTTCTCCCTCCCTCCGGCAAGCGCGCGGTTCTGCGCTTGCGGGGGGGGGGTAAAGCGATGACAATGACCTGGCCGCGCATCATCCTGCAGCCTCGCGCGAGGGGTCGAGCTGGCGCTCGCGTGATGGGATTTTACCTAAATCGCGCGCGTAGGCGAGGGCGCGTAAGCGAGGAGGCGCGTTGGCGCGTAAGCGAGGAGGCGCGTTGGCGCGTGAGCGAGCGATGGCGTGCAAGCCAGCAATGGTGTGCAGGCCAGCAATGGTGTGCAGGCCAGCAATGGTGTGCAGGCCAGCAATGGCGTGCAGGCGAGCAATGGCGCGCAGGTGAGGGCGCGCGTGGGCGATATGATGGCGCGCAGGGGCGCGTTCTGGTGACAGCAAAGGGAGCGCAGCAAGCTGAATAAGCGCTAGCTCGCGCGAAGGCGATTGTTCGCGCGCACGGGCGCCCAAGATTACGCTGAGCCCATGAGGGCGATAACGTTGGGCGCACGCGAAGGGAAATATCCCTTGCGAGCGGGCACACATCAGAAACAGCAACAGGAGGGCGTGCGATGGCACGTAGGTGAAGGATGGCGCGCTGGCGAGCGCTGGCGAGCAGGGGAAGAGATTATCTTCCCCTTTGCGCCCAGATCCGAAGATCGAGGACGCGCAGGAGATCGTGGGCGTGCATCAGGATGAGGGCGCGCAGTGGCACGCTGGCGGGCAGGAGAGCGCGGACGCGCAGGTGAGCGCTGATGCGCAGGTGAGCGCCGACTACGCAGGTGAGCGCCGACGCGCAGGTGAGCGCTGATGCGCAGGTGAGCGCCGACTACGCAGGTGAGCGCCGACGCGCAGGTGAGCGCCGACGCGCAGATGAGCGCCGACGCGCAGATGAGAGCTGGCACGCAGGAGAGCGCTGGCGCGCAGGAGAGCGCTGGCGCGCAGGAGAGCGCTGGCGCGCGGGTGAGCGCTGGAGTGCAGAAGAGCGCTGGAGTGCAGAAGAGCGCTGGAGTGCAGAAGAGCGCTGGAGTGCAGAAGAGCGCTGGAGCGCAGAAGAGCGCAGGAGAGGATCTTGAGCTGGTGAGCGCTGGCGCGCAGGAGACCAATGGCGCTCAGGGGATACCTGGCACGTAAGGGACTTAGTCACAATGTGAGAAAGTCCCTAGTGCCCCGAAGGAACCGATGCCCGTTTGAAAACTGGGTTCGTAGGCGCCCACAGCGCATCCGCGGCCAGGAACGGCGCCGGCAGGTCAGCAGGTCTGGCGGGTGGAAGGTCGGCGTGTCCTTTGTAAGGACGACCTTCCACCAAAGGAGATCGTGAACAATCTGTGGAGAGGTCCAGGGATGTAGCAGGCAGGGTCGGTGAATGACGACGAGGTTCCTCTGCGGTGGACTGCGGGGATGACGAGCCGAAGAGGGGAAAGAAAGCCCCCAACGCCGAAGAGGCAGGCGCCCTCTGGGGGCCATGGGGTCAGCAGGCTGACCAGCAATCCTCCGAAGAGTAGTCTCTGTCAGTGAACTCCCCCGAGGTGGAGAATCACCTGCAGAAGAGACCGTTGGACTTAGTTCCTCCCTCGAAGGATGTTTGGAAGGGGGAACTAAGCCTTCAGCTACATCAGCAACATCAGGAGCAGAGGTTTGATACAACTCATCAGAAGCCTCTGCCACAACGACATTGACGATAGACAGAGGATCGACCTCTGCTAAAGTCAGCGATTGTTTGACAGCTGCTCCCAATTTGATCATGTCAAACAAGGTTTCCTTGGAGGGCGAACCCTCGAGACCCAAAGGAAGCCCAAAGCTGCAACAAATCATGATTACTTACATTGACATCAGAAATAATAACCTTCCCCCGGGGGAGGAGGAGAAGCTGCCTTGCTATGGGAGGCAACTCCCTCTCCCAAACCCCGAGATCGGTCAACAGAACTGCGGCCTACGCTACCACTTGACAGTTTCTCGGAAGAAACCGATCGAGTGGGAGCTTCGGAGGAGGTTTGGGGCACGGAAGAAGAGCCCTTGGGATTTTCTCTTTTCAAAAAAATCTTCGAAGGAGAAATATCTCACTTGGACTTTTTCTTCCGGCGCCGGGAAAATATCTCACTTGGACTTTTTCTTCCGGCGCCGGGAAAACCTCTCCCAATGGGAGGTAGACCACTCCCTACACTCACCACATACGTTACTCTTATCACACCGTTGGCCCCTACAGTAAAGGCACAAGGTGTGTGGGTCCGTTTCGACTGCTGACATATAAGTTCCACAAGGGCGGTCAGGTAAACCGGGACACTTATGCATCGCAGAGGCTAACTTCACAAACACTCTGTAAAAAGAAAAAGCAAACAAAGATCAGTTAAATGGCTGTCAGAGAAGGCGAAGGTGACAGCGGACACGTCCGTCTAGAGAGCAAAAGTGAGCTCAGCACAGGTGTGTGTGAGGGGGGGGGGGTGAGCATGCTACCCTCCTTACCCCGCCCCCCCCCCCCAACTAGCAGTGGGGTAGTAAACCCTCGTTAAAATTCTAATGGCTCGTCATTTCAGCTACGCCGAAAGTAATTACCCATATTAAATAGCTTGGTTTATATTTCAGTTACGGAACAAATCGCATATAAACGAGAGAAATGCGAGAGAAATTAACGGCCGAGAAAAGAAGAAAACGGAAGAAATCAAAGAAAATTGTTCTTTGGAGTTTATGGGTAACCAGTATAAATATCTTTCAAATTATTAAAGAAAAAAGTAAATAAATAGGTACCCTCGTCAGAAAAGGAATGTGTAAATGACTGGATGCACTAACATGAATATAGAATAAAACATTTTGGCAATAATATTTTAAAAAAAAATAGGAACATCTATTTGAAAGAAATATATAGACGTTCCAACTTAAAAAATCGCTACAAGAATGATTTATTATTCCTGATATATTCAACATAATTCTATACTATTGTTTTAGTTATTTAGCATCAAATTTCTATTTAGTTATTAAGATATAAGTTAAAAATACGATTTAACAGTACACGACTCATTATCATACGTATTTTTGTCAAAATAAGTCATACAGCCTGTAAATACATTTTAGTTAAGTTATCCATTTTAAAACGGTCTGGATTAACGTTTTCTTTTCGAACAACTCTTTACTTTAGGTACAACTATCTTAATTTTACCTCAAGAGAGTGATTCGAACAATATTTTGACTGAAATATCTTCGTAAAAATACTAATTTTGTGCCAGTATACATTAATATCAAATATTTACTCTTGTTAAAGACAAAAACCTAGTATACAATTCTATGAGGCTAAAATAGCCAAACAGAATTATGTATGTATGTATATATATATATATATATATATATATATATATATATATATATATATATATATTATATATATATTATATATATATATATTATATATATATATATATATATTATATATTATATATATATATATATATATATATATATATATATATATATATATAATATTCGAATAAAAACATATCCCTACTTCGCTTACTCTAAAAGCTGTTTACCTGGTACTGTCACACATGGAAACACTGCCCAATAGGACCTAAAAGTTTTGTTCGTCGTTTAAATTCTTATGCATTTAAGTGTATCAGTACGGCGCATTCCATGTATATTATCAAATCTACATCATGAAAGCACTTCGGGAAAAAAAATTCTTTAGCAGCATCTTGAAGGCGCTAATATCTTTAGTCGTTCAGATGCCTTGTGGGAGCTTGTTATAGTCATTTGTCCGCATATGTGAAAGCTCTAGAACCCACAGTAGAGGAAATAGCTACAATAACTATCTGTAACTATTCTCGTGTCGATATGATTCATGAGCTGCAGTAAATGTAATAATTCCCTTAAATATTTTGGACGCCCTGTTCTGTTAAGGGGAAGAGTCATAGCATATATCCTAAACTACATTGTAGCTTTAATACACAGCTAGTTAAATCACATTTACACGGAAGTAATTCCTTCTTAGGGTGGGACACCTTTTATTAATCTGTGGTATTGTTTTGAATCTGTAGCTCTACCTCCATTTGTACGATTTCGTCTCATTCTCTTCCTGTTTTTCTTTTTACTTTTTTTCATTGGAATTTGAGCTGCGTTTATACGCGTACCTCGGACTAAGCTATAGATTTTCTCTATAAATTTATCACCAATGCGAGCATCTATTTGTGATAGTGACCATCACAAAGATTACTTTTAATCTATTCTTTCGCTCACCCTTTCCAGATCCGCGTGTGATGTAGCTTCATAAACGTTTATGTTCATCCTTAAGAACACAACTATTTCAAAGTTTTTATCCACAAAAGTAAGCGAAAACAACTCGAGAGAGAGAGAGAGAGAGAGAGAGAGAGAGAGAGAGAGAGAGAGAGAGAGAGAGAGAGAGAGAGAGAGCGCACTTATATGTCTACACTTTAACACGTCTACTCATTATACTATAAAGGATGTATACGATAAATCAACCTGGTAAGACCTCGTGGAGCGGGAGAGCTTTTCCGTATATGACAGGACCAGGAAAACAGCGCCGGGAATTGAAAAGAAGTGATAAAAGTACGGTAGTGAAACCATTTAAAAAATAAATTCACCTCTCTCTCTCTCTCTCTCTCTCTCTCTCTCTCTCTCTCTCTCTCTCTCTCTCTCTCTCTCTCTCTCTCTCTCTCTCTCTCTCTCTCTCCTCAGTTTCACGGTTAGTTTTTAATATAACGTATAAAAAAGGGTAATCTTTTTACTTATTCAATCATCCCATTCATTTAGTCAAAAAGCTGACAGTTAAGTGGTTTAAATTCTTTTAGTGACAAAGACAATTATCACTCTAGACAATACTTTCATTAATATATTTTGGTAATGTTGTTTCTTTCCCTAAATAATATCTGGGACTTTTGTTTTATTAAATAGCAGTAACCACAACTTTTGAATTGGAAATGGTGAGAAGAAAGAGGAAATTGGTGCCTTTTCCAGCCACGAACCAAGTCGTTCTCCTTAAACGACTAGTTTCCAATGAGGTTGAAATAGAACAATTTAATAAGTGCTTCGTCATTATCATTATAAACTTAAAAAAGAAGATAAGTAATAAATAGATTCAGATAGTGTAGGCAAAACTAGGGCTGACAGATTCATCATGTAACTTCTAATAAGACCATTCAAGCTAAACTATCGGAAAATAAGAACTTCAAAGCTGAAAACTGGAACTAACAGACCAGATTTTTTTTTACCCGCATACTTAGGGACATTTATTTATCCTTTTTCAACCCGAGTAAAATGCCTTCTTCTGCAAAAAAAAAAAAAAAAAAAAAAATAAAAAAAAAAAAAAAATAAAAAAAAAAAAAATAAAAAAAAAATCGGAGAGTAATAAACGAACGCCCTAATGAATACCAAAGAAAAACATGCAAACGAAAATTTGTACACTATCACACACAAGATATTTATTTTGGTTGAGATAAAACGTATTATAATAAAAACATTATGAAAGCAGCATACAGCATTTTATCTCTGCTAAATATACTTGTAGTCTTTTTGCCATCCATTTCACATTACCATCACATTCGTACAATTGTTCTCTCATAACTTGAATAGTTCACACCAATAAATAACAAATGTCAAAACGCTAACCGGCTGGGATATGCATTCAATTGTAATAAGAACTTTCTTTATATCAACCTTTTCCACACAAGTGTTCGATATTATTATCTATTCACAAAACCGACATGTACGTCGAAAATTTAAATATCTGTTTTGAGATTAATTCTCCGTCTAATTCCTGGATAATCGATGTAATCACATCAATCATTCTGTATTTCTGGACTGCAAAAATGTACTTCGAGTTTTAAAAGGAAGAACTGTTTAAGAAAATCATTAGTATTATCTGAATGAAAAGGTAAATGTTTTCGGAATATCCTACCAAGAGAACCAAATTAGGCTGTTGTCTTGTTCAATCAAGATTAGACAATACTCAGAGTTATTTCTCAAGTTTTTCTTCTTTTTTTAGTCGTAAACTAGAACAGTTTTTATGAAACGCCAAAATCAATTTCAACTGTGATTATTCAAATCACTTCATGATTGGTGTTCCACTTTTATTTTCTTATGATACAACATGTTTATCATCACATATCGGTAACCGTAAGATACTTTGCTTTCTTACAAAAACAGATTTTCAAGCCTTACTGACATCATTTCAAGAATAGTGTAAGTATACCAAATATAAAGAAGTGCTTATAATTACACAAGCTCTGGCAGGTGCTTTAAATCATCGGAACTCAATTGCTTAAAGACCTATTTAGGTCTTTCTTATCAAAACTGCTATATCTTTTATTTTCGAACTAGTTACTCCTTTATAGGAAGGACTTGAGTATTGCCAACTGACAGGAGCAAGCACACAATTATATTCTACGGAGACAGCTAAAATTATGCTCTGATGTAAATGATCTGCAAGAAATGTTGGATGAAGAAAAATGTGACATCCTGATTTTACTTAATCGTAGTACTGCTTTTGATACGTAATGATTTACGATCCATTTGTAGCCTATTGATGATAAAGCTTTTGAGTAAAAGATTACTTGGTTGACAGAAACTATTGGGTACTTGTGGGAAATTCTTATCATATGAACAATTAATAAGAGGGATACCCCTAGCAAAGGTGTACTAGGCCCAATCTTATTTTTTGTCTATGCTATTGGTGTATCAAAAATATTATAGAAAAATGGAGTAAAGTTCGAAGCTATTTGCTGAAAGCATAAGTTTACGTCTCCAAAAATGACATTTATGAACAGCTGAGAATTTAAACTGCGTTTTTACTAGTTTTGATGAGTTAATGATATTCATACAACTAAAACTAAATTTTTAGTTTAGTGGTAGGAAAGAAAAACAATTTAAGAAACCTTGATGACATCTAAGTAAATATCAATGACAACCAGGTCCCATTATCTAGTAGAGTTCGTGACTTTTGTGTACCACTGGACCGTAATTTGTCTCTCAGTGCTCAAAAGAATAATGTAGTTGGACTCACTGGACATCACTTAAGAAACATTGCTTTTGTAAAGAAATGTCTGGACGAATGCTCTGTTAAGATTCTTGTGATTAACTGTTATTACCATGATTGATTACCGTTACTAACTATTACAACCTACCTAAAGTAAAACTTCCAGAAATTCAAAGACAATAAACTGAGGAACTAGATTAATAAAGGGTGTCCAACCCGAGAAAGGATTACCGCTGTACTGATTGAAATACGCTAAATACCCATTTAAAGCTACAATAAATCTTAAGATATGTTCAGTGACTCCTCAATTTATCAGAAATATGCGTCATGAACATTACTACACAATGTGCAGCCAATAAATCGTGTCGACAAGAGAGTAATTACGAAGGATTTCAAGTTATTGGAGCCAAAGAGGAGAACCTCGATTATAGATTTTAGAGTTTTCAAATAAATATGCGGCCCCAGTATTGTATAACAAGCTCCCACTACATATCCGAAGGACTAATGATATAAAGGCTTTCAAGAAGTTGAAGACGTTTATGAAGATTTTTATTATTCATGAAATGCTATGATAATGTGGATTAGACAGTTAATACGGATTACACTATATGATACTCTAAGTACTTATGATTGTACACGACGAAATATCTTTTAGGTCTTGAATGCCACAAAGCATAAAAAATAGCCATGTGCAGTCCGTATTGACGTGTCTCGTTTCGAGAAGTAATCAACAACTCGGATATAAAACGAAAAAAAAAAAAATGTGAACAGCAATGCCGTTATTACGTGTAGGCATTTAGGAGAATAGCGATGGCTTATTGAGCAATGAGTGTGTAACTGCAACCAATTCATTCATATATTTTTAAAGATGTTTAAGGTAATGTTTTTTTTTCTCTTAATCTGGTATAGAGTCCTTTCATTATACGTCATCAAACTTCCTCCATCTTGGAGGACATACAAAGACGCGTTCAGTGAATAGCTGTGGTTGAACTCTTGAATAGTTAGCCATCTCATCACATTCACATTCACACAATGCCCAGTTTTTGCGCTATTGTTTTGGCTGTGGGAATCGAGGACAAAGAGATGACAAGAGTTTCTACCGCATACCGGCAGTTATTCAGAATCAGGACAAAGATACAGAAGAATTATCCAAGCGCAGACGTGACTTGTGGTTGACCAGAATATCACGGGCTGATCTACGTGAATCCTCACTACCCTGGGCACGTATTTACCTGAACATAATTAACCTAAGTATATCACAATCCTGTTTTCCTAGCTGTGAAAAAACTGCGTTGATCAAACCAATTTACAAAGGGAAAGGTGATGTAAACGAGCTAAATTCATATAGGCCCATTTCAAATTTATCCTACATGTCAAAGCTTATTGAAAAAGTCATAAGTGAGCAATTATGGGCGCATATTGACGAGTTAGAGGTATTCCCGGAAAATCAATCGGCCTACAGAGCTAATCATTCTACAGAAACTACTTTGTGCTCAATAATGAATGATATGATAGGTCTTCTTGATGGGGGAAAGTGTGGAATTTTAATTATGTTAGATCTTAGTGCTGCTTTTGACACTGTTGTGCACGAGTACTTACTTGACGACTTAAAGTCTATTGGAGTGACTCAGGAAGCACTGAAATTTTTGCGAAGTTACTTAGTGAACAGGAAGACTATTGTAGAAGTTTCTGGAAACCGATCCAATGAGAGAATTCTTATGAAGGGTGTACCACAGGGTAGTGTCCTGGGCCCTATCTTGTTTAACATATATACTATCGAGCTATCACACATCTTAAAAAAACAAAAAGTGGGTTTTAAACTATATGCAGATGATACTCAGTTTTACCTCTCAATTTCAACAACACAAGATACAGGGAAGAAAATTGATGAGATAATGACTGAAATAAAAACATGGATGCAGAGGAAAAAGCTCAAATTAAATGATGATAAAACAGAATGTATGTTCTTTGGCACAAGGGTGGCTTTGAAGAATTACCAGTTAATTCAAAGTATAAAAATTGGTGATGCTGATGTTGGGATTGTGCCTGTTGTGAAAAATTTGGGTGTACTGATAGACTGTAATTTGTCAATGAAGGACCAAATTGTGAACACAGTGAAAGTGTGTAACTATCACCTGAGAAACATAGCATTTATTAGAAAATATTTAACAGAGGGCAGTACAAAAAGTTTAGTGATGAGTCATGTAATATCAAGGCTTGATTATTGCAATTCTCTGTACTACAAATTGCCCAATACACTACTAAGAAAGCTTCAAAATGTGCAAAACCGGGCGGCTAGACTGATAAAAGGCACTAAATTTCGGGAGAGAATAACTCCTGCACTGATCGATCTACATTGGTTACCTGTTAAGGCTAGAATTGAATTTAAAATTTGCTTGTTGACTCACAAAGCACTTACAAGTGATAAGCCTAAATATCTTCGTGATTTCTTGGTCCCCTACCCTGAAGCTACCAGCGCCGCTGTAAGAGTTAGACATGCAGATGACCCACATAGACTATTCGAAATTAGTGTGAATCATGCAATAGGAGGAAGAACGTTCAGTTATGCTGCACCGAGACTCTTTAACGACCTTCCACTCGATGTCAAGAATAGCACAAATGTGGCAGCCTTCAAGAAAAACCTGAAGACTTATCTTTTTAGAAAGTGTTATAATAGTGACCTGAAAACTATTAAGCCTGAATACAAATGCTAGCGAAATAACTGATAACGATACAGAGAAAAATATTATCTGGAAAGGAATTATTTTTTTCACACACCAAGGCCCGCCTGAACAGACCTTTAGTGTTTGATGGAGGGCGAGAAATAAACCCCTAAAGTAAGTATCTGTTCTGATCATTTCATATCAGGTCAGTCTCGGCTAGGCCCTAAAAGTATTATTATTCCTGTGTAACATGCTATATCCGATCGCATGGGTGACTTCACAAGTATCGTAAGTTCAGTGTGTAGTGTGTGTGGGGGAGGGGGCATCTCAATTTTTAAACATCAAAAGGGGCATCTCAGATTTTCAAAACAAAAATTAAAAGCGCCCATATTGGCTATATTAACAAAGGCTACTTACTAGTTCTCTATTTCGTCAAGGTGCTCATGCCTATATATAATTAAGTTTATATTTATAATTATTTTAATTTGTGTATTAAATTGTGCAGACATACAGGCCTATGTGATGAATAAACATTGATTATAAATGATAAAAACAATAATAATAATATCTGAATCTGGTTTAATCCGAAGGGGTCTTCAGCTTATATATGAAACATCGAAAAAATAATTAAACTTGCGCATTTAATTGCAAGGAGGCAAAACGATCATCCAAGAGCATTACAATAGAGTTTGTCCATCATATGTTTATATGTATATAAGAAATTATAGAATTTGTAACCAAACACAAACACAATGGTTAGGCATGAACTGATAAAGATTTGACATTATAATGCAAAACTTTTACATACATTTTGACAATAAAAAATTATAATACACAAGGTTAGGCTAAATGATCAACATTAGCTTTATAATTATAAACACACTCTTCATTGGCCCAGTGTTTATCTAATTTTGGACTTAAAAGCATTAAAGGGAAAAACAACAAATTCTGGAAGCAGATTATTCAATGGAAATGTATGCCCACTCATGTTCTGCCTTTGTAAGTTTAAAAAGCATCTGAATTGCATGTGCCATAAGTTGAATGAATTCTGCATCTGGTATGGATCTAGGCCATCAATTAGATCGAGTTTCTGCTTGTAAAAACGCTTATCATCACCCGACAATTGTTTGACAAAGTCGCTCTCATTGTCCATATTCGCTGTAGCAGCCGCTATGTTTTCGCTTTGTATGTCCTCCAGCATGGCCGCCGGCGATTCCCAGTGACGTCATTAAAAGGACTCTATATGAATCATCTGATCCCCCCCCCAAAAAAAATAAATAATACAGCATATTTGAGATATTGACCATTTTGCATTTCAACTTACAAGAGATATTACATGACAGGCCTCCACCCTCTTTGACTGGACTTAACATTCTATATAAGTTACATATCAAAATATTTCTCACAATGGTTTTATATTCCAACAATCCCGGCAAAACTGTAATGATTTCTGCAGGTTACCATTAACAATGCATGCCACGTTTGGAGCCTGTGTCACTTAATACAACACACTAGCAAAATAAAAGATTAATAATATATAAAATCTAATAACAATAATATAAAAATTATGAACTATCACTCTAGAAATATTCCCTCATCAATGAAAAACTAAATATGGATTAGTTAAAAGTTCTTGTGCATAAATAGTTAAGTAATCAAAAGACTAAACTACGGTTAACAGTCGCAATTACGGTATAGCAAAATGTTTCCTTCAGAAGCTGTAAGGAAGTCCCTCCTAGTCCTCTTGAACTTCATACAACACTAAAAGTTACCTATTGTAACATATATGGTACGGATTATTCACGAAAATTATCCTTTAGACAAACAATTATGACCCTTTAGATGAGCAAGGCGTAGGTCGCAATGAGAGCCCTAGCTATAAATAAGGATGATGATTATGATAATGATGGTTCTGGTAAGACTTGAAAATGGTGAACACCAGATCGAGAGCTATATAAAATACGAAGTTCCATTTTGGAAACTTCAGTAAATTATTAAGTACCACTTGGAAAACTTTTACAATATAATTAGTTTCATTTAGGAACCTTCTGCAAATTGTTTAGTGCTACACGTGAAACTATTGCAAATTACTCATTTCCACTTGGGAAACTAAAACAAATTACGAAGTGCCACTTGGTAAAACTTTTGAAAATTACGAAGTGGCACTTGGCAATTTTTTATTTTGAAAATTACAGGGTGCCACTTGGCAAAACTTTTGAAAATTACACGGTGCCACTTGGCAAAGCTTTTGAAAATAACGAAGTGGCACATGGCAACACTTGAAAATTACGAAGTGGCACATGGCAAAACTTTTGAAAATTACGAAGTGCCACTTGGTAAAACTTTTGAAAATTACGAAGTGCCACTTGGCAAAACTTTTGAAAATTACGAAGTACCACTTGGCTAACTAATGCAAATTGCAAGGTGCCACTTACAGAACTATTGCAAAGCTCTAACGATTAACGACTTATAAGGTTGAGGAAACCGGTACTTTTGTAAATCTCCCTACAAAACGTGTAAAAACTTTTAGAAACAACGTAAGCTTCAGGTTTTCGTCAACTCCAATATATACCAATTGGAAACCATCTGAGCCTTTATGAACTATATTTGATGGACGAAGACCCCATGCCTACTGGAAACTCTACTGGCTAAATTTCTGAGAGTTCACGAACTGCAGTTGATAAAATATCCAATTGAAACCTTCTTGGGACTTGTAAAACCCAGAAATATTCCCAACTGATTATTTGCTAACTTTGAAGAATGGACACGGGAAAATTCACTTCACAATTGCTAAGACACAAGTATAGGGGAATAGTTATATTATCTATATAGTTAGAATGCTTAAAGGGGGTCCAACTGCTAAATATTAAAAGGCATTCTAAAATAAGTTGAGAAATAAAGTTTCGAGTCGCCTTTTTTATCACATTTTTCTTTATTCTTAGATTTTCTTTAATAATCTATTACTAATGTAAAATTTTAAAACACCTATATTCCCTTTCACGCAATAAGAATTTCAACTACAGAATTACACCTGATAGGCGAGTAAAACTAAAGACACAGAATCCCTTTCTGTTGGAAAACACTTGTAACTGTAGTTTTCACCTCAAGTATTCGCCTACCTTTCTTTCTTCAAAACGTCCAAGGTGTTGACACAACAAAGTTCGAACTGGGAATGAGAGCAAATACTCGGTTCCAAGATGTTCCAATACTACAACCTAGGAGGATTAATACTATTTTTTCCCTCAGAGAATACAACCAACTTTCATAGTCCAACGTTTTGCTTAGTTTTATTCGTAAAAAAAAAAAAACTGTCTTCCTAAGTGACCTAAATTTGTATAATATAACAGAAATTGAGAAGATAAAAACGGTTTGTGTCTCATTCCTCCCTTTTTAAAGACCTTTATATACTATCTGCTAATGGGCTAAAAGAAGGGGGAGGGGTGGCAATTCTTAAGTATTTTCGTAAGTCAGGTGGGGTATGAGTGAGGAAGGTAAAGTAGACGTTATATTGTTCTAGATCTTTGGGTAAAACTTTAAATGAATCAAATATTTAATGTTTATATTGCAATATACTATAAAGAAATCAATGCAACAAAAAGTTGATGTTTTCATTTAGGAAATGAATATAAGAATTACAGTGTAATTATGCAATCAATTGTAGAAATCCTACTTTTAGAAATATTCCACCATTTTGTTGGTTAGTAAGGGCAAAGTCTTCTTCAGATATTTAGTACACTTTCCAGTTAACGTTAAAATCTTGAAGATTTTATACGATAATTAAATAGAGAAATTGGGTATTTTGACAATTTTTTGAGTAGAAGAAAAATTCTTATAGTAAAATAAAGGGATTTTATGCATATACTGAAACTAAAACAACACATATTGAAGATTTCATACGATAATAAGATAGAGAAATTGAGTATTTCGACAAATCTTGCGTAGAAGAAAAAATTCTTATGGTAAAATAAAGGGATTTTAAGTATAATCTGGAACTAAAACAATAGGCTACATTGACTACAATTTGTTTATTATGAATTCGTATTGAAAATGCCCAATGCATACGGATAATATAAAAAAATAAATTCTCATTAATTTGAAACTCCCTGTCAGATGAATGAAATTATTAAGCAAAACTAAATCCTCATCCGGGTGTCAAACTTCTTCCATAACGTGAGGAAAAATACATTTACTTAAACTACTTATGAATCTTTGGCAAGTTATTTACCAAAATTTCTTCTTTTAAGATCAAGGGATATACTGAATCTGGTCTTTGGGCCGGGTGCTGGGGCCATGTAGACCATTCATCATTCAGGTGCAACTTGGGGAAACCGCAAAGTTGCACTACGTTCAAGAGATTAGACAAGATATGAAGAAGGAAACAAACACCTAAGTACAGTAAAATGTCATATAATAGTCACGACTACTGTAGGGATGCCCTTTTATTATTATTATTATTTGCTAAGCTACAACCCTAGTTGGAGAAGCAGGATGCGATAAGCCCAGGGGTCCCAACAGGGAAAATAACCCAGCGAGGAAAGGAAATAATGAAAAATAAGATATTTTAAGAACAGTGTCGGGAATTTTCGAACTGGCCATTCGAAAGTCCCGCCATTTGACTTCACGAACGTTTTGTCAAATGAGGGAAGGCTGGGGGATCTCGCGGGCGAAAGACTGAGGTTTGATACACGACTGTATTGGGACCTAAATCTTAACCACCTGGTGGGGAAGGAGCGAGTGTTATGGAAATTGTCTGTTTATAATATATCAATGATGAGTCTAACGTAAAATTGAGGCAACATGACAAAAATGTCTTATGTATGTGTTTAGTGTCAATGACTTTCCAAGTCATTGGATATGGACAAATTCTGGCCCTCAGCCGAAGCCTTAAGCCTTCCCTTGTATTTAAAGAAAAGCCTTAACTGTTTTACGATCCTGTAGTAAATAAAAAGGCATTGTCAAACCCCTTGCAAATAAATAAACTAAGATTTCCCTCCACTTTGCTAAGGAAACTTTAGTTAACGCGGGAAATCGAAGTTTTCTTCGAAGCTGCCGACCCTCGCTCGACCTCTTTGCTTCATCGTCCCCCCTAAAGATAAGTCATTTATTAGTTAGTCTCTTCTCTCTACCTCGTGTACCAGGTTGGTTGTAGTATAAATTTGTGTGCAAGACATGTAGTTTTTATATCGCAGTTTAATGTAGAGATCCTTGTGATTGGGGATCTGAATCCTGAGTTAAATGAGAATAGGGATATTTGGTGTGTGATTCGTTGTGTATTGAATTCGAATTGTCACTATTTTCAGTTTTTTAATGAGTCCGGTGTGGAGTTTGTGCTTGAAGAGCACGTGTTACATTACCAAGAGTCAGCCTTGTTTTTCATTAGGTCTTGTGAATGCTTAAGGATGTTGTTTGTCTTGTATCAGAGTTTATTTTTATAATAAAATTGTACATTTTGTCGCCGTATTTTAGTTAACTCCTGGAAGGTTTTGGGAATCTCGCCTCTTCAAGGCCTTGCGATCCGCCCAGTACATCGGGCAGATTTAATAAACTGGTGAAAATCACAACATTTGGTCCTTCGAACCGGATCGCAAGCGCTTCCCAGAGCCGGACAGGACTAATTTAAAATATGAGCTTTTGAGAGAGAGAGAGAGAGAGACGGACAATTAAGGTCCTCTACGTCCCAATGTGCGATCGACCACGTAGGTCAGTTTTTTGAGTCCCTTCCTAACGTAAAATTACTTTTCTTTCCTTGCTTTGCCAACCCCCCCCCAAACATAAAGTAAAGTTAATTAAGATGGCGGTGACCACGATCGTGCACATCGAGGCGTCGATGGCCCTAATAAATGACTTACTTAGCGAAACGCAAAGAGCGCTATTAGAGACCTATTCTGAGTCCGTTTACCAGAATTTGGTAACGGAGTTGCAGGTAGAGGTCCGACAGCTAAGAGAGCTATACAAAAGGCAGCGAGTGAAACTAGAATCTAGTATTGAAGCCCGAATCAGGCACACGTTGGGTGAAGCTACACACGCTTCTACCCTACTGTATAATAGGACAGACAAAGTGAAAAGCACTTCAACGGGGAATGTTGCCCTCCCCAGGTTGAAGCCGCTGCCTCTCCCCACGTTTGAAGGGGAAGTGCAAGAGTACGCATCGTACCATGTGGATCGAAGAGCGGATTTAGACGAAGTGTTTAAATTTACGTATTTATTGGGGACCCTAGGCAAAGAGCCACTTAGAATCATAAAATCTCTAAGTGTAACCGCCGCGAACTATAGTGTAGCATTAAACCTTTTAGATAAGCAATATGGCAACGTGCACCAGACACTCGTGATTCTGCACCGCAAATTAGCCAACATCTTTGTGCCGTCACTAAACCCAGTAGAACTCAAAAGGTTCCGTTTTGAGTTGACCATCATAATCGAACAAATCAAAAGACTGAGTAGCAATGACATAGGCCAGGGCATGGTCATGAGCCTCATAAATCAAAAATTGTCAGAGGGAAAGCTCTACCGCAAAGTGGTCGAGCATTTGAGAAAATGTGACTATACGTTGGACGAGTTTTTTGAGGCAATAGACTTTATTGTGAGAATGCTAGAAGACGATGCGTTGCAAAGAGGTGACAGTCTTGAGAGTGACAAAAGACCAGACAGTAGTGTAAGACCGAAAACCCATCCCATCCACAATAATTCCTGCCCATTTTGTAGCGAACGGCACCCGCCTCACGGATGTCGCCAAGTGACTGACGTAGCTGCCAGACGTCGCATTTTGCTGAAAAGGGGTCTTTGTTTTAATTGTACGAAATCAGGTCATCGTAGCGATAAATGTCCCGTCTCAAATTCCTGTAGAAACTGTAATGCTATGCACCACACTGCAATTTGCGATACGGGTAGACTACCGCAATCAATCCCTAGTCATAGTAGTAGTCAAACAACGACGTCCCGCCCCGTAGTGAATGCGACGCCTCAGCAGCCCGAAAGTACCCCCCGACCACCCAGGACTAAAGTGGAGGCTAAACCATGCACAAGCGCAAAGATCGCGCAGAGGTCTGATGTGGACCTCCCATGCACTATCTTGCCAACAGCCATGGCAGGTATCCAACAAAAGCAAGGTAGTAAGCGAGTCCGCCTATTCCTCGACTCAGGAAGCCAAAGGAGCTTCATCTCAGCAAAAATTGCCCGTCAATTAGGCCTACCGGTGGTAGGACGAGTATCCTTAAATATAGCTCTGTTTGGTTCCGAGGAAATAAGCGGACAATACGATGTAGTAAGTTGCAGGGTTGAAATGGGCAAAAGAATCGTGCGTATGAAACTAGTAGCACATGAGAGCGTAGACGTCCTGATACATAAAGCTGGTTATGGTAAAGTCAGACAGCATCTGTTGACCAAGGGAGTCACGTTCGCCGATCCAGCCAACAAGTCGGATGTGTTGAAAAATGTCCACGTATTAGTAGGGGCTGACTACTTTAGTTATTTTGTAATAGGCGTGGAGAGAGTGGATGGGATCAATCTTTTCCTGACGCATGATGGCATGTCGCCATATGGGAAGGTGCCGCAATGGCTACTGCAAGGGGAGAGGATTGAGCAGGTGAGAACGTTGAGAGTGTGCAGAATCACGAACGAGCCATATCTGTGTGATGTAGACGAGTGGTGGTGTTTAGACCGTGTTGGCATCGCCCCATCTGAGCAATACACTGTTCGCGAGGCCGAGGCCATGCGAAAGGTATCGCAAAGCGTTGTGAAAAAACCTGAGGGATATCAGGTGAGACTACCATTCGGGTCGGATGCTAGGCCAGAAACAAATTATCGTAACGCTGTGGCGCAGTTAGAGTCGTTGCAGACCAAATTCAGAAAGGATAGGAAATATTTTGAACAATATCAGGGAGTGATAGACAAATATATCGAAGCAGGTTTTATATCCGAGGTGAAAGATCCCATAGTGGAAGGTTATTACATGCCACACTTTGGAGTCAGGAAAGACAGTCGTACCACCCCCCTTAGAATCGTGTTCAATGCCTCAGCAAAGTCAAAGGGTTGTAAGTCATTGAATGAATGTCTCTTACCTGGGCCCATTTTGGTAGAGTTAGAATATAGTTTAATCATAAGGTTTAGGTTGAACCGATATGCCATGTTAGCCGACATAAGTAAAGCATTCCATCGTGTTTTGTTAGATCCTCGTGATGCCAAATACACACGATTTCTGTGGCGCGAGGCAGCTGGTCGAGCGCTTACCTTCGCCTTTAGAGTCGTGGTGTTCGGCATCACAGCAAGTCCATTTTTGCTACAACAGATATTAAATTGTCATTTTAAAGAGGAAGGCCGGCCAGATTTAGTAAAATCCTTTTATGTCGATAACTATCTGGCCACATTTGAGGATTTAGAACACATGAGGCCTGAGCATGAGTCTGTTAATAACATCTTGAAGGGGGCGGGTATGCCTTTGGAAGGGTGGGCAACCAATCACTTGGCCTTTGATAGCGAGAGACAGTGGAGTGAGCCTGTGAGTGTGAACGTGCTCGGGCTGCGATGGGCCCGGGACGTAGACAGATTGTGTGTGAAGGCAAGTAAGGGGATTAGTGAATTGGGGGAGGGATGGGTGCCCACGAAGCGTAGGGTACTTTCCCTGTTGGTCTCGATTTACGATCCAATAGGTTTGATCAGCCCATTATTTGTAAAGGGGAAAATTTTCCTCCAACAACTATGGGAGGATAATGTAGGTTGGGATGACGTGTTAGGAGGAGAAATGGCTAAAGAGGCAAGTGAATTGTTGAATGATTTGAAAGTGGTGAGCGGCATCACCTTTCAAAGATCGATAGGTAAAAAGGGTTTAGAACTACATGTGTTCACCGATGCCAGCAGTAAGGCATACGGAGCAGTGGCATACACCAGGGACGATTGCAATCGGGTAAGCCTAATAACCAGTAAGATGAGGATCACTCCGAAAGGGATGAGCAAACTGACGATCCCCAAGCTAGAGCTGCAGGCCTTGTTGCTAGGCAGCAGATTAGCAAGAACCCTTAAGGAACTGATCGAGCCACGAGAAATAGTAATGTGGACTGACAGCAAGGTAACGTTGGCATGGGTAGCATCTCCCGATGCCAGGTCTCATAAAAATGTGTTTGTTTCTAACAGAGTGGCGGAGATTGTTTTTATTCAGCAGGTTTGTAGCTTCAGTCTGAACCATGTCTCTAGTCATCAGAACCCTGCCGATATCCTATCCAGAGGTGCAACTACTCGACAGCTGCTAGTTAACTCCCTGTGGAGGAACGGTCCAGAATTCCTCAGGACCACAGGAAAGCCTGTTCCTAGCAAGGAGGAAGATCCGCTACATCAAACTCACGTAGTAGCGGCGGTACAAGATTTAAGGGAGGAGATGTGTCCTACCCCCCCAGGCGAGATTTGGGAAATCCTGAAAAGGGAAGTAGGATTCCAATTCTTGTTGAGAGTAGTCAGACTAATTTTAAAGTTTGCAAAAATAGAACGGAATCCGTTCAGTATTGTTGTTCTAGTAGAGCAGAAACATTATTTGCCTTCAGTTTATGCTTACTTGGAGGGCGGAGTCAGACCCCTCGTGAAGTTGTCAATTTAGTAAGACAGTTGAATTTAGTAATGAAAGATAGACTCATTTGTACTAGAGGACGAGTGTCCAAGTTAGAAGAAATTAATCAGTTAATTCTCTTGTCAGCCAAAGGGCGTTTAGTTAGGGTTTATTTAAAATATTTACACCGTTTGCATTTACATTGTGGTGTGAATACACTAATGAGTATCTTTCGACAGAAATGTTGGGCGGCGGGTCTACGTTCTATTGCCAAGCAGGTGGTAAAAGAATGTATGGAGTGTTGGCGCGCCTTCCAGTCTTCGTCGAAACAGCCACCACCACCCCCTCTACTGAAAGAAAGAACGACCCTCGAGAGACCCTTTACAGCAGTTGGAGTGGACCACACAGCAGCCATACAAACTGAAACGCAGCCAGGGTACATCCTGATTGTAACGTGCATGGCCAGTAGGGCCGTGTATCTCGACTTTTGCCCCTCCTTGGAAGCGGAAGAATTCGTCTTGGCCCTAAGGCGATTCTGCGCCACGCATGGCGCCCCCTAATACATCACCTCTGATAATCACCAGACGTTCAAAACCGCTAGCCACCTCCTGCAGGGACTCTACGAAGAAGATGAAGTTCAGCAGTTCCTGAGGAGAACGGGAATACAATGGAGGTTTCAGACGCCCAGAGCACCTTGGAAGGGTGGATTCTTCGACCGGCTGATAAGGGTGACGAAGTGAACCCTCCAAATAGCCCTTGGCCAAAAGTATCTACCGAACGCCCACGTATTGACACTGGTGAAAGAAGCAGAAGCCGTAGTGAATAATCGCCCACTTATGTACAGCGGCGACAGATGCGAGGATGAAGTCCTCACCCCTTCCCATTTGTTAAGAGGACACCCAGTCCTCTTCATGGCACCGCTCTTACCGGACGAGCACCTCAACACGACCTTCACCTCTCAGAGGCTACGTGATCGTTATTTGAAACTAACAGACTCTCTGAAGGCATTCCGCGAGAGGTGGAGAAAGGAATATTTGAGTGCCCTGAGAGCCCGACACAACTGTCAGTCCTGGGAACCCTCCAAGCTGCACCCTGGAGACGTCGTGTTGGTAAGACAAGAACATCAAAGAAGAGTTACGTGGCCCCTTGGACGTGTTGTAGAAACGTATCCGGACGACGACGGCGTCGTACGTTCGGCCAAAGTGTTGTTTGAGGGTGTCGAGTCACAGCGAGCTGTTAGCCATCTGGTTCCCCTGGAAATTACCCCCTCTGTGGATGATGATGGAGACGGAGACGACGACGATGGAAAAGAGGGTGTGTACAGTTCGACAGACGGATTGCCAGGGATCGCGGAGACGTCTGGGGACAACCAGGAATTGGCTCCGGCTGCGACATCCCAACAACTGGCCACAGAGACCTTCGACAGTGACACTAATGACGAGAACAATACGTTCAGTGCGAACAGTGAAGGTGAAAAGGAATCGAAGCAGACGAACGTTAAAAAACGTTCTGCACGCCCATTGAGAAGGGCGGCCGCGAAGCAACGAGAAATGATGGACCGTCTGCTAAAGGGTGACAGTCTATGAAATGTAGCTGCAAAACAGTAAGTGAGAGAGGGAGTGTCTCTCTGGTAGGTAGGGAGGGTGAAGTGAGAAAGTTTGTAAGTGGCATGAATCCACGGAGACTGGAAGTGCGTAGGTGTGGGGAACGGGGACGGGATAGTCTCTCGTACTTACGAAATGAGCGTTGTACAGAGCCAGGCCCCTCCCTCTTGTTCCCCTAAGGTGGTAGCCCACATGTGGCAGTGTGAAAAGGGATTTAATTAATGTAAGAGAGCAGGTTGCCTTCTGATGGAAATGCATGATTATATTCTGTGTATGAATACATTTTTTCTGTTGTATAAATATATGCCGAAAGTGAATATTTTAGGCCCATTGCCTAATTGCTTTTCCAATTTTTCATAATTATATTCTGTATGCGGATGCATTTTTTCTTTCTGTTCATATATATGTATATGATAACTGATATCTAGGCCCATTGCCTAAATTGCCTTCACATTTACATGATTGCATTTACTATTTGGGTACAAATTTTTTATGGTTTTTTGTATACCTGTGAACTAATTGCCCCGGGGTAACATTGTTGTTTATGAACATTGTGTATGCTGTTAGAGTCGTTGCGGAGCGCTAGCAACGAGCCGAACAGAGTTAAGGAGTGGTTACTCCCCCCCCCCCCCGAGTCCAGTCTTACCTGATTTACTGACGTTTTGACGCCCCTTATTTCGGGTGTGGAGGATGTCGGGAATTTTCGAACTGGCCATTCGAAAGTCCCGCCATTTGACATCAGAACGTTTTGTCAAATGAGGGAAGGCTGGGGGATCTCGCGGGCGAAAGACTGAGGTTTGATACACGACTGTATTGGGACCTAAATCTTAACCACCTGGTGGGGAAGGAGCGAGTGTTATGGAAATTGACTGTTTATAATATATCAATGATGAATCTAACGTAAAATTGAGGCATCATGACAAAAATGTCTTATGTATGTGTTTAGTGTCAATGACTTTCCAAGTCATTGGATATGGACAAATTCTGGCCCTCAGCCGAAGCCTTAAGCCTTCCCTTGTGTTTAAAGAAAAGCCTTAACTGTTTTGCGATCTTGTAGTAAATAAAAAGGCATTATCAAACCTCTTGCAAATAAATAAACTTAGTAAATAAAAAGGCATTATCAAACCCCTTGCAAATAAATACACTAAGAATTCCCTCCAATTTGCTAAGGAAACTTTAGTTAACGCGGGAAAACGAAGTTTTCTTCAAAGCTGCCGACCCTCATTAGGCCTCTTTGCTTCATCGTCCCCCCTACAGATAAGTTGTTTATTAAGTTGTTCTTTTCTCTCTACCTCGTGTACCAGGTTGGTTGTAGTGTAAATTTGTGTGAAAGACATGTAGTTTTTATATCGCAGTTTAATGTAGAGATCCTTGTGATTGGGGATCTGAATCCTGAGTTAAATGAGAATAGGGATATTTGGTGTGTGATTCGTTGTGTATTGAATTCGAATTGTCACTATTTTCAGTTTGTTAATGAGTCCGGTGTGGACTTTGTGCTTGAAGAGCACGTGTTACATTACCAAGAGTCAGCCTTGTTTTTCATTAAGTCTTGTGAATGCTTAAGGATGTTGTTTGTCTTGTATCAGAGTTTATTTTTATAATAAAATTGTAAATTTTATCGCCGTATCTTAGTTAACTCCTGGAAGGTTTTGGGAATCTCGCCTCTTCAAGGCCTTGCGATCCGCCCAGAACATCGGGCAGATTTAATAAACTGGTGAAAATCACAACAGTGACATTCAGACCACATTTTATTCTACCGATACGTTACGTTATAATGCCCCAGCCCCATTAAACATAGAAAAGCCGCACTTGTCAGCATTCGTCCATTACTCACAGAAAATTCCAGTTTCACTTGTAGTTATATTGTAAATTAACCGGAAAATGTTGCTTATCTTTCTCTAAAATACTATACTGTGAGGCAAGTTATATAATTTACGAAATATGATTTAGTAATATATGGCCAGGAGTCAAAATGGGTAGAAAGCAAACACAAGGTTGACTTAGTCTTAGGGTAAGTTAAGGAAAAGGAGGTCTAATGGTACACATACCACAAACTAACCAACCCCAGTAGATAAGTGGGAAAGGATTCAGTTCCTACGTTAGGTCAGGTGAGAAACCTTAGGCTATGTGGCGTTTTGTTTGTTGACCTTTTAAAATGTAGTATTTGATTTATAACTTTTGGAATTTCAAAATGTTTAAAACTGAAAAATATGGGTTTCCCCCAATTACTTATATCAGAATACAGTAGTTCAAAGTACCTAGAAATACACCTTTCTTCAAAGGACTACCGAATTGTGATATAGTTAATGTTTTACCCGCATCTCAATTACAGACCCAGGACAAAGGCTCCCGTTTGTTAATCTTATCCTGTAATAGAAAATAGATCAGATAAGAAAGTTTAAACTTAATAAATACGGGCAATATACAAGCGTTTGATGACGTAATTTCCGAGTGCTTGTGAATTGTTAATGTTTTCCCTGTTTGCCGAATTATTATTATTAATTGCTAAGCTACAACCATAGTTAGAAAAGCAGAATGCTATAAGCCCAGGGGCTCCAACAAGGAAAATAGCCTAGTGAGGAAAGGAAAGGAAAAATTAATATTTTAAGAATAACATTAAAATAAATATTTCCTCTATAAACACTTTAACAAAACAAGAGGAAGAAAAATTAGATAGAAATATGTGCCCCAGTGTACCCTCAGACAAGAGAACTTTTTATCTCCTTTTACTTATTAATATAGAAACTAATAGAAAAAATATACTACATATCACGTGTCATTTATGTCATGTGTCTGCTTTTATCAAATAGTTGGCTTTTAAAATTTACGCAGTGGCCTAATGCTGGGCAAAAATAGACCTAATTCCTAACGTTGGTCTTGCTATGGGCGATTGGGTAGTTCTCGTTTCACTGACGTTTTACTCTATAAAATCTTTTATTACAAAGTATTTCTACGAGTACCATAAAGGATATAAAAAAATACGGTATTATTATTACATTACCAATGAAACTGGTGTCAACGAGCTCAGCAACAGGTCAACTTAAATTTAAAAGGACTTCAAAGGACTCCCTGTTGAGGATTAGACCGGAAGATGCTGCCACCTAGTGGATGCTGTAGTCAACAACAACCTTACAGAATATAGCTAAAATTATGTTTTTATTAAGAGTTGTAGGGAAAAAAATAGTCCAAATTAGATATAGAGGACCGTGGAGCATTAAAAAAGTAAATCATTGTCCAATTATATAGATTATTCTCTTTGGTGTAATAGACCGGAAGGTGCTGCCACCTACAGAATAAGAGAACAACTAGTATAGGAAATTAAGAATTGGTCGGCAGGTGCTGCCATCTAGTGGATCTTGTAGTCAACTATGATCTAAGAATACAAGAATTTACTTACTTAAAATAATGTTTTGTATTAAAGATTGTAGATCAATTAGATATAGAGGGCCGTTGAATATGAATAAAAAAGATAATTTTTCTTTAATAGCCCAATTGCAGTTTAATTAGTGGTCAGTCGTCTGGCGAAGAACGGATTTTTTTCTTATTCATTCAGTAATAAATAGGTAAATTTGTTGTGTGATGAAACAAATTTATAAAGCAAATTAAAGTCACAGTTATTATGGGATACTCATTTTAAAAAATAAAGACGTGAAATGGTGGTTATCTCATGGTAAAGCCTACAGCATTTCCTTTTTTTTTTCTTTTGCGAAAGCTCAGGTTCCATTGAAACATCTTTTAATGGAACTGTCAATCTTCAATATTTTCACCCTATTCAAGTCTTTTAATTTCCAATCCGAAAATTATTTGATAAAATGCTTGTAATTCTGTTCATCTTATAAAATCAAGGTCTGTCTTTACAAATGATTTACATAATTCGGCGGTAGCCTAGTTAGTCACTTTGGTGCAAAGTTTCCAAACTTCCCCGAAATGTATAGGCCTATAGTAGATTCATATTTAACCCGATGCCCTAAAATTGAGGATGATAACACAGGATATAAATATCTAGAATATATTACAGATTCTTCAATAACATTTTAACACTACCTCTTCTTTGTCTACATCTTTTCCCACTTCTGTGTGGGATTGAATAACATTTTAACACTGCACACAGTTAAACATAATTATGTTTTCAGCTATAGGTCCCTGGGCAAATTCTTAAGCTCTTGGCTACTCATACTAATTTATATTAATTCATATACATACATTTTTCATATATATTAACAATGACTAAAACTAGCAACTTTCGTCTCCTTAAGCATAGTCTTTAATACAATTAAACTACGAGTTTATGTATTTTTTCTTATTGCTACTTGACTAAAAGTTATTGCGAAGTCAATGATTAAAAACTTTGGACTTTTGGATTCTTGAAATCAAAAGGTAAAGAATTTATAAATCTTTAGCTGTAAAGTGAGTTGTTAATAATAACGAATGTTGACTAGGACCAAAATTGCTAATGATTATCCTACTCTAATTAAAAGTGGCATCAAATGATTGGCACAAATCTATGTGAAATGCAAAATAAAGGAAGATGCTGCTTATAATTACTGTAGGCCTACAATTTTAATAAAGGATATTCAGTACTAGTCTATTTGTAGATTTTAAATATTCATACCATTTAAAATCAAGCCTGTAGGCCTAGGCCTACTTATAATTGCAATATTCTAAAACTTTATTACACGTATGATTAGTTTCAGTAGAGTGAAGTAATCTTGCAAAAAAGTGAAAGAAAAATAAAATTTTCATCTTAAATTACATTGAAATCTTCAAGATAGTCTGATGCTTTTTGCAGCACAATAGTTAGATCGGAAATGTGTCTGCGAATCTCCTTATGTCTTTTGATCAGCTCGTCTCCCTGTAGAGAATCTATTTTGTACAGGAGATCTGCTATCCCAGGGAATCCTGCCGCTCCATAGTGATTAAACTGGCTCGGTGCAAATATTGCATGTCTGAAACGAGATTGTATAGAAAAGACATATGTTTATGCAATAAAATTTTTTTGGAACTATTAGGCCTACTTCACTTAGTGGAACTATTGGGTCTACTTCACTTAGTGGAACTATTAGGCCTACTTCACTTAGTGGAACTATTGGGTCTCCTGCACTTAGTGGAACTATTAGGTCTATTTCACTTAGTGGAACTATTGGGTCTACTGCACTTAATGGAACTATTAGACCTACTTCACTTAGTTCTCCTTCACTTGGTGGTTAACTGTTAAGCATACTTCGCTTAGTGGAACTATTAGGTCTCCTTCACTTGATGGGAAACTATTAGGCCTACTTCACTTCGTGAACTATTAGACCTACTTCACTTTATGGAACTATTAGGTCCACTCACTTAATGGAACTATTAGGCCTACTTCACATTGTGGAACTATTAGGCCTACTTCACTTTGTGGAATTATTAGGTCTACTTCACTTAGTGGAACTATTGGGCCTACTTTACTTAGTGGAACTATTAGGTCTACTGCACTTAGTGGAACTATTAGGCCTACTTCACTCAGTGGAACTATTAGGCTTACTTCATATAGTCGAACTATTAGGCCTACTTCATTTATTAGAACTAATAGGCCTACTTCAATTACATATATTAATACTTCCAGTCTTACAGGTACTGTTACACAGGATTACCTTGGCACACCTCACACCGAAGAGGGGCACCCTGTCACACCTTTATTTTGCAGCGAGTAACCAAGCATATGGTGTGGGAAGAGAGGGCAGAGGGAGTGAGCGGAGCTAAACACAGGAACTCGCTGCGCAGTAAGGGTATGGCAGGTTGCACTTCTTTAGAGCTATAAGAAACAAATGACGGAGTAACAGTGCTCTCACTGAAAAAAAGGCATGACAAAGAATGAGTGTCGGCTAAAACACCGTAGATGTCTTTCTCGCTCTCGAAGTACACCAACTTCTGGGTGAAGACTAGGCATTTTGATACATCATCCAAAAATGTATTTGTTGTGATGCGCATCATCCATTTTGAATTTTACTGTATTAAAAAAATATTTTCAGTTGACGCATCAGAAATAACTTTTGGTTTGGATTTGGATGAAACATCCACACACTACAAATGACTTTTGGGGCCAACTTGTTATGGATTCCTCGAATCCATTTGGATGGGAAATTAGATTTTGAAATGTCAGTGGTTACATTTTGTTGAAGCGTGTGCAATATGGCATGAAAGTTGTACAGTATATATTTACCTGATTACAGGCCGACCTGGTAACCCAGTTGGTAAGATGAACACCCGCTCTAGTTTCATTATTTGGTCATTAACTGAACGCAGCATAACTGGACTGGAAATAGAAGTTATGGCAACCATTAGGAGACATGCAATAGAAGTAGAAGTAGGCCTACATTACTATCACCATGAATATAATCTTTACCAAGATGTAGGCTACTCACTTTAGGTGCTCTTTACCAAGGTCTACTCACTTTAAGGTGCTCTTTACCAAGGTCTACTCATTTTAAGGTGCTCTTTACCAAAATGTAATTACTTTAAGGTGCTCTTTACCAAGATGTACTCACTTTAAGGCGCTCTTTGCCAAGGTTACTCGCTTTAAGGTGCTCTTTAGCAAGATGTACTCACCTTAAGGTGCTCTTTACCAAGATGTAATTACTTTAAGGTGCTCTTTACCAAGATGTACTCACTTTAAGATGCTCTTTACCAAGATGTACTCCCTGTAAGGTGCTCTTTACCTAGATGTAATCACTTTTAAGGTGCGCTTTACCAAGATGTACTCACTTTAAGGTGCTCTTTGCCAAGATGTACTCACTTTAAGGAGCTCTTTACCAAAATGTACTCACTTTAAGGTGCTCTTTACCAAGATATACTTACTTTAAGGAGCTCTTTACCAAGATATACTTACTTTAAGGAGCTCTTTACCAAGATGTACTCACTTTAAGGTGCTCTTTACCAAGTCCAATTTATTTACAAAATTGATGGTGGCAGCTGTGAAATTGTGTGCTGATTCCTCTAGGAGAGCTGAAATAAAAATGCAACCATTTATGTACCTTGATTGTCGAATATCTGGTAAATTTTTCAATGTAAAAGCTGAAAAGTACAAAGAAAAAAAAATAATTTTTTTGTTGATGATACCTCTTGCCTTTTCATAAACAGTAAAACACAAGAGGAGTTGAATGATACTCTAGGTAATGTTACAAAAGAGGGCATTAAAATATGTTCTTTTAACTGTATAGAATACCTACAATTTTCTATTTACAATCTACATATTCCTCTTTCTCTTAACTGTTTGACAAATTTTTGTTGGAAAGTAATAAATGCTGAGCACCATTTGCAAGGTTCTAATAATTAAAAACAAATGCCATTGTAATGTTTCTGTCTCTTTAGTGCTGGTACGATACACTGGGTTTCCTCTGCACTGAAAGGGGTGTGATCTATTTAAGCTTTACAAGGGGTCACGTCAGAGGTGGACCTAACTAGGCGATTTGTCCATTATTATATTGATTTTTCTGGATGTCTTTGTGAATCTCTTTACAATAATTCCACAGGTTAGAAGAAAAGCCATGGAATTAAAAATCACAATAGCCTACATAGCTTTTATATGGGGTAGCTTAGACATCCTATATATTTAAGACTTCAATTTGTTGAGTAGTTTTTTCAGAATATTTTCTTTGAATTTGAAAGGGAGACTAACCAATGTTTCCTTTACCACAAACAATACAGTATGAGATCTTATGAATTACTGTACTGGGAGCTCATCAAACTTCTAGACTAGAATTAAAACGCACGGCCTGTGCTATGTCCGTCAGGTTGGTTGGTTGGTACAGAGCATCCAGAACTTATCTCCGAACGGGGCATTTGACTAATTGTCAGCCCACAGTGTCCATCAAAAGTACATTTTAGTAAGCATCACCCCCAAAAATACTTACGAAACTTGTCATATATTTCCAGCAGTTTAGCGCCATTGCCATTGCTCGTTACTAAGCTGAGGTTCTCTTCTATGGCCTTTGATAACTGCTGTAGACTGTAGGGTATGATCGCTGAGTCCGCGAAGTACTTTAGGGTCAGGGCAGCAATTCTACCACAACCCTGAATTACCCTAAAGCCTGGATCATGATATTTGTCTACTAAGTAGAAAGTCTCATAGCCTGTGTGATAGCTTGGGTAGCTGGATATGTCATATTTGTTCTATAAAAGAGAAAAAAGGGTGTAAGTATGAATATCTTAAAACTGAACATAAATCCATTAGCTTCCAAAGCCTGTATGTGACATAGCCCTAGGCTACTGTATTTATCATCTGCCATAGCCCTAGGCTACTGAATTTATCATCTGACATAGCCCTAGGCTACTGTATTTATCATCTGACATAGCCCTAGGCTACTGTATTTATCATCTGACATAGCCCTAGGCTACTGTATTTATCATCTGACATAGCCCTACGCTACTGTATTTATAATCTGACAGCCCTAGGCTATTGTATTTATCATCTGAAATAGCCCTAGGCTACTGTATTTATCATCTGACATAGCCCTAGGCTACCTTATTTATCATCTGACATGGCCCTACGCTACTGTATTTATCATCTGACAGCCCTAGGCTATTGTATTTATCATTTGAAATAGCCCTAGGCTACTGTATTTATCATCTGACATAGTCCTAGGCTACTGTATTTATCATCTGACATAGCCCTACGCTACTGTATTTATCATCTGACAGCCCTAGGCTATTGTATTTATCATCTGAAATAGCCCTAGGCTACTGTATTTATCATCTGACATAGCCCTAGGCTACTACTGAAACCAGTTAGTTACTCTTGTAATTTCTTTTGAGAATGCTCAGATTTGTTTTCCATATTTCGTGATCAGCTGCAAGCTAAAATGAAAGAAGTGAAACCTACTAGAGAGAAATGGCAATAATTTAGACATAAGCAAAGGAAATTGTCTCTTTACAGAGACAGCTTCATGTAAATTGGAAGAAGTTTGCAAAAATACGATTTGAAACGAAGAACAATTTTAGAACTAAAACACAACTGATATAATTTGCAGAAGACAAATATGTTGAATTTCCAATAATATCACTTGAAACTTACCTTATCTAATCTAAAGTTCATGTTCACGCTAGGTATGCCTCCATAGAAGGCAAAAGGCGCGTGGTCAGACCCGGATCCCAGAGTCGAAACCCTACAAAAAGAGACTCACATTATTATTATGAAGAAATATTTATTTCTTTGGCGTTCAGGTCTTGTTATTACTCACTTTAAAGGTTTAAAAATGGTTCATGAATGGTAGAGGCAATGGACAGTGGCATTAACCTAGCTAGCAGGACAATGCCCCAGAGACTGACCATATATACTATGATCAGCGCCAAAGCCCCCACTCAGCCCAAGCTAGACCAGGGAGGATCAAGAAATGGCTGCTGATGACTCAGCAGATAGATCTATAGGCTCCCACAAACCCCAATCCTTAGCTCACAAGGATGATGAGGTTGCAGACACTAGAGAAACTATCGAGTTTGAGCAAGACTCAAATCCAGTGAGGCGAGCACCAAGCAGGGACGCTTCTAATAGGACACCACAACTCTTTATTTTCAATTTCCACATTACGTTAATGGTAAGCGAAGATAATAAATCCAAGAAAATTATTCAGTTTCAACTGGGGTTTTACAATCCGTGGATGTAGCTCAATCTCCTCTAAGGTAAAGTCCAACATAATTTGTCAATATTAAATTTTTTTATTGTGATTTGTTTATCCTTATTAATCTCTGATGCTACGGGTTATAATTTGTTCACTAAATTACTTTAAAAACACAAAATTAATGTATATGTGTATTTATGGATGTGTGTAAAGCATCGAGTGTATTCCATTCAATTCTTGTGGGAAAATTGTTTTGGTTTACGAGTATTTTGGGTTACGAGCTTGCTCCTGGAACGGATTGAACTCGTAAACTGAGGTAAAATGTATGGACAGTGCTGACTGAGTTATTGACGAAGTACCATTTATATTACCAGTACCTTAATGATAATACTAATAATAACAATAATAATAATAACAATAATAATAATAATAATAATAATTAACATAATGCTATGTACACTTACTCTGGTAAAGTTTTATTTTTGGCAAGATGGTATGCAGCCCATTCCTCATAAACTGTTTTGCCATCTCGGACTCCTGGAACCTGTAAAAAGGGAGTCAAAATTGAGTAAATTCGCCAAGAAGAATATCATTTAGAAGTTTAGGTGGAACTTTTATCTTTACCTGGGCCTCCTAAGCGAGGTTTTTTTTATACATAGATCAGACATTACAGTAGTGTGTTTCAAAACATAAAACTGTAGTGTTTTTAAGACATAAAATTGTAGTGTTTTTTAAAACATAAAACTGTAGTGTGTTTTAAGACATAAAACTGTAGTGTGCCTTTATGACATAAAATTGTAGTGTGTATTAAGACATAAAACTGTAGTGTTTTTTAAGACATAAAATTGTAGTGCTTTTTTAAAACAGAAAACTGTAGTGTGTTTTAAGACATAAAACTGTAGTGTGTATTAAGACATAAAACTGTAGTGTTTTTTAAGACATAAAATTGTAGTGTTTTTTTTTAAACAGAAAACTGTAGTGTGTTTTAAGACATAAAACTGTAGTGTGCCTTTATGACATAAAACTGTAATGTGTTTTAAGACATAAAACTGTAGTGTGCCTTTATGACATAAAACTGTAATGTGCTTTAAGACATAAAACTGTAATGTGTTTCAAGACATAAAACTGTAGTGTCTTTATGACATAAAATTGTAGTGTTTTTAAGACATAAAACTGTAGTGTGTTTTTAGGACATAAAACTGTAATGTGTTTTAAGACATACAATTGTAGTGTGGTTTTAAGACATAAAACTGTAGTGTGTTTTTATGACATAAAATTGTAGTGTTTAAAAAGACATAAACCTGTAGTGTGCTTTTAAGACATAAAACTGTAATGTGTTTTTCAGACATAAAACTGTAATGTGTTTTTAAGACATAAAATTGTAATGTCTTTTAAAGACATAAAACTGTAGTGTGTTTTTAAGACATAAAACTGTAATGTGTTTTTAAAACATAAAACTGTAATGTGTTTTTTCAGACATAAAACTGTAATGTGTTTTTAAGACATAAAACTGTAATGGGTTTTTAAGACATAGAACTGTAGAGTGTTTTCAAGACATAAAACTGTAATGTGTTTTTCAGACATAAAACTGTAATGTGTTTCTAAGACATAAAACTGTAATGTGTTTTTAAGACAAAATTGTAATGTCTTTTCAAGACATATAACTGTAGTGTGTTTTTAAGACATAAAACTGTAATGTGTTTTTAAAACATAAAACTTGTAATGTGTTTTTTCAGCCATAAAACTGTAATGTGTTTTTCAGACATAAAACTGTAATGGGTTTTTAAGACAGAACTGTAGTGTGTTTTCAAGACATAAAACTGTAATGTGTTTTTCAGACATAAAACTGTAATGTGCTTTTAAAACACGAAACTGTAATGTGTTCTTCAGACATGAAACTGTAATGTGTTTTTAAGACATAAAACTGTAATGGGTTTTTAAGACAAAACTGTAGTGTGTTTTTAAGACATGAAACCGCAGTGTGTTTTTCAGACATAAAACTGTAATGTGTTTTTAAGACATAAAACTGTAATGTGTTTTCAAAACAAACAACAACATAAAACTGTATTGTGTTTTCAGATAATAAAACTGCATTGTGTTTTCAAATGATAAAACTGTAATGTTTTCAAATGATAAAACTATTGTGTTTTCAAAACATATAACTATAGTGTGTTTTCAAAACAAAAAACTGAAGTTTGTTTTCAAAACATAAAACTATTGTTTTCAAATGATGAAATTAGTGTTTTTTCAAAACATAAAACTAAAGTGTGTTTTCAAAACATTAAACTGTATTGTGTTTTCAAATAATAACACTGTAGTGTTTTAGAAAATAAAACTGAAGTTTGTTTTCAAAACATAAAACTATAGTGTGTTTTTAAGACATAAAACTGTAGTGTGTCTTTAAGACATAAAACTGTAGTGTGTTTTCAAAACATAAAACTGTATTGTGTTTTCAAATGATAAAACTGTAGTGCGTTTTCAAAACATAAAACTGTAGTGTGTTTTCAAAACAAAAAACTGAAGTGTGTTTTCAAAACAAAAAACTGAAGTTTGTTTTCAAGACATAAAACTGTATTGTTTTCAAATGAAAAAACTGTGATGTGTTTTCAAATGAAAAAACTGTGATGTGTTTTCAAAACATAAAACTATTGTGTGATTTCAAAACATAAAACGGTATTGTGTCTTCAAATGATAAAACTGTTGTTATCAAAACATTTAACATCAATTTTTTTTGTGCTTGTACAGAGTAAAAAAACTCAAAGACAACATACTCACCATTTTAGTGATCTTGACGATTGAATCCCAGATAAGAGGGCTTGCGGACGCTTCAAAAATGGGCCCTGGAAGACAGCTGTCTGAGTTAATATACAAGACCGAACGTTCTTGAAGCTTCTCCAAGTGTTCCTGAAAATATTGGCTGTAGGATGATACAAAGAAAACTATTGCCCAAGAGCTTAAACAATATCACAGTCAAGGTATTTTTTTTTTACAAGCCCACGCTCTCCATGTACTGCCAAATTATGCAAAGCTATTGTTCTCCTCTACTTTTTCATAATTTAATACAATTCGCCACATGGGAAACAAGGTATAATTATAAAAAAAACTATAGAATTAACAATTCGCCACATGGGAAATAAGTTAAAACTATTAAAAACTATAGAATTATTAAAAAAAAACTAGTATGGTTTCCTCACTAAACGACCTGGAACTGACATCGTCAACATAGTCAACCAAACTGAAGTTTGTGATGCCAGCGTACATTTGATATATATTCAAAATACTGGATTAAAAATGGAGCAATTACTCAAAAGTGTCCATCAAATATACAATTCCCAAATAGTGACACTTTTTTATAATACTAGTTTTTATTTTTTATAATTTTAACTTGTTTCCGATGTGGCGAATTGGTTTAAATTATGAAAATAGTAATAGAGGAAGACAATAGCATTGCATAATTTGGCAGCATATGGAGAGCGTGGTCTTGTAAACAAATACCCACAGTCACTGTCACATTCAGCTGTTTATGAGTATCTAAAGGGAATAGGTCTAAAAGAAAGACGAATAGAGTAATGCAGAGCAAAGAAAATATAACAGAATAACGATGAAAATAACGAATGAAATAATCAAACAAATGGAAAGGTAATTAAAAAATATAGGTCTAATATATGAAAGTTTAAAGTACTATAACAGACTTTTGTCTCATTAAAGGTTTAAAGGCTACTCATGAATGGCAGAGGTAAGGGACAGTGACATTGCCCTATCAAGCAGGACAATGCCCTAGAGACTGACCATATTACATATGATCAGCGCCCAAGCACCTTCTCCACCAACGCTAGTGCCAAGGAGGGCCAGGCAATGGCTGCTGATGACTCAGCAGATAGACCTATAGGCTCCCCTAAACCCCTCATTCTTAGCTCACAAGGATGGTGAGGTTGCAGCGGCCAAAGGAACTAAAGAGTTTGAGCGGGACTCGAACCTCAGTCTGACATTCACCAGGCCACCACAACCCTTAATTAAGATGTCAATGAAAGTCGGAAAAAATAATGGTAATGTGTTCAAAATCTTTAAGTTGAAGGAAAGAAATAAAAAAAAATTAAAATATACCAACTCGTTTTGGAAACAAATACACTATATAACAGAGTCCAAGTTGTTTTTGAAAAATGTTAATAAGAGACCAACTTACCTCAACCCATTCGGTTGACCCTATGAGTCCGTATTCCTCTGAACCCCAACTGCAAAACACCAAAGTTCTTCTTGGTCTCCATCCTGGAAATAATTTTATGAATGTATATTAGAATATATATTTGAAGAACAGTAACAACATTAAAATGGATCTTTTATATAAAAGCACTACAAAGAGTGGCTTATATCAGCCTGTTCAACATAAAACCATTCTTTGATACAAAGACAATTAGCTCAGACCTGTCTTCACGAGCTGGCCAAACACCCTTGCTGTCTCCAATAACTGCGCTGTCCCCGAAGAGGGATCGACTGAGCCATAACCCCAAGCATCTCGGTGGTTTCCAATCAAAACGTATCGATCTGGAAGAGTGACATAAAATATTCAAATGATTAAATAGAGGAATTTAAAAAAAGACACATTTGTAACCGTATAAAAAAGTATAACCTATTTCTTTTATTTCATTAAGATTGAATCACACCTCTGGAAATAAATTAAATTATTTATAAGACTGTTAAGAATATATGTATATATGTATATATATATATATATATTATATATATATATATGTATATATATATATATATATATATATATATATATATATATATATATATATATATATATATATATACACTTCTATTAAGAATTTGTGAATTGAAACTCAAGACAATGATATAAAGAATTAGAAAATGAGAAGGTTTCTTCTTGATTTCCCAACAAGTGGAGAAAATGACTTAGGCAGTTAGTTTATGAGGGTGACGATATATATGTATATGTATATGTATATATATTTATATATATACATTATATATATATATATATATATATATATATATATATATATATGTATGTATATATATATATATACATATATATATATATATATATATGTATATATATATATATATATATATATATATATATATATATATATATATATATACATATTTATATATATCCGTCATTCTTACATCTAAAATACCCTTTTAATAATATAGTAAGGGATTGATTGAGCTGTTTCTGGTAAGAGGCCTTTACCCTGTTAAAATTATAGGAAGGTATTGTCTAAGATATTGCTGGTAATAGTCCTTTTCCATTTTAAAAATATAGGATGTGATTGCCTAAGCTATTACTGGTAAGAGTCCTTTTCCCTTTTGAAAATATAGGAAGGAATTGCCTAAATTTTCTGTTGGAATATTATTTGTATTTGATTGTGTTTTTTTTTTTTTTTTTTTAGATTCTTACCAAAATCGTATCAAGTGATGATTAACTGGTGCAATAATAAATGCAATCACATTGGATTTATTAATATGTTATGAATATGATCTGTTAATAATTTAGCTAAAGATATCCATTGAAAAAAAATAAAGACTAGTTCTGTCATTATAAATGATCCAGAACATGATTTTTCTTTATAGACTAAATATTTCACAATCGAAGAATCATGACACCAACAAGTTTCCTGACATGAGGCATCATGCGGTTACTCTTTGCACAAAGTAATATTAAGGGCCTACTACTTTGATCTCCATCTTACCATCTACATTGAGTATTTGATGTAAAATTTAGTAAGATGCTAAGTGATGATAGGAAAATATATATGATCAAGTGACATTTTCCTTGAAAATATACATTAAGACACCTCTTTCCACCAGCGGTAGTTATCTAGTGCACAGTATGTATACCAAGGTGCTAAGCTATACCATAAAACCTTTAAGTTCATTTTACTCCTCAGCACAGATAATCAACATCAATTATACCACCAACAAGTAGAGGTTGGCAGCGAGACACTGAAGGCTGATTGGAAAATTTTCCCATTTCCTTACCCAGATTACTTTCAGAAGACTCAACTGGTTCCTTACCTGGCTCTATAATTCCCTTGATAGTTCCAATAACATTGTAAGATCTGGAATTGCGAAGGAAATTGTGTGACTGCAAACGCAGGGTGTGGGTCTTGTATGCCCCCAGCATCTCTGGTCCAAGGTTGTATTTGATACCTTCCATTCCACCGACCCATCCTTCTGGTGGTGGTGGCCCACCCATTTTCCTTCAATAAAAAAAAAAAAAAAAAAAAAACTTCAATTGCATGCTGAAAAATGGATGGGGGAACCCTTTGCTAAGAATGAAAAAATGAAGGAGGGGCCCCTTTGCTACAAATGAAAAATGCGGAAGGGGCCCCCTTTGCTAAACATGACAAAAATATAGAGGACGAGGACACCTTTACTATAAACAAAAAATGCAGAAGGGCACCCTTCGCTAAATATGAAAAACGCAGGAGGGGACCCTTTGCTAACAAAATGGAAAATGCAGGTGGAAACTCTTTGCTAAAAACGAAAAATACAGAAGGTGACCCTTAGCTAACAATGAAAAATGAAGAAGGGGACCCTTTGCTAAAAATGAAAAATGCAGGTGGAGACCCTTTGCTAAATATGAAAAACATGGAAGGGGACCATTGCTGCAAATAAAAAATGCAGGTGGGGACCCATTGCTAAGAAAATTAAAAATGCAGGAGGGAGCCCTGTGCTAAAATGAAAAATGCAGGAGGGAACCCTGAGCTAAGAAAATGAAAAATGCAGGAGGGAACCCTGTGCTAAGAAAATGAAAAATGCAGGAGGGAACCTTGTGCTAAGAAAATGAAAAATACAGGAGGGAACCCTGAGCTAAGAAAATGAAAAATGCAGGAGGGAACCCTGAGCTAAGAAAATGAAAAATGCAGGAGGGAACCCTGAGCTAAGAAAATGAAAAATGCAGGAGGGAACCCTGTGCTAAGAAAATGAAAAATGCAGGAGGGAACCCTGTGCTAAGAAAATGAAAAATGCAGGAGGGAACCCTGTGCTAAAAAAATGTAAAATACAGGAGAGAACCCTGTGCTAAGAAAATGAAAAATGCAGGAGGGAACCCTGAGCTAAGAAAATGAAAAATGCAGGAGGGAGCCCTGTGCTAAGAAAATGAAAAATGCAGGAGGGAACCCTGAGCTAAGAAAATGAAAAATGCGGGGGGGGGGGGGGAACCCTGAGCTAAGAAAATGAAAAATGCAGGAGGGAACCCTGTGCTAAGAAAATGAAAAATGCAGGAGGGAACCCTGTGTTAAGAAAATGAAAAATGCAGGAGGGAATCCTGTGTTAAGAAAATGAAAAATGCAGGAGGGAACCCTGTGTTAAGAAAATGAAAAATGCAGGAGGGAACCCTGTGTTAAGAAACTGAAAAATGCAGGAGGGACCCCTTTGCTAAGAAAATGAAAAATGCAGGAGGGAACCCTGTGCTAAGAAAATGAAAAATGCAGGAGGGAACCCTGAGCTAAGAAAATGAAAAATGCAGGAGGGAACCCTGTGCTAAGAAAATGAAAAATGCAGGAGGGAACCTTGTGCTAAGAAAATGAAAAATGCAGGAGGGAACCCTGAGCTAAGAAAATGAAAAATGCAGGAGGGAACCTTGTGCTAAGAAAATTAAAAATGCAGGAGGGAACCCTGAGCTAAGAAAATGAAAAATGCAGGAGGGAACCCTGAGCTAAGAAAATTAAAAATACAGGAGGGAACCCTGTGCTAAGAAACTGAAAAATGCAGGAGGGAACCTTGTGCTAAGAAAATGAAAAATGCAGGAGGGAACCCTGAGCTAAGAAAATGAAAAATGCAGGAGGGAACCCTGAGCTAAGAAAATGAAAAATGCAGGAGGGAACCCTGAGCTAAGAAAATGAAAAATACAGGAGGGAACCCTGTGCTAAGAAAATGAAAAATGCAGGAGGGAACCTTGTGCTAAGAAAATGAAAAATGCAGGAGGGAACCCTGAGCTAAGAAAATGAAAAATGCAGGAGGGAACCCTGAGCTAAGAAAATGAAAAATGCAGGAGGGAACCCTGAGCTAAGAAAATGAAAAATGCAGGAGGGAAACCCTGAGCTAAGAAAATGAAAAATGCAGGAGGGAACCTTGTGCTAAGAAAATGAAAAATGCAGGAGGGAACCCTGAGCCAAGAAAATGAAAAATGCAGGAGGGAACCCTGTGCTAAGAAAATGAAAAATGCAGGAGGGAACCCTGTGCTAAGAAAATTAAAAATGCAGGAGGGAGCCTTGTGCTAAGAAAATGAAAAATGCAGGAGGGAACCCTGAGCTAAGAAAATGAAAAATGCAGGAGGGAACCCTGAGCTAAGAAAATGAAAAATGCAGGAGGAAACCCTGAGCTAAGAAAATGAAAAATGCAT